>NC_051318.1:11648632-11956579 GCF_015220235.1 Choloepus didactylus
ATTGGATATTAGGGAATATGAAAGATCTTCGACTTCCTGGAGAAAATTGATACCTTAGTAGCAAAAGTAATGGTTGAGAACTTTGTCTTTTAATTCAGACAGATCCGGATTTGAACACAGTGCCTACACTTAATAATTGTGTTTGCTGAGTAAGTTGGTTCACTTCTCTTTGTCTTATTTGTAAAACTGGGATAAAAATAGTACCTACTTCATAAAGTGTAAACTAATCAGGTATATAAGTGTCCCATACACAGTAAGAATTCAGTAGATTTAACTATTGCTGCTAGTAGTAGTCACCGTGCAATATAAGCCCCACATGAGGGGAACAGCATTCCAGGCAAAGCATACCGCTTGCGCAAAAGGCCTTGAGGTGAAAAAGAGCTAAGATTGCTAGGGAGAACTGTGATAGAGAATTGATCAAGGACCATATCACCAAAGACCTTGTAAGGCCATGTTAAAGGATTGGACTTTTTCTTCAGGTCAATAGGAAGTTATTAAAGAGTTATAAGTAATGACATGATTAGATTTCCCTTTACAAAAAAAATTATTTTTTTTTTTTGATCCCCATATGAAGAAAGTAGACAACATGGGTTGTACCATTTTATACTAAGGCCTGAAGTTTGAATTACACAGTCACCAGCTTGTTAGTAGTAGCACCAGAATTTAAACTCAGGGCTTCTAATTACAAAACCTTTCCCTTCCATTACACATTTTGCCATTTCCAAATGAAGGTGGAACATATGTCTTGATGGTTTGGAAAGGAAGGTGGTGTTTACAGTGAGAAAATAGGTTCATTAAATTCATTCTAAATTTAGCACATCAGTCAAACATTTAATGAGAACCTACTGTGTGCCAGTTAAATTCTGTGCTAGACTCTGATATACAAAACAGAGTAAGATAAGGCCTTTGTCCTCAAGAGTTACTGCAAATCAAGAGGAAAATGCCAAAGATAACGTAAAACATCTCTCTGTATCACATTTGACAGTTTCCTGTTAAATTCTTATGAACAAGATGGAGAAAAGTAAGCTAAAATGCTACAGTTAGGTGATTTTAGGACTTTTTTTAATCAAAAAGTCAGCAAAATGTTGACAAAACTAGTTTTAGACTTCCTTGAAAAATATCTAAACAGTATTGATAAACTGATACATGTCACCATGGTTTTTACTGTCCACTTTTAGACTCTTGACTTTAGCCTTTTTTTTATATAAAAATTGTATCTACTGACCTGGAAGAAGATGTTGGCATAGAGAGGAGTGGAAGCTAGTTAGTCCCCCTGGAACAACTAATAAACAACCAGGAACAACTAGTAAATAATCTGGAATAACTGCGGGGAGACAAACGTGGCTCTCCACTCATCATACGCCAACCTGAATTGGGAGGAATGCCTGAGATTGCAGCATAAAATCTGTAAGTAAAAACTGTGGATCCAAGTCGAGAGCCCCCTCCCCTCACTGGCAGCCCAAACTGCAAAGCCTCACTGTGATAGAGAGCAACACTCGCCAAGCAAGCAAATATAGCTCAGCCCAGCTCCACCTGAGGTTTTAATTAACAAACATGGACTGCTCAATACAAGCTACGAATCCCCAACAAGCAGACAGAGGCTTTTGGTGAAGACTGACCTTGGAGAGCTGGAGGACCTCTCTGGGAGGGAGGGGGTGCTGTCTCTGGCTGATGGTCGAAGCTGACGGTGGCCGTGGGCTGGCCCTGATGGGTTATTTCTATCCCTTTTTCAGTGCAGTGGAAAAAGCCTCAGCCATTTTCAATGCCCAGCACTCTGACCCAGACAAGGGTGGAAATAGCTGAGTCAGACAGACTCAAATGCAAATAATATCTCCCCAGAGGGTGTATTTTCCCTAAGAGAAAGGTGGGGCCCAGCTCTACTACCCACCTTCCATTCAGAACCAGATCCCAAAGCCTGGGGGAAAACAACCACAGGCCACACCTCCTTATACCAGTCTAGAGCTACAGGCTGACAGGCACCATCTGCTGGACAGAAAAGCACAGTGACTTGAGGCCTCACAGAATGTATCAGTCTTCTAAAACACCCTCAGGGAAACCGGATACTATTCCCTCCTTCCAAGATCTAAGCCCATTCTGGTCTGGGAAAACCTGATTGGGGTAACCAAGGAAACCAGATGCCTAGACAACAAAAAACTATAATATCATACACTAAGAAAAATGAAGTTATGGCCCAGTCAAAGGAACAAACTTACACTTAAGATGAGATACAGGAATTTAAACAACTAATACTAAATCAATTCAAAAAGTTTAGGGAAGATACGGCAAAGAGATGAAACATATAATGAAAACACTGAGAGTACATAAGGTAGAAATTGAAACTTTGAAAAACCAACTGACAGAATCTATGGAAATGAAAGGCACAACACAAGAGATGAAAGACACAATAGAAACATACAACAGCAGATCTCAAGAGGCAGAAGAAAACACTCAGGAACTGGAGAACAAGACACCTGAAAGCCTACACAAAAGAACAGTTAAAGAAAAGAATGGAAAAATATGAGCAGTGTCTCCAGGAATTGAATGACAACATGAAACCCAGGAATGTATGTGTCATTGGTGTCCCAGAAGGAGAAGAGAAGGGAAAAGTGGCAGAAGCAATAATAGAGGAAATAATCAATGAAAATTTCCCATTTCGTATGAAAGACATAAAATTATGGATCCAAGAAGCACAGCATGCCCTAAATAGAATAGATCTGAATAGGCCTATGCCAAGACACTTAATAATCAGGTTATCAAACATCAAAGTTAAGAGAGAATCCTGAAAGCATCAAGAGAAAAGCAAGCCATCACATACAAAGGAAGCTTGGTAAGATTATGTGCAGATTTCTCAACAGAAAACCATGGAGGCCAGAAGGAGGTGGGGTGATATATTTAAAATACTGAAAGAGAAAAACTGCCAATGAAGAATCCTATTATCAGCCAAAACTGTCCTTCAAATAAGAGGGAGTTTAAAATATTCTCTGACAAACAGACATGAGAGAATTTGTGAACAAGATACCTGCTTGACAGGAAACACTAAATGGAGCACTGCAAACAGAAAGGAAAAAAAGAAAACAAAAAACAAAACATGACAAGGAAGCAACGAAAGGAATACACCAAAGGCAATATACCAAAGCTAAGTGCATATGGGGGGAGGCAGTATATAGGGGAAGGGTATGGGACTCTTTGCATTGGTGATGCTGTCTGACTTTTTATTCTACTTTAGTTTAATGCTGTCTTTCCTTTTGTTGTGAGTGAGAGTTTGGAACACAGTTTTGGGAGATAGTAGCACGGCAATGTAAGTACACTGAACAAAGATGACTGTGAGTATGGTTGAAAGAGGAAGGTTAGGAGCATGTGGGACACTGGAACGAAAGACGAAAGATAGACTGGGACTGTTTAACTCAGTGAAACATAGAGTGCTCAATCATTGTGATAAAAGGTTTAAATATGTTTTTACATGAGTGTTCTAGTTTGCTAATGCTGTGGAATGCAAAACACCGGAGATGGATTGACTTTTATAAAAAGGGGGTTTATTTGGCTACACAGTTACAGTCTTAAGGCCATAAAGTGTCCAAGGTAACACATCAGTAATTGGGTACGTTCACTGGAGGATGGCCAAGGGTGTCCGGAAAACCTCTGTTAGCTGGGAAGGCACGTGGCTGGCATCTGCTCCAAAGTTCTGGTTTCAAAATGGCTTTCTCCCAGGACGTTCCTCTCTATCAAGCTTGCTCCTCTTCAAAACGTCACTCACAGCTGCACTGAGTTTCTTCTCCTTGAGCCAGCTCATTTATATGGCTCCACAGATCAAGGCCCACCCCGAATGGGTGGGGCCATGCCTCCACGGAAATATCCCATCAGTTATCATCCACAGTTGGGTGGGGTGCATCTCCATGCAAACAACCTAATAATCCCCACTATTATGTCTGCCCCACAAGGTTGCATCAAAGAATATGGCTTTTTCTGGGGGACATAATACATTCAAACCAGCACAATGAGGTAGAACAAATGAATGTCAACCTTGCAAGGTGTTAAAAATGGGGTGGGATTCAGGGAAAAATACAATCAATGCAAACTAGAAACAGAAACATTGTATTATGCTTCCTTTAATATAACAAAGGCAGTATACCAAAGCTAAGTGTATATGGCAGGGGGCAGTATATAGGGGAAGGGTATGGAACTCTTGGCATTGGTGATGCTGTCTGAGTCTTTATTCTACTTAGTTTAATGCTATCTTTCCTTTTGTTGCTTCCTTGTCATGTTTTGTTTTTTGTTTTTTACTCTCTTTTTTCTTTTTCTTTTGTCTCTCTACCTTCTTTGACTCTTCCTCCTTCTTTATGGAAGAAATGGAGATGTCCTTATGTAGATAGAGTTGATGGTGGTGAACACATAAATACGTGACTATACAGGGAACCATCGATTGTTTACTTAGGACAGTATGTATAATGTGTGAACAAAACCGTCTTAAAAAAATGAGTTGATGAAACCTTGGGGGCACTATATTGAGTGAAATAAGATAGACACATAAGGACAAACATTGCAGGGTCTCACTGATATGAACTACTTATATTATGTAAACTCATAGACATGAAATATAAGTTACCGGGATATAGAACAAAGCTAAAGAATGGGGAGTGGTTGCTTATTATGAGCAGAATGTTCAACTAGGGTGAACTTAAAGGTTTGGAAATGGACAGAGGTGATGGTAGCATGTTGTGAGAATAATTAACAGTGCTGAATGGTGTGTGAATGTGGTGAAAGGGGAAGCTTAGAGCCACATATGTCACCAGAAGGAAAGTTGGAAGTTAAAAGATGGGAATGTATGAAACTGAATCTTCTGGTGGACAATGTCCATGACTGTCGCAACCCAAGAGGGCCATGCCAGTCCAAAGGCCAAAGAAGACAACAAGCATTTTCCAATACATGAACTTTTATTCAGGGCGTACTTACAGGGTGAGAAGTCATGGAGAGATCATGACGGCTCTCTTAGGCCAGGCAGACATTGCTTTCGCAGGGAAGATGACCGAGTGATGCAAAAAGGGCAGAAAGCCTTTTATAAGGGTTTACGACAAAGGCCATCCTAAGGGTGGGGGGAGCACAGATGCAGGAATAGGTCATTTTGACCTAGGGGATGGTGCAGGAAGGACTAGAATAACACTTGAACAATTACATTTTGCTCTTTTTGTGAGACTAGGAGCCCCTCACTTCCTGCCTGCTTCCCATAAAGTTACATTTTAAGGCCAATTTACCCTTTTTCTCTTTACTGGCTTAGAAAGACAATAAGTTAAACATTTAGCTGCCTAAGTCATGCAGACTGCTGTGCACCAAAGATCTGCAGGCCTGTTTTGCTCAGGCCATGGGTTGCCACAATCCACCCCTGCACAACAGTTTGCCTTGACCATAGGACAGACTTTACATTTATAATTCACAACAATACAATAAACAACATAGTAATAATACATTGGTACAGAGAGATAATAAACCTATTATCAAGTGGTGCTATGGCCAGGTTAATGAGTTTTACTATTTAGCACAAGTACTGCCTGGGCTAAAATAGCTAAAGCATAACACTACCAGGCATTTTGCTTTATTTTATATTTAGTTTTTACCATTTTTTCAACCTTGATCACAGAAATAAATTTCCCTTTCTACCAACTTTCTGCAACTTTCTATATTCATTCAGGTTTTGTTCCATATCCCCTATTTTTTATTCTGTTACAACCAGTCATTTAGGAAAAAATGACTTCCTTTTCCTTCAATTAAAAAAAAAAAAAATCCTTCATACCCTCTACATTCAAGTCATTAAAATAATTTTGGAAATTGTTCTTAAGCATTTCCACAACATATTATTACCAATAGCATTAGTATTAACTAATTAACAATAGCATTAGTATTGTTAGAAGGCTAAATACTGAAAACATTTTATTCAATGCATTATTGAAATAACACATTTTTTTTAACAAGAATTAACAACACATGTAAGCATCAAATTGGACAGCTGAGTGGTTTAACAGTGTATATAAACTGAGTCTTCATAATAGATAGAAGAGTTTCAGGTGAGGGGGTTTTACATACCATGTTTTCTCCCCCTGCAGGGAGCCCTTCAGTGTCAGATCTACAGTTAGTTTCCTATGTAATTCTAATACCCATGGGCTTAGGAGTCTCAACCAGCATGGCTGCACGGGCCAGAACCAGAGCCAGTCGACCTTATTTTCTCCAATTTCTAGTGTTTGTGGCACAGGCAAGAGAGAGTTATTGCCCCATTGTGGCTTGAAGGCAGTCAGCCCCTTTATCTAAAGTTAATGCTGATACAGTCCTCAAGTCCATTGTTTCTATCATCCTTTAAGTGTTCAGCTGTATCCATGGCAGTGAAAGCATATTTTTTGTGTTTCTTTGGACAGAGAAAGGGGGCCAATATAGTTTACTTGCCACCAGGTTATAGGAATCTGGTGTCCTCGGTGCCCAGTCTTCTGGCACAGCCATTCAGCCACTTCATGTGTCGTTGGTGTTAGGCTGTGGAATTTCGCTAGGGCATCCACTTCTATGTCACCTGGTAATGAATTGGTGTTGTCGGCAGAGACATGAAAAATGGTTACCTTATATTTGTGGCAGGCAGTCCAGATGTCTTCCCATTAGATAGTGTCAGTACTGGGCTGGATAGTCATAGCCGTCCAGGTAGCAGGTTGTCCATGTGCCAATCCGCACAGAGTCAGGTGTATTTCCTTGTCTATCAATGATTGGCATGGGAGGAGCCACCTCAGGAGGATTGACAGGAAACAGGGCATGCTACTTTTTCACATAGGTGGCCAGTCCTAAAATTTCATGCATCTTTGTACTCAAAGAGCTATTGTTAAAAATGCCACACTGTAGGAGGTAGACTTTCCATTCTGTCAGTGTGCTCACCTGAGCACTCCCCAAATGGGGCTCATTTATAGTGTCCCATATCCGCATACCTGTATGGGTATGGTCTTATGTAAGGTTACTGGGCACCTGAGTTAGACTTTCAACACTTGCAACAGAGGATTATAAACTGCACAATTGCTCTTTTAAAGGGATATTTCTGAGTCCTGTGCCCTTCCATAGTTGGGACCAGAATCTAATAGGTACACATTTAGCTTGTTGCCTTTGCCACAAACCCCATCTAAAGCCAATATTGGCACTAGCCACATCCAAATCACAGACTATATTGGGGTCCACCCCCCTTAAAGCCTGTGCTTGCATAATAGTTCACTTAGTCTTTTTAAGCACAGCCTGCTGTGGAAAATCCCATTCCCACACTTTTCCTTTTCTAATTAGGGTATACAAAGGTTTTAGAATTCATAGTAGATAGAGTATAAACACTTCCCAATAACTTAACAAACCAAGAAAAGCC
The DNA here is from genome assembly GCF_015220235.1 of Choloepus didactylus. Lineage (NCBI taxonomy): Eukaryota > Metazoa > Chordata > Mammalia > Pilosa > Megalonychidae > Choloepus > Choloepus didactylus. The sequence goes on from NC_051318.1 coordinate 11,656,005, forward strand.
ATCAACTGTTCAGAAGTAGGTAACGTGGGATAACTTTGCATTTTAACAACAACAGCTGAAGGAATAGCCTTAGTTTTATCCAACCAGACAAAACCCAAGAACTTGATAGAGTAGTCAGGCTCTTCTGGAGGTTTCCACATTTGAAGGTATCCTTGTGGAAGCACAGCAAATGTCCATTGTTGTTTTCCCCACATGAAGCCTAACACGGGTTGACTGGAAAAAATCTAAAAATATTCTAAATAACATATTAGCAAGGTTTAACACAAAGTTAAATAGGAGCAACCAGTTCACTAATGGCTCCCTAGGTTTTTTGTTGATATTGGTTACTAATATCTCTTAGTTTGGCCGAGGAAAAATCCTTTTGATTAGAAGCTGTTGCTACTGCTTCACCCTCTTCCCTCCATGGGGATCAGGGTGCTGAACTTCCTCTGCTTTAACCCTTTGTTGGAACAGAGGTCAAGTACGCCTACTTTCCTTAGTATTAATTTCCCAGTCAGACAGGGGCTCATCATCTTTTGATGAGGAATCAGCAGGGTCCCACACTTTACGGTCCAAGTCAGGAGAAGACAGATATGCCTAACCTGCCCTTTGGGCAGCTTTTGCCCTCTTACTCTAGTGTGCTGGTATGCCAATGTTTCTAAACATTTATCCAGAGCATCTTTCAATTCTGCTTGTGCTAGCCTTATATCTTTTTCTAGCTTTAGTTTACCTCCCAGGTGGCTTACGGCCACCTTAGCTGCTAAAGCTTCCTCAGTAGTGGCGCATACAGCCTCTAACAATGGCCAGCCCACTGCAGCCACTATCTAGCGGCCCTTTTTTTTCTTTCTGAATCCCCAGTGGTCCTGTGGCCTGATACAGGATGGCTATTTGTCCAGACAGAGAGTTATAAACATTTCCATACTCCCTCAGCAGATTCCACTCATCTGGGAGGGTAGCCACCCCTCCCCACATAGACATCCATTCATCTGGGAGGGTGGGCAGCCCTTCCCACATAGATGTCGCAGGCCTCCCTGGTATCCTGCCCAGGGTCTTCTCCTTTTCCCTCGCCAAGTTCATGTCATCAGTGCCCGGGATCTCCTTAGTCTCTGGCTGGCAGCTATTTAATACTCCAGGCTGGCTCTGCCAACTGTCGCAGCCCAAGAGGACCATGCCAGTCCAAAGGCCAAAGAAGACAACGAGCATTTTCTGATACATGAACTTTTATTCAGGGCTTACTTACAGGGTGAGAAGTCGTGGAGAGATCATGACGGTTCTCTCAGGCCGGGCAGGCATCGCATTCACAGGGAAGACAACCAAACGATGCAAAGAAGACAGAAAGCCTTTTATAAGGGTCTAAGACAAAGGCATTCCTGGGGGGGGGGTAGCATAGATGCAGGAATAGGTCATTTTGACCTGGGGGGTGGTGCAGGAAGGACTAGAATAACACTTGAACAATTACATTTTCCTCTTTTTGTGAGACTAAGAGCCTCTTACTTCCTGCCTGCTTGCATAAAGTTACATTTTAAGGTCAGTTTACCCTTTTTTTCTTTACTGACTTAGAAAGACAGTAGGTTAAACATTTAGCTGCCTAGGTCATGCAGACTGCTGTGCACCAAAGATCTGCAGGCCTGTTTTGCTCAGGCCACGGGTTGCTACAGTGATTAACTATACAAATATTAGAAATCTCTCTCATGAACTAGAGCAAATGTATGACACTACAACTAGAAGTTAGTGATAGTGGGGCATATAGGAAAAAAATGCCTATTGCTAGCTATATACTACAGTTAGTAGTATTTTAACATTCTTTCATCAACAGTAACAAATGTACTATACCAATACTATGCATCAGTAATGGAAGTGGGAGTGGTTAGGGGTATGGGAGGATTGGAGTTTCCTTTTTTTGTCTTTATTTCTTTTCTGGAGTAATGAAAATGTTCTAAAATTTGAAAAAAAAATTTGTGGTGATGGATGCACAGCTGTATGATGGTACCATGGGCAATTGATTGATTGATTATACACTTTGGATCTTTGAATAATTATATGGTATGTGAACAATCTCAATTAAAAAGAAATGACCCAACAATGCCACTCTGGGTGTCTACCCTAAAAAACATTTTGCACTTGAGGAGGCATTGCTGATAGAATGTCCTTAGGGAGCTGGACCTGCACGTGCCACCATCCTCCAAGCTCTATTGGTGAATTTAAAAAGGCAAGATAGAGACACATGTGTGGAATGTGGCACTTTTTCTGTAAAAAAAATTAGAATCTATTTTCTACAAGGAAATCTTTAAATAGATAGGAAAAGGATTGGAAGGCTAAACATCAATTTGCCAATAAGATATGGATTGGGAGTAGTGATCAAAAGGGACTCAAACTTTTTCTGTAATGCTTCAGATTTTACAAGAATGTATGCCTGCTTTGCCTAGATAATTAAAAATGTATTTAAACAAAAAGAAAACCCTCACTATCAGTTTCTTTCTTTTGCCCTTTTTCCTTTTCTTCACAGGCAATTTTTTCAAATCATCCATTCATAGTCAATTTCTTCATCTCCCATCATCTGTAATCAAGGGTAATCTGGCATTTGCCCTTGCTATGTTAAAATATGTTTCTGGAAAAGCTACCACTGACTAGTTGGCAAATCTATTACATTTGTCAGCCACTTGCTATTTCCTCAACCGTATTAGCCATTTCACAGCACTCTTCTCTCTCGGCATCAATCACCCCTTTCTCTTGGTTTTCCTCCTGCCTTTTTAGCCCCTTAGTAGGGTTTTCTCTGCCTCTGCCATTCAATGCAGCTTGCATGGCAGGCCTTTAATAAATATTTGTTAAATAAATTTCAAGTAATTATTATAATTCAAAAGAAGGCATGGCATATTTTCTGAATTAGTTTGTGTTGTGAACACTGTAATGCTAATGAGACAAAAAAGTACATAGGATTTGGAATTTAAATAGTTGGCTTGTTATTGCACGCAGGTTTCATATCTGTGTGCTTTCAGCAAGTGTCTCAACCTCTGTTAGCTTCAGTTTCATTTTAAAAACGATATCTATCTTATAGGGTTGTCTTGAGGATTGAGGGATACAAAGAGAACTCATGGAGAAAATCTCTCAACCACTAAGAAAGCAAAATTTTTATTTGCAAAATAATTTTAACTGCCTTTCAGTGTAGAACAGAGGTTCTGCCAGGGAGTACACTTGTGACTGCTTTGTATTGTATTACGTTTAATGTTGCCACCATTAGCCTTCTCTTCTGCATCCCTCTTCTTTTTTGAAGATGACAATAACAATAGTGAATACTGTAATGATGCCTCAAAATTCCATAGTGTTTCAGAGTTTACAAAAGCACCCAGGCATATTTTCCATTTGTTCCTCCCAACAATCTTTTGAAACAGTTAAAATAAGGACATTATTTTAATATCAGGAATTTGAGACTTTTGGAAGGATCTATGAGGTTCTATGACTTGCCCCAAAATAGGTCAGCTTGGGCTCAAACCTAGGTCTTTCAACTCCATGTTCTATGCTCTAAGTTATAGCCATCTCATTAGGGTTTCTGTCCTCTATTGCCTTCAACCCACCCTGGATTAAATACATTCCTTCCCCATCCACCATTGAAATGGATCAAATCCATATTTCACTTCCTTAGATTCTCAGTGAAGATATCCCTCAGCAAATCTGGGATTTTGAAATCTGCAATAACATGCTAATAGAGAGGGAAGGAGGATAACTTCCAAGACGAGTTACGTGTGTGCTAGCAGTAACGTTCACAGATGCAGCAACAGTCCCTTTTTCCCCCCTCCACATCTTCATCACAGTGCAATGTCAAGGCCCTTCACAGAGACAAATGTAAGTATTTGGTTGCTGAACAATGCTGGGAGATCCAGAGCGCAGGGGAGTTCTGCCTCCCTGCCCTGGTTGCAGCTGGCCAGCATGGCTGCACGGAGGAGTAAGGGGAGGCTTCCCCACCCCTCACTGGGGAGTGAGATTGCTGTTTGGGTCAGAAAACCAGTTGGAATAGAGTCCCACTAATTTTGAATAGAAAACCACTAATTTTGATTTGGGTCTGTCAGTCTCAAATACAGGAATTGGCTCACTGGTTGACATGCAAGGGTTTGACATGGGAATATAGATTTCTCCCTGCACAACTGTTGCCCTACGCTTCTTCCACTTCTTCCAGAGGAAAGGGCCTGCAGCTCCCACAATGACCATGGCAGAAGCCAGGAACTCACAGGAGATCCAGACTGGGGGGTACTTAGAACCGAGAGGCTCTGTTACAACTAGCGGGGACTGTGGCCCCTCCTCAGCTGCCAGGTATTTCCAGAGAGGGTAGATGCAGCGCCTAGTCAGGAAGGATTGTTCCTTTACCTTCTCCCCATCTGTATTCCTGCTTTTCTCAAGCCTGCGTTTGCTGGAGCTGAAAGACTAGAGTGTGTGGAGAAGGAAGTCCTGGCTGTCATAGTTGTATCGCCAGTGCGCCCAAATCCTCACAGACCACTGTGGTCTGGTGGGTGTGCAGTTCTTGGCCCTGGTTGTTCAGTGCCATGATGCTCCTTAGGATGATGACGAGGGGCTGGGACCAGGATGCCCAGGGCTCTGCCTTCCTGCCTTCCTTGCAGCACCGTAAGAAAGGCTGGTCTGCCCCTAAGGGGCTTGTCCAGGGCTGCCTGGGAAGGAGCAATGAAGTCATAGCCCAGAGAATGGGTTGTAGCCTGGCTTCCAGAAGGAGCCGTCCCCAGCAAGGACTGAAGTAGGACCAGGGGAAGGGGGATGCCTGGTCCCCATGGGATGTCCTCGGGGTCCCACGGACACCACAGGCCCAGCTTCCCACCAGCGCGGTCTGGTCCCCAGCCACCATTCCCATTTTTTGATGGAAGAAATGTGAGACGGAACAAAGTAATGAGATTTTTTTTTTCTCCTTAACCTGAATGAATATTATTTTTCCAAGTAGCCACTTTGATTTAAAAAAAAAAAAAATTAGGCTTCTTCTAAATTATAATAAATTTTTGAGATTTACTTCAGCACCTGTATCACCATTTGAAAATAGCTTCATGGTAGCAAATCTTCATTCTTTAAGAGAAGACTTGATTTTTGGAAATGGTCCAGAGTATCAGAGCCAGGTGTGGTGAATAATAATTACTGAGCTGAGGTATGGCATTTGTAATTAAAAATAACAAGAATAGAGTCAACAAAAACAAAGCAAATATTCTTGTATGACTCGAAAACTGATGCTGAACATAGTTCCTAAAAACAAAGGTATCATTATTAGAATGTAAGTGTTTAAGAAGTGTTCTACAAGGAAAGTGTTCGTTTGATCATTTAGACTAAGGTATTTGCTTTTTAAGAAGTTATCTGAGGGTCTTATTTATCACGTATTTCATATCTCCTAAAAGCACATTTTATAGGCAACTACCTACTCCTATTGTAAGATTGTCTTTTTAAGTAAGGTTCATTCTTTAGTATCCTTTTACTAAAAATCTACAGTCACCTCTAAGTCATTTTCATGCTAATGAAAATTGCAGCCAAAACTGAAAATAATTTATAAATCATATTTGCTTTGGGCTATAATATGGGAATGATTTTTCATCTGGCTGGCCTCCAGCAACATTCTTCCAGCACAAATTATTGCATTACTAAAACTAATGGTGATTTAATTTAAGTACCAATAACTGGGGGAGACTTTACATTTTCTGAGTAATTAGTGATTGTGTTCATGTTAGTTTTAAAAAATTCTCCCTTACGACAATCTAGAGTAGAAACTACATGTGGATATGTAAGAGTGGACTACTTTTGAGTCTCAGAAATAAAATTTACCACCTTTATATATGTTTCTTATACTGTATAGTCATAGTTATATGTCACCTTAAGATCTAAGCTCTGCTCTATAATTCCATGGAAGGATTATTAGCACCTACCCAGTGTTAATCCTGTTTTGACAAATTTTGAGTGCACTAGAAGTAAACACCTTCCAATCTGTGGCAGTTGTAAAAAACTGCTATATTGAAAGATTTTTTTAAAAATATATCTGCTTCACTCCACTAGAGGAGATAATTGTGGAGCAAGTTGTTATATGGTGTGTCCTGGGAAAAACAGAATCCTTCAGCAAATGCCCACTTTTTTACTGACATGGCACAAAGGTTCCGAAAGAGCAAGGCAAAAGATGCATCACGACCAGTCTCCCAAGGAGGCCAACTGCTCGAGTCAGGGACCGTGGATGGAAGCTCCTCACACCCCACTTTGTGTAGGAGAGGATGGACAAATCTGTGCTGCCCGAGGGCAGGGTCTTTATCCATTGCAGCGGGGAGTGGGCCATGCCACGGAGAGTGCCCCCCACACACAGACACAACCCATCCACCACAAGCAGCTGGGGCTGCTGGCTCCTGGCTTCCAGCAGGTCTGATGAGGTCTGATGAGGCCTCTCCATTAGACCTAACATCTCCCCCTGAGCTGTGAAATGGAAACAGACTGAAACAACTGCACAAAATAGAAAAGGAGGTGGGGTACAGGAGAGGGCTGGGATCTCGCTGCTAGGTGTGTCCCTATCTTCCCCAGCAAAAATCTTGAATCACTATTCTACTTACAAACTTATGTATGTTGTATAGATTTTTTAATCTTTATGGTAGTAAAAAGCAATGTGTTACCTTTCTTTAGAAGTTTTCAGAGGATTTAAGGCCTCTCATTTTCTTTATATTCCTGTGAGATACATTAAATGCAAATATAATTTTTTGATACAAGATATAAGGATTATTAAATGTACCTTGGAAACAACCCCAACAATCATCCACTGTTATCCTATACAGCTACCACCAGCCCTACGGAAGTACTTTTTCACTCAGCACAGCCCACTGCCACCACTCTGTTGGGTACGCTCCCATACTCTAGAAAATAACTTTAATACTTCTATTTGTAATATGCCCATTATTATTATAAATCTGATATCAGTTCTCTATTAATTATGAATTTTTACTATTTCAAAGATTAGGTATTTGTTTCAGTTCAGATTTTCTAGTTTATACTCTGATGGAAAGCCTTAAATCAGGAGATTTACTGAAAAGTATTTGTATTAAAGCAAGAATCTCAGTAAGATATGGCATTAACACAATTTAAATGAAGCTCCTAGAAACAGAAAACTTTGTCTTTTGCACAGTCTGGAAGGCCTCACCACATCTTACTTTCCCGACCACTGAAACAAACACTGAGGCAAGATGGACTAGGGCATCTTCTCTTCAGCCTCAAACCTGAAACAGGCTGCTGCCTGGTGCTGCTGCCAGAGGCTGCCAGGCACAATACCACTACATTGTATTGTGGGTTGGCGTAACCACTTTCAGAGCCAGATGTCTGGCTTCCTCCCAGAGTCAGTATTTCTGGCCGGCCGGCAATCTTTGGGGTTCTTGGCTTCTCCATCACATGGCCACACACATGGAGGCATCTTCTCCTTTCTCTTCCAGGTTCTGTTGGCTCCCAGCTTCTTCCTGTTAGCTTTCTCTCTATGTGTCCAAATTTCCTTCTGCTTAAGAGGACTCCAAAAATCTGGGTTAAAGCCCAACTGCATTCAGTCGGTCCACACATTCACTGAAGTAACCTCATCAAAAGGGCCTATTCAAATGAGTTCACACGCATAAGAATGCAATAAGATTAAGAACACGTTTTTCTGGGGTACATAACTCCAAGTCACCATACCTAGTAGAGAGCAAGGATCTAGAGACAACAATTTATTTATGATTTTTTAATGTTTCCTTAAATGCAAACATTTAAAAGCAAGAGTACAGTATTAATATCACATACACAAAAAATTAAGTTCAAAGCATTAAGTATGAAAAAGAGGGATATTATGTAATGATAAAAGGTACACTCTACAAAACAATAATAATAACCTTAATAAACTCAATGCACCAAATAATACAATCAAATGCCAAAACACACACACACACACACACACACACAAAAACACCCAGCAACATAAAAACTTGGTTAGACTCACACTCACAGTTGTAATGGGAGAGTTTAATAAACCTCTTTCACAATTTAAAAGATAAGTAGAAAAACAAGGAGAGAACCTAAGATGGCAGCTAGGTGAAACAGGGCAAAATAACACCTCCATGAAAAATACTAGATAAAAACCAGAAGGTGACCCAGAATACCGGTTTCAGCGATGCACCAGCTGGACAAGGTCTGCTAGAACCACAGGGGCCGTACACTTGGTGAAAACGGGAGTCTGCATTCTGAAACGAGTAAGTAAGCCAGCTGAAAGACCCGCAGCTACGCTGTGGTGTGGGGAAGCCAGGGGTTGGCATTTGGAGATGGACTGGTTCTTTAAAAAAAAAAAAGAAGGGAAAAACCCAAGAGCAGCTGCATTTGTGATGGTGAAAACTGTGCAGTGGAAGCATGGCACAAGCAGTCTGAGCAGGCATCTCAGTGTCTGGCATGGAGGATAGCCCGTTGCAGAGTCCCTCAAGGCCAGGGGAGCGGAGGGGAGAGCTGGAAGGAGAAAGAATCCCCGCTGCTTACAGCCGCTCCCCGGCGGGTTGGAGACACTCCTGCCTGGGGCCGTGCCTACATCCCAGAGCAGCTCCAGTCATCCCTGAGCTGGGAAGGAGGAACTGTGTGAGGAGAGGGGAGGGGTGGAGACACCCCGTTAAGCCATCTTTGCATCAGGCTGAGAGCGCCCCTGCACGGCCTGGCAGCTCAGGGCTTCCCTTGAGGGGCGGCGTGCACCGGTGATGTAGCATAGCCTTCCCTCAGCAGAGGTCCTGGAAGATCACAGCTGAGAGGGGGGCCTGTTCGGAAAACCCAGGGATGCTAAATCAATGCCAGTGGTTTGTGGGTCAGCTTCAGAGAGGATCGGGGGCAGAACTGAAATGAAGGCTTAGACTCTTGCAACAGCCTTGAATCTCCAGGAACACCTGGGAGGTTTGAATATTAAAGCTGCCCTGCCTCCCTAGCCACCTGGACACACGCCGCACATTCAGGGCCAATGGCTCCAGCAACACACCCAAATTGAATTCACCAATTGAACCCCACAAGAATCATTTCCCCACACACCACAAGAACAAAGTTGAGAACTGACTTGAGGGGTATAGGTGACTTGCAGATGCCATCTGCCGGTTGGTCAGAGAAAGTGTACACCACCAATTGTATTTCTGAAAAAATAGATCGGTATTTTTTTTTTTTACAACTTGAAAGAACCTTATCAAGCAAAGCAAATGCCAAGAGGCCAAAAACAACAGAAAATCTTAATGCTTATGATAAAACCAGATGATATGGAGAACGCAATCCCAAAGACCCAAATCAAAATATCAGAAGAGACACAGTACTTGGCACAATTAATCAAAGAACTACAATCAAGGAATGAAAACATGGCAAAGGATATAAAGGACATCAAGAAGACCATGGAACAGGATATAAGGGACATAAAGAAGACCCTAGAGGAGCATAAAAGAAGACATTACAAGAGTAAATAAAAAAATAGAAGATCTTATGGAAATAAAAGAAACTGTTGGCCAAAGTAAAAAGACTCTGGATACTCATAATACAAGATTAGAGAAAGTTGAACAACGACTCAGTGTCCTAGAAGTCCACAGAACAGAAAATGAAAGAACAAAACAAAGAATGGAGAAAAAAATTGAAATAATCAAAATGGATCTCAGGGATGCGATAGACAAAATAAAACGTCCAAACTTAAGACTCATTGGTGTCCCAGAAGGGGAAGAGAAGGGTAAAGGTCTAGAAAGAGTATTCAAAGAAATTGTTGGGGAAAACTTCCCAAACCTTCTACACGATATAAATACACAAAGCATAAATGCCCAGCAAACTCCAAATAGAATAAATCCAAATAAACCCACTCCGAGACATATTCTGATCAGACTCTTAAATACTGAAGAGACGGAGCAACTTCTGAAAGCAGCAAGAGAAAAGCAATTCACCACATACAAAGGAAACAACATAAGACTAAGTTGTGACTACTCAGCGGCCACCATAGAGGCAAGAAGGCAGTGGCATGACATATTTGAAATTCTGAGAGAAAAATTTCCAACCAAGAATACTTTATCCAGCAAAACTCTCCTTCAAATTTGAGGGAGAGCTTAAATTTTTCAGAGACAAACAAATGCTGAGAGACTTTGCCAATAAAAGACCTGCCCTACTTCAGATACTAAAGGAGTCCTACCAACAGAGAAACAAAGAAAGGAGAAAGAGATATAGAGAATTTTAACAGACATGTATAGTACCTTACATCCCAAATCACCAGGTCACTCATTTTTCTCCACTGATCACGAATCTTTCTCCAGAAGAGACCATAAGCTGGGACATAAAACAAGTCTCAAGAAATTAAAAAAAAAATTTGAATATACTCAAAGCACATTCAACAACCACAATGGAATACAAATAGAAGTCAATAATTTTTGAACTATAACTCCACTATTTACTTCCTACATGATATAAAATACAGAAACTCTAATGACAAATCAGTGGTTTTGAACTCAATGTAAAATATGTAAGTTTTGACAAGAACTATATAAAGGTGGAGGATTGGAGGAGTATAAGGAGCATAGTTTATGTGTCCTATTGAAGTTAAGTTGGTATCAAAGAAAAACAAGATTGTTATGGATTTAAGAGTTTAATTTTAAGTCCCACAGTAAACACAAAGAAATTATCAGAGAATATAACCATAGAGATGAAAAGGAGAGTATGGGTTAAGAAAAATGGGGGAAGGGGCAATGGGGAGTTAAGAAAGGAGTGTAGGGTTGCTGTTTGAGGTGAAGGGAAATTTCTAGTAATGGATGGTGGGAAAGAGATAGCATTACAACATTCTAAATGTGATTAATCCCACTAATGGAATGCTAGGGAGGGGGTAGAATGGGAAGATTTAGGCTGTATATATGTTTCCACAATTGAGGAAAAAAAAAAAAAGTCTAAGTATATGACAATTGAATGCCAAGGATGACTCTGGATGGGATCTGAGGATGGAGGACAGGAGGCTCAAAGGGACACAGTTGAGACATAGGGGGAATAAAAAAAAGGAAATATAGAATGTATGCTTTGTATCAATGTTGAATCTCTAGTACTTCTTAGCTGCATTTAATGGGATTGCATAAAAGAATGTTCTTGTTCATGGGAATTGTATATGTGAATTATAGTGTTTGTTCAAGGATGGGTGCAGCTAGCTCTCATACGTTCAGAAGACAGAGCAATAGATGATGGATGATAGATAGGGAGGGAGGGAGGGAGGGAAAGAAATACCGGTCTGACAGCATGTTAAAGTTGGTGGATTGGGGTATCAGGGGAGGGGCTCAGGGTATGCTGGAGTTCTGTGTATGGGGTTTGTATTGTTTTTGCAACTGTTCCTATAACTTTGACTTTATTTCAAAATAAAATAAAATTTTTTAAAAAAGTAGAAAAACAAGGATATATTTTAATAATGCAATCAACTGGCTTGATTTTTAGCCAAATATAGAACTTCGTATCCTATTACAAAAGTGTGCATTCTTTTCATGTGCCCATGAAGACTTACAAAAATCACACACATATATTTGGCCCTAATTTTTTTTTAATTCATTTTTATTGAGATATATTCACATACCATGCAGTCATACAAAACAAAGCGTACATTCAATTGTTTACAGTACCGTTATATAGTTGTGCATTCATCACCAAAATTAATTTTTGACATTTTCATTACTACACACCCAAAAATAATAAGAATAAAAATTAAAGTGAAAGAACAATTAAAGTAAAAAAGAACACTGGGTTCTTGGCTCCTTTTGGAGTCTCTCTGCCACTGAAGCTTTTTTCATTTCCTTTCACATCCCCCTTTTGGTCAAGAAGATGTTCTCCATCCCATTCTCCATCCATGCCAGGTCTAGATTCCTCCCTGGGAGTCATGTTCCATGTTGCCAGGGAAATTCACTCCCCTGGGTGTCAGATCCCACCTAGGAGGAGGGCAGTGATTTCACCTGCCAAGTTGGCTTAACTAAAGAGAGAGAGCCACATCTGAGTAACAAAGAAACTTGGCCCTAATTTAAACTACAACACATTTTAAAGACATAGGGATTTTATAGGCTGCATTTTCTGATTATAATCCAATATGGGTATTACCAGAAAACAATGCTAAATAGAGGCCATAAAGCCACCTATTTGGAAATTAATAAATGTTTTTCTAAACTCCAGGATCAAAGAAATTATCAAACTGAGATTACAAATATCTAAAAATCAATGAAAAACACTACATACATCTTAAATGATACATCTAATACACTACTAAACTCAGGAATTGCATAGTCTTAAATACTTTGGTTGTTAAAAAGACAGAATAATAACAAACTAATGCAATGACAAAATGAATGAACCAAAAAAAAAAAAAATAGGAAAAGGCAATGTGTAATAAAGGAAAGACTGAAATTAATGAAATGAATTAATGAAATGAGAATCTGTCACTCTCGGACCCACACTAAAGGAATCCAGATGGAAGCAATGAAGACAGTAAAGAGGGTAAATATATGCATAAAACCAAATAAGTATTGATTGGATAAAATAATAACAATGCCTTGTGAGGTTTTATATAATTATAGGCCTAAAATACTAAAAACATTAGCACATAAATCATCAGGGATGTAAATAAAGGACCATAAGGTGCTTGCATCGTCAAAGAAGTAATAAAGGTGTTAATTTATGCTAGACTTCATTAAAGATGCATGTTATAATCCCTAGGGTAATTACTAAAAGAAATGTAAAAGAATATATAACTAAAATCTAATAGAGGGTGGAATGGAATAATTTAAAAAGTACTTAATCCAAAAGAAATCAAGAAAGGAGAAAAAATGACATAAAACAGGCAGAGCAAAGAGGAAACAATAGAGTTAGGTTCAAACTCATTAAATGTAAACCACTGGCTCCAATTAAAAGATAAAGATTTTCAGGATTAAATAAAAAAAAGCTCATTAGTCAGGGTTCATCCAGAGAAGCACAACCACCATGAGTGATGAAGAGCAGGGATTTATTAAAGGGACTAGAGCTTACACAGCCAAAAATTTTCATAGAAGACTGGGTTAAATTAAGAACAGAAAGGAGTTATAAGTATTACTGAGTGGAAAAAAGTAACCAGTATGATAAAGGTGTAGAAAAATATTCTCATGAAGTGCTGATGAAAGTGTAAATTGCTAAAACTTTGCTGAAGTATAATTTGATAATATATATCAAAATTCTTTAAAAAGTGCATAGCCCAACAGATGGAAACAACCCAAATGTCCTTCAACAGATGAGTGGATAAATTAAATGTAGTATATACACACGATGGAATACTACACGTCAGTAAGAAGGAACGATGTCGTGAAACATATGACAACATGGACGAACCCTGAAGACATAATGCTGAGCGAAATAAGCCAGGCACAAAAAGACAAATATTATATGCTACCACTAATGTGAACTCTGAAAAATGTAAAAGAAACGGTTTATAATGTAGAATGTAGGGGAACTAGCGATAGAGAGTAATTAAGGAAGGGGGAACAATAATCCAATAAGAACAGATAAGCTATCGTGGGTAAATTTAACATTCTGGGAATGCCCAGGAATGACTATGGTCTGTTAATTTCTGATCGGTATAGTAGGAACAAGTTCACAGAAATGTTGCTATATTAGGTTACTTTCTTGGGGTAAAATAAGAACATGTTGGAAGTAAAGTAGTTAGCTTAGGTTAGTTGTCTTTTTCTTACTCCCTTGTTATGGTCTCTTTGAAATGTTCTTTTATTGTATGTTTTTTTAATTTTTTTTTTTTCATACAGTTGATTTAAAAAAAAAAGAAAAAAAAAAAGGAAAAAAATATGCAGAGCCCCCATGAGGAGCCTGTGGAGAATGCAGGGATATTCGCCTACCCCACCTCCATGGTTGTTAACATGCCCACAGACATAGGGGACTGGTGGTTTGATGGGTTGAGCCCTCTACCACAGGATTTGCCCTTGGGAAGACTTGCTGCAAAGGAGAAGCTAGGCCTCCCTATAATTGTGCCTAAGAGCCTCCTCCTGAATGCCTCTTTGTTGCTCAGATGTGGCCCTCTCTCTCTGGCTAAGCCAACTTGAAAGGTGAAATCACTGCCCTCCCCCCTACGTGGGATCAGACACCCAGGGGAGTGAATCTCCCTGGCAACGTGGAATATGACTCCTGGAGAGGAATGTAGACCCGGCATCGTGGGATGGAGAACATCTACTTGACCAAAAGGGGGATGTGAAAGGAAATGAAATAAGCTTCAGTGGCAGAGACATTCCAAAATGAGCCGAGAGGTCACTCTGGTGGGCACTCTTATGCACAATATAGCAACCCTTTTTAGGTTCTAAAGAATTGGGGTAGCTGGTGGTGGATACCTGAAACTATCAAACTACAACCCAGAACCCATGAATCTTGAAGACAATTGTATAAAAATGTAGGCTTATGAGGGGTGACGATGGGATTGGGAAAGCCACAAGGACCACACTCCCCTTGGTCTAGTTTATGGATGGATGATTAGAAAAATAGGGGAAGGAAACAAACAGACAGACAAAGGCACCCAGTGTTCTTTTTTACTTTAATTGCTCTTTTTCACTTTAATTATTATTCTTGTTACTTTTGTGTGTGTGGTAATGAAGGTGTCAGGGATTGATTTTGGTGATGAATGTACAACTATGTAATGGTACTATGAACAATCGCATGTACGATTTGGTTTTGTATGATTGTGTGGTATGTGAATACATCTCAATACAATGAATATTTAAAAAAAAAGTACATAGCCCTTTGCCCAGTAATACCACTTCTAGGCATTCACACTAGGGAAGTAATCAGAGATATATACAAAAATATATTAGGGAGAAACTAAGATGGCAGCTAGGTGAGACAGGGCAAAAAAACACCTCCGTGAAAAACACTAGATAAAAACCAGCAAGTGACCCAGAATACTGGTTACAGCGATGCGCCAGCTGGACGAGGTCTGTTAGATCCACAGGGGCCATATACTTTGTGAAACTGGGAGTCTGCATTCTGAAACGAGTGAGTAAGCTGGCTGGAAGACCCGCAGCCACGCAGCGGGCTGGGGAAGCCAGGGTTTGGTGTTTGGAGACTGATAGGCTCTTAAAAAAAAAAAAAAAAAAAGGGAAAAACCCAGGAGTGGCTGCAGCTGCGATAGTGGGAACCATGCAGTAAAACACAGCAAGAGGGGGCTAGGCCGGCCTCTCAGTGTCTGGCCTGGAAGATAGCCCACTGCAGATACCCTTGTGGCCGGGGGAACAGAGGGGAGAGCCGGAAGCAGAAAGAAACCCCGCAGCTAGCAGCTGGCTCCCCGGAGGGCTGGATAAACTTCTGCCCGGGGCTGTGCCCACAGCCCAGAGCCCTACCAGTTGTCCCGGAGCTGGGAAGGAGGAACTGTGTGAGGAGGGGGGTGTGGAGATGCCCCGTTCGGCCATCTTTGCATCAGGCTGAAAGTGAGCTGGCTTGGCCCAGTGGCCCGGGGCTTCCCTTGAGGGACGGCGCACACTGGTGACGTGGCATGGCATTCCCTCAGCAGAGGTCCTGGAGGACCGCGGTTGGGCAGGGGGACCCACTCGGAGAACCCAGGGACACTATGCCAAGTCCGGTGGTTTGTGGGACAGCAAGAGAGAGGGTCTGGGGCTGAAATGAAATGAAGGCTTAGACTCTTGCAGCAGCCTTGAATCTCCGCAAAACTGGGGGATTTGAATATTAAAGCTGTCCTTCCACCCTGGCCACCCAAACACACACCCCACACTCGGGGCGGACAGCTCCAGCAACACACCCAAACTGAGTTCTCCAACTGAACCCCACAAGAATCATTTCCCCACACACTGTGGGATCAAGGTTGAGAACTGACTTGAGGGGTATAGGTGACTCGCAGACGCCATCTGCTGGTTAGTCAGAGAAAGTATATGCCACCAAACTGTTTCTGAAAAATTAGATAGGTATTTTTTTTTTACAACTTGAAAGAACCCTATCAAGCAAAGCAAATGCGAAGGGGCCAAAAACAACAGAAAATCTTAATGCATATGATAAAACCAGATGATATGGAGAATCCAACTCCAAACACACAAATCAAGATATCAGAAGAGACACAGTACTTGGCACAATTAATCAAAGAACTACAATCCAGGAATGAAAACATGGCAAAGGACATAAAGGACATCAAGAAGACCATGGCCCAGGATATAAGCGACATAAAGAAGACCCTAGAAGAGCATAAAGAAGACATTGCAAGAGTAAATAAAATAAATGTACGACCTTATGGAAATAAAAGAAACTGTTGGCCAAATTAAAAAGACTCTGGATATTCACAATACAAGACTAGAGGAAGCTGAACAATGTCTCAGTGTCCTAGAAGTCCACAGAACAGAAAATGAAAGAACAAAACAAAGAATGGAGAAAAAAATCGAAATAATCAAAATGGATCTCAGGGATGCAATAGACAAAATAAAACGTCCAAACTTAAGACTCATTGGTGTCCCAGAAGGGGAAGAGAAGGGTAAAGGTCTAGAAAGAGTATTCAAAGAAATTGTTGGGGAAAACTTCCCAAACCTTCTACACGATATAAATACACAAAGCATAAATGCCCAGCAAACTCCAAATAGAATAAATCCAAATAAACCCACTCCGAGACATATTCTGATCAGACTCTTAAATACTGAAGAGACGGAGCAACTTCTGAAAGCAGCAAGAGAAAAGCAATTCACCACATACAAAGGAAACAACATAAGACTAAGTTGTGACTACTCAGCGGCCACCATGGAGGCAAAAAGGCAGTGGCATGACATATTTGAAATTCTGAGAGAGAAAAATTTCCAACCAAGAATACTTTATCCAGCAAAACTCTCCTTCAAATTTGAGGGAGAGCTTAAATTTTTCAGAGACAAACAAATGCTGAGAGACTTTGCCAATAAAAGACCTGCCCTACTTCAGATACTAAAGGAGTCCTACCAACAGAGAAACAAAGAAAGGAGAAAGAGATAGAGAGAATTTTAACAGACATGTATAGTACCTTACATCCCAAATCACCAGGTCACTCATTTTTCTCCACTGATCACGGATCTTTCTCCAGAAGAGACCATAAGCTGGGACATAAAACAAGCCTCAAGAAATTAAAAAAAAAAAAAAATTTGAATATACTCAAAGCACATTCTCCAACCACAATGGAATACAAATAGAAGTCAATAATTTTTGAACTATAACTCCACTATTTACTTCCTACATGATATAAAATACAGAAACTCTAATGACAAATCAGTGGTTTTGAACTCAATGTAAAATATGTAATTTTAGACAACTATATAAAGGTGGGGGAATGGAGGAGTATAGGAACACAGTTTATGTGTCCTATTGAAGTGAAGGTGGTATCAAAGAAAAACAAGATTGTTATGGATTTAAGAGTTTAAGTCCCATAGTAAACACAAAGAAATTATCAGAGAATATAACCACAGAGATGAAAAGTAGAGTTCAGGTTAAGGGAAATGGGGGAAGGGGCAATGGGGAGTTAAGAAATGAGTGTAGGGTTGCTGTTTGAGGTGAAGGGAAATTTCTAGTAATGGATGGTGGGAAAGAGCATTACAACATTCTAAATGTGATTAATCCCACTAATGGAAGGCTAGGGAGGGGGTGGAATGGGAAGATTTAGGCTGTATATACGTTTCCACAATTGAAAAAAAAAAAACAAAAAAAGACAGTCCAAATAGATGACAATTGAATGCCAAGGATGAACTTGGATGGGATTGGAGGATAGAGAACAGGTGGCTCAAAGGGACACAGTTGAGACATAAGGAAAAGGAAATATAGAATGTAAGCTTCGCATCATTGTTGAATCTCTTGTACTTCTTAGCTGCGCTCAATGGGATTGCATGAAAGAATGTTCTTGTTCGTGGGAATTGTATATGTGAATTATAGTGTTTGTTCAAGGATGTGTGCAGCTAGCTCTCATACGTTCAGAAGACAGAGCAATAGATGATGGATGATAGATAGGGAGGGAGGGAAAGAAACAGTGATGTGACAGCATGTTAAAGTTGGTGGATTGAGCTATCAGGGGAGGGGGGTCAGGGTATGATGGAATTCTGTGTATGGGGTTTGTATTGTTTTTGCAACTGTTCCTATAACTTTGAATTTATTTCAAAATAATATATATATATATATATATATATATATTAGAAGACAACTCATTAAATATTTGTTTATCTTAGTTTTAAAAAAAATAGAAAATCAAATGCCTAAATATAGAGTAGTTAAATAAATCACTATTTTGCAATGTAATAGAATACTAGGCTAGTTAGAAGCCTAAGAAAATGTTACAAGAAAATATTGTTGGGAAAAGCTTACAAAACAGCATGGAGAGAAAGATTCTAATTTTGTTTATATATATATATATCGATATATATACCTATATATATATGCATATGTATAAAAATACTAGAAGTTTATATACCAAAATGTTAAACGGATGTTATGTTTGATTGGTAGAATTATAAGTAATATAAAATTTTTCTTACTTTTAATAAATTTTCTACAAAGAACATGTACAACTTTGGTAATCAAGAAAAAAACATTATTTTCAAAAGTTCTTAAAGATCAATATAAAAATGACTAAACAGAAATACTCCAAAATCTTAGCAAAGATTAGTGTGGGGGTAGGAGATACTGCAAGTGATTTTTCATTACCTTGCAGGTGATTTCTTTTCTGCTTTCAGCTTTCCTGCATGTTTCAAATGTTATTTAATGTTCACATTAAATCTTTACAATGAAACACTAAAAGTGTAGTCTTGTTTTTCCATAGAATCTGTGTTTACAAATGTTCTCAGTTTTAGAAAGTTATGTGGAACATAAAGTGACATATTTTGCCTTTGGAATCTGCGTAAAGTAGTTATTCCTTGGCTCTTCTCTTACTCGGTACTATAGATTCCAAAATCAAATCCATTACCAATACTTTTTTCAATACCCCATACTATCTCTCAAGCAGAATGAATGTGGCTATTCCTTTTTTCCAAACATAACCTTCTCCTCTAGCTCCACTTTCTCTTCTCTGTTCTTTTCCTTCCAGGTAGGGATAAATGTTCTCCAGACAGATAGTTTTTATTCAGGCTAAGTGTCCATGGTGTGGTATGGAACAGTCAAGACACATTACTTAAAAGATACAGTCCCTCCCCCTAAGTTACAAACATGCTAAAGAACCATACTAGAATTAAATAATTGTTTTCAAAAGTAAAGAATTGCCAGAGTAGAAACATAATTGTGTTAACTAGAGAAACAGTTAGTTGTGGGTTTTTACTTTCCCTTGGATATTTTTTGTAGAAACTGCATTTTCTTTATTTTGCATACTGTAATTTCAGAACAAAACAAATATAATACACAACATCCAACCCATTGTCAAATGGGATGGTGCTTGAGGCCCTTGCATCCTGCCTTAGACACAAGGACAAGAGGGGGGGAAAACCCACTAGATACCAGCAGATGGAGCCAGGTGGGCCGGCCACTCAGGCTGCTGTGGGAGCCGTGGGGACACTATGCAGTGGGTACAAGGCTTGTGGATAGAAACTCCTAATCTACTTCTTCCATGAAGGATGCATCTTCATCAAGGTGGGGGATCTCATCAGGAACAGCAGCATTGGATTCCTCTGCTGTCATTTCATCTTCATCAGTGCCTGAGTCTACCTTGTGATAATGCCATTTGAGTGGGTCCAGGCAACCTCAGGGAAAAGCCAGAGGAGAGCAGCACAGTTTCAAACAGCAGCACCTACGGTCCTTGTCAGCCTTGTCATTCTTGTCTGCCTCAGCCTTCTGCTGCAGCATCTCCACAACGGGGTGGTCGGGGTTGATCTCCTGGTGCTTTCTGGCCATCAAATAGCCCATTGTAGAGCTGTCCCAAAGTGCCTGGGATTTCACGATCCACTCCACGTTGGCTGTCCAGCCATAGTGCTAGTTACAATGCAGCAGGGTGAAGACACAAGACTACTGGAGATTGTCACTTTCCTGACCATTTTATCCAAGATCTCGTTCATGAGCTTGCAAGGGTTCTCAAACTTGGCCTGGCTCTCCTCCATTTTCTTCTTCTCCTCCTCATCCTCAGGTAGCTCCAGGTCCTCGTTGGCAGCTGAGACCAGGTTCTTCCCATCACTCCTTGAGCTACTGCATGAAGTACTTATCCCTAGGCTCAGTCCTAAATACCACCTCAAAGCCCCGCTTCTGCACTCACTCCACAAAAGCAGAGTTAGCTACCTGCTCTTTGTACTCACCAGTGATATAACAGCTGGACTTTTGGGTCTGCTTCATTGAGAAACATGTTCAGAAAAAGAAGTCATCTCAGCTCCAGACCGAGAGGTGTGGCAGCACAAGCAGCCCAGAAAGTTGTCTCACCAGTTAGTGGGGTCCTCATGGATTCCAAGCTTCAGGATTTTAGAGAATGCCTCATAGAGTTTCTTGTAGTTTTCCTTGTCTTCCACCAGCTCAGAGAAGAGCTCGGGGCATTACCTGACAATGTTTTTGCTAATGACCTTCAAGATTTTGTTCTCCCTCAACATTCCTTAGGAGATATTCTGGGGCAGATCCTCAGAGTTGACCACACCATGGATGAAGCTGACATACTCTGGTATCAGTTCATCACAGCAGTCTACGATGAACACAAAACAGATATAAGGTATCATGTTGTTCTTTTACTTCTTGTTCTCAAAGAGGTCAAACGGAACCCAGAGGGAGATGAACAGCAATGTCCTGAATTCCAGCTTTCCTTCTACAGAGAAGTGCTTGACTGCAGGTGGTCTTCCCAATCATTGGTAAGCCTTTTGTAGAATTTTCCATATTCCTCTTGGATTATGTCATCGGGGTCTGGAGTCCAAATGGACTTGGTCTTGTTCAGTTCTTCTTGATCAATGTATTTCTCCTTATTCTTCTGGGTTATCTTCTTTTTGTCCTTACCACTACCATCCTCCTCATCTGAGCCCACATCTGCCATCTTGGGCTTCTCTTCATCATCCTTATCATGGTCTTCTTTTTCACTTTTATTTTCTTCTGCCTCATCATCACTAATTTCCTTCTTTCGATCCTTCTGCAATAAAGGATGATGGGGTAGCCTATGAACTGTGAGTGCATCTTTACCACTTCTTTGACCCACCTCTCCTCTAAGTAGTCTGTCTGGTCTTCTTTAAGGTGCAAGATCATTTTGGTACCCCAGGCAATGGGCTCACTATGGTAAGCTCAAACAGTGAAGGAACCCCCAGAAGATTCCCAGACATGTTGCTCTTTATCATTGTGCTTTGTGATCACAACCACTTTCTTTGCCACCCAGTAGGCAGAATAAAAGCCAGCACAAAATTTCCCCATCATGGAGATGTCTGCACCAGCCTGCAGTGCCTCCATAAAGGCTATGGTGCCAGATTTGCCAATAGCTCCCAAATTATTTATGAGTTCAGCCTTGGTCATGCCAAGGACTGTGTCCACCAGAGTCAAGATATATTTGTGGGGATTGGGAGTGATGTCAATTTTCAGCTTTTCACCATTGTCCAACTCAGAAGAGTCCATCAGGATCTCATAGCACATCTTTTCCAAGTCATTAGAAGCATTATAGAGCAACTCCCAAAGGAAAATTTCCTCATTGTATTAGAAGGTATCAATGATGAAAGACATGCGTTGGACAATCTCTGCCTGGAAGGCAAAAGTCTCCACTTCCTTCTCTCCCTGTGCACTTCCTCAGGCATATTGAATGGAATGAGCTTCAAGTACCAGGAAGCCCAGCGGGCAGGATGAGCTTCAAGTACCAGGAAGCCCAGCGGGCAGGAAAGCTGCTCAGGGATGACTCCAGAGTTTCCTTGGATTTGAGTTAAGCAAATGTGTATAGTAGGATTCTTAGAGGAAGTTGGTTTTGACAGTCATGTTCAAGACACTTATCATCACTTATGGGCTCCGATATTTTCTCAAAAGCTCACGCATATAGCTAAAACTGTTGTCTCTTTATCATACAATTCCAATAGGATCATAGGCACTTAGTAATAATATTGTGTCTTAATTTCCAAGGGCTGTCATAACAAGCTACCACACACTGGGTGGCTCAAAACAACAGAAATGCATTCTTTCAATTCTGGAAGCTCGAAGTATAAAATCAAGGTGTCAACAGGGCCAGGCTCCTTTGGCACCCTGGAGAGGAGAATCCTTCCTTCCTCCTGTTGGTGTTGCCAGCAGCAATCCTTAGTATTTCTTGGCCTGCAGCTGCAACACTTCACCTTCTCCCCTGTCTGTCTCTGTGTCCAAATTTCCCTCTTCTAATAAGGATACCAGGCATATGGGATTAGGCTCACTGTAATCTAGTTTGGCTTCATCTTAACTTCTTACATCTTCAAAGACCCCATTTCCAAATAAGGTCACTTTCATGTGACCAGGAGTTAGGACTTGAACGTATCTTTTTGGGCGACATAATCCAACCCATAAGACTAGGCAATTTATTTCATCTGGTACCAATAGTAGATGACAATTTTTAAAAACCAAAGTTTGAAAGAGAAAAACTTATCACACGGTTCTTCTCAGGAGGAATATACTAAAGGACAAACACAAAATTAAAAAGTGTAGGTACTAAAATACTACCCATAGCTATCCCCAGAGTGCCTCCTCAAATCTTCACCCTGAGGTTTTCTCAGCACTAGCTCACAGGAGGATGTGAAGAGAGTGAAATAACTGCACAGCCAGCTGAGGAGAGGATAAAAGAGTGGCAGGTGTTGGTCCTTTACCCTGTGTTTGGAGGTCTAATGCCCCGACTCGAGGTAGACTAGCCATGACGCCAACCAAGTTTAGCTTGCACAGGGCCCTGGTTAAGATTACCTCAGGCTTCCCCTTGAGGTGGATGATGCTGGGGCTGTTAAGTTGGGGCTTTATTTATTTAGTTTGGGTTTAGAGGGATATGGTTATGGGATTCAGTCACTTCCATGATGAGTGAAGTCACTGCTAGTCATCCAGGCATAGCAATGGCTTCTAGAAACACTCCTACCTCCCAGTTCCAACTCACCATGAATCATGACCCCACGTTCCAGGCCCCAGGTCATGTTGCAACTATGAGCATGTGGCTTTTGGGTAGTAGAGAAGAAGCAAGATTTGAAATGTGCAAAGGCAGAATCTAGCCTGTGGGAAATTCTTCCAAGCATCAATCATGCAAAATTGTAGATTGGAGGCTTTGGTTTTCATCAATGGCTAGTCACAATGGAAGTCCTCTCCTGTCAGGGAAATGTTCAGTAATCAATTATAAACACAGCATTCTTTTTAAAAAAATGAGCATGACACAAAACAGAATTTATCGGAATTCCTGTGTTTGTAGAGCAAAACCAGTAGCAGTACTACAGACAGTGAACATGTCTTTGTGTGAAGTCATATGTTTTGTGCATCCTAATGACTGGAATGTAGCTTAGCATGTTTAACATCATGTCCTGACAAAGCCGGGTGGCTCCAGACAAAATGGCATGCAAAACTGGCACCACGGCAGTGAAATGGCTCTGAAATCTTACAGCTCAAAAATGAAAGAAACTTGATGGAGATTTCTCAAAATTTGACAACAGTCCTAAAATTTTACAGGGCAAAACCCATCATGAATTTGTGATGCAGAAATTTTTAAAAAACTATTGATAATAAAAAATATTATTTAAAAATAATGCCATTTGAAAGACTAAATTATGTTTCTATTCTCTCTTATAGAATGTGATTTTACATAATCATTGTTGTGAGAAGAGGTGATAAAAAATTATACAGCCACAAAAGGTAGAAAGAAAGTAATATACAGGTATGTCAGGCAATTGATTAATGAAAGTACATTATTTGTCTCAATTTTATGACATCTGTGGTATTTGTCAGCTTTTGAAAATCTCTAATTTGCTGTGATTTCTTTTCTAATTCTAAATAAATATTTTCTTTTGTGCCTACATTTATATTTATAATGTTGTACTATTTTTCCTAAAGACTGAAATCGTATATGATTCACGTTCCCCAAAAACCTGGATCCTGCTTTGACTCTGACAGCAAGGGACAAAATATCCCAGGACCTTTGGTTCAGGATCCATTTGAAAAGCAGATATGAATATACATAACAGAATAAATGAATGAATAAAATAATGAACCCATGGGAAGGGAAGACTGCTTGCTGCTATAGCACCTTGTTCAGAAGAGAAGTTTCTAGCAGAGTGCACAAGTGTTTTTGGATGTGTTCCGGGCTCTCTTCTCTTTTCATTCTGCGCCATCTTCCTAGGTAATCTCACACAGTCTCATGGCTTCAAATCCCTCTCCAGGCTGATGACTCCCAAGGTTAGATCTCCAGCCCAGACTTCTCTTTGGACCCCCAGACTTGTATGTCCAAAGCCTCCCTGACATAATCCCTCAAATTTTCACAAACACTGCAAACTTAACATGTCTCAAACTGACCTCTCACTATTTCCCCAAACTTATTCTTCACCCATCTTAGTAAAGGGCATCTCCAGACACCCACATTCTTAAAGCAGAAATGTGGGCATTGTCCCAAGCATCCCTTCACCCTACCTTCAAAATATATCCATTTTTTTTCTTCACCTCCACTTTCATGAGCATCATATCTCTCCTAGACTATTACATGAGGTTCTTATTTTGCCTTCTGAAATCCATTCTCATAGAGCAACCAGATTAACATTTTAAAAATGTCAACTGGATGATCAAATCACACCCCCCCCCCATTAAAACTTTCATTCATTTCCTGCTGAATTGAATTCAAATTCCTTAGCATGGCCTTCAAAGCCCTGCATTGCATGATATAGTGTCTCTCTGCAGCTTATCTCCCATCACTGCATTCATGTTGGCCTTATTTCAGTCCCTGGAAACACCAAACTCTTTACTACTTCAAGGTCCTTGTACAAAACTTATCCTCTGCCTGGAATGCACCCACCCCCACCCCCTACCCCCACCTTCACCCCCCCACACACATTCCCTAATTAACTTGTACTGAGAGAGTATCAGTTAGATAAATACTTCTTTACCATCCAATATAAATGAGATCTCCATTATACAGTTTCTCATAACACATTGTACTTTCCCCTTTCAGCACATATCACAATTTATAGTCATCAATTATTTGTTTAATGTTTGTGTACCCTACTTGACTATAAGCTTCATGATGACAAGGACTGTTTCTATTTAGTTCCATCCTTGGTACACGAAAGCTTTCAATAAATATTTGTGAGTGAATGAGCAAACAAATATATACCTAATTAAAATGAAAGCAAGCCTACTAAAAAGGTGGTACAGATTGTTCGAGTTTTGCCTGAACTGTCACAAACACCACACAGTGGGTTGGCTTAAACAAAGGGAACTTACTGGCTCACAGTTTTGAGGCTAGAAGTCCAAAGTCAAGACATCAAAAAGGCTCTCTTTCCTCCCAAAGACTGCAGTGTTCTGGTTCTGTCTGCTGACAATCCTTGGGGCTCCTTGCCTTAACTGTATGTGGGTCCTGTCCTCTCCTTTCCTCCTGCTCTTCTGGGTTCCCACTGACTTCCTGTTCCTGGCTCCAACCTGTGGCTCTCTCCATAAAACTTCCAGTAATCCAAATTAAGACTGTCATGGCCCAAGAGGGCTTCTGTAGCCAAAGGACTAAAGAAAGCACTGGACACGTTCTGAGATATGAGCTTTTATTATAGGGCTTACCTACAGGGTGGGGAAGTCGAGTCACATTGCCCTGAAATCAGCAGCTTCTCTGAATGGATTCAGGAGCTGCTCTGAATGGCGGCCAGTTCAGAGCACAACGTGGAAATACTCTGCACTTTGGGGGGCTGAATAAGCTGGTTATAAGGGCTCGACATTCCAATGGGTATGAAAGCATAAGGCAGGGAGTGGGGTAGTGCAATGTTGGGAGGGGTTGATTGTAATCATCAGGGAGGAGGGGAGGATTAGAGATAACAGTGTCTCAGGGAGTCTCAGGGAGGAGGTAGTTTTGGGTATAGATTACAGTAAGCATCTGATATTACAAGGAGAATAGGTCAAACCTCAGCTGTCCTAGGTCAAGCAAACTTCTGTGTGCAGTTTTCAAGACACTTGGGGGCCCAGGGCTCCCACAAAGATCCATCCACATCAGTGGGCCACAATTTAACTAAAGACAACATCTTCAAGAGATCCTCTTTACAATGGGTTCACACCCACAGGAGTGGGATTAAGATTAAGAGGATTTCTAAATTGGAGTCCATAATTCAACCTACCATAATAAAAATTAAAAGAAAATAATCCCTGCCCCTTTTGTTATCTTTTGGTATGGATTTCATGTCAATTACGTTTGTGGGCATCTTAGCATCATATGTTCACCTTTGCTCAGCCTAATGAGAATGAGTATGCATTGAATTATAGGCATTTTAGAATTAAAAACACTTTTACAGCTGGAAGTTGCCTTACGGATGAAGAGTCAGAGAAGTTGTGACCTGCCTAAAGTTACAGAGCTTGTGAATAGCACAGCTAGAACAGGAAGCCAGATCTTCTAATAATTGTCATGTCAGTGATTTATTCACTGCTGGGAGGAAGGGAGAAAGCATGGAATTGTAAATGCTAAGCAAGCTAATAAAAATCCTTTAGAATATTTATAATTTTTATACCCTGTTATATTTCAAACTGTTCAAGTCTCTTCAGTAACCATTTACTTTTCAAAGGAAGAACTAATTGAGCTTTCTAATATTTTTTAATTACCTATAGGAATATATATCAACTTTATTCATATCCTATATTTTAGAATATCTATTAAAAAATTAATGTATGGATTGGATTACTACCTTTCATCAAAACTAAAGTGTCATTGATCATAAAATACACTATCACTTTATGTAACACTAAGAAAAAAACAATGTCTTCTGGTCATTCAGAATTTTCATTTTATACTCATTGAAAGAGCTCTTTTAGACTCATTTAGAAATAGGTTTTTTAAAAAATTACCTATATCTTGGCACACATAAAAGGGAAATAAAAGTAAAACTAACCGATTGACTTTTTCCTAAAATTTCTTCACTTTCAGAGTCCAACTCCCCTGAATCATTTTCTGACTCCGAGTTGACAATAGTTGTGCTTTTTCCATATAGCCCTTCTTAAAAGAAACTCGGGAAATTCTTCTAAGCCACTGATACCCTTTCTGCACATTGTTGGTTTTGCTTTTAGTGGCTTAAAATAACAACAATTCAGGATTTCTCACGAGCCTGCAGAGCAGGAACTCCGGCAGGGAAGGCCGGCTTCAGCAGATGGTTCTTCTGCTCCAAGCGCACCACGGCGATTAGTCCCTGGGCTGCTGCAGCTGGAGATGGGGCTTGAGAAGGGGTCCAAGAAGACATCGCTTACGCCAACACTCGCAGGGCTCCGGGCCCCTCTCGCCCTGTTTCTTTTAATCGGACTACTTGGAACTTCTTTTCCGCCTGGCAGCTGGCTTCCCAGAGTGGAAGCGCAGCCATCAAGCCTCTTGGCCAGGCTGGGAAGTGCATCATCGCTTGGCTGCAGCCCATTGGTGAAGGCGAGCCCCAGGCAGCTCAGAATCAAGGGCAAGAAATAGGCCCCAGCTCTTGGTGAGAGGAGCGGCCTCTTAGATGCTTTGATGCTTAAACTTTTTGAAGTTATCAGGTTTTCAGACAACCACAAATCAATTTAGGTTTTTAAAAGAAAAATAATTTTTTCTCTGCTTATTTAATTTGAACCCTCCAACCAATAAATTAGCAAGCATTTCCCTTATGAAATAAATAAATTACCAGCTGAAACCCGAGAATATTTATATGCCGAGCTAGACAAAATTAAAAATCAAAGATGATAACTGCATAATTATCAGGGAAGTGTCTAGAGGTAAATGGGGGGCTTCCAGCATTCAGGGAAAAGAAGTCTGGAGCTAGTAATGCTGCTGTGACACTTATATCCTCAACTTTCATGATAAGAAAGGGAAGAAGGAAGGAAGGAAGGGAGGGAAAGAGAGAAGGCAGAAGGAAAAGAAAGAAAAAGAGAAGAGGGGAGGGAGGGAGGGGGGAAGAGAGAGAGAGAGAGAGAGAGAGAGAGAGAGAGAGAGAGAGAGATTGGCTCACAACATTTTCTAAGCCTTAACCCTCTGTTTTGTTTTGGAGACAGCCTAAGCTCCTCCTGGTTCTACCAATTCTTGTATAGTCCCTTCCCCCATTACCACAAGGACAGAAATAGCTTTAGCTTCAGGAAAGTAATTTAACTGATAAGATGAACATTCTGTACTTCCCTATTGTACCTCTCTGTGAAATATCCAGAAATAGCCTGTGTTTACTATCAGTCTTTTACAGTCTTTCAAGAACAACACTGCCCCCACCCCCAATCTAAAATGTAAACTTCTGATCTATTGAATGTGTGTGTGTTTGGAGGGGGGGAATCTGTGTGATTTTAGAACTATGCAAATTCAGTGTGGTAATTTTTTGATGTGAAGGTAATAGTGACTGAAATGTTTTAGAAAAGCCATTTGCCATTTTGACAATGAAAATGTTTTTTTCTACCCATGATTCATTATACACTTTGATTTTCATCCCCATATTTATTAGTGAAGAATTTATGTCTTCAAATTATCATGAGTTAAAAGCATAGACAAATATGTGTCATCAAAGAATTTAAAGATTTCAGAGGGGAACTCCCTGATGATTCAGAGTTAAAATTTTACTAGGTAGAGCGTACTATCAGTCTTCAGGGTACTATTATAAGTAAAACCACGTATTTACATAACACTGAAAATATTCTGATTGTTACTGGCTGGTAGGAACAATTCTTTTTCTGGAAGAAATCTCATGCATCCTTCTGGTTTAACTACTGATCAATTTAATTAATGACATAATATTGCAAAATTAATTCATTCAGCAACCATTTATTAAAATGCCTACTTAGTTTACTATAGCTGTGCTGTCCAAAACAGCAGTCACCAGCCGCATATGGCTACTGAGCACTACAAATGTGGCTAGCATGACTGGGGACCTCAAATTTTAAATTTATTTAATTTTAATTAAGTTTAAACTTAAAATCCAATACCCAGTTCAGCTATTGGAAAACTTTTAAGTATGTTGGAACAATCTGGGTATGCAAATCTACTTTTTCAACCCCAAATTTTCTGAAGCATTTACAACAAAAATTTAGCACCCAAATTGAGATGTGCTATAAGATAAACACTGAATTTTGAAGATTCAGTACAAAAAAACACTATAAAGTTTCTCATTAATAGTTTTTAATATTGATTGCACATTAAAATGATATTATTTTGATATTTTTGGTAAATATGCTATTAAAAATAATTTCACTTGTTTCTTTTTACCTTTTAAAAGTGTGGCTACTAGAAAATTTCAAATTACTATGTGGCTTGCATTAAATTTTATTGGACCATGCTGTTTTGGAGATTGGGGGTAGATATGAAGACGATTTCATCTCTTCCTTGGTCTCAAGAGGGCTGTGCCATCAATTTTAATTAGCCTAGACCAGTGGTTTCACCATGTTCTTCAGCCGTCAGTTATAACACACATCCAAGCCTGCATCATAAATGTGCTGTTGAGCCTAAAAATGGAAGTGTGAATAAATCAGCAAAAATGCATCCATCCTACCAAAAAGATCAACCGAAAGGAACTTTTATATTGAGTAGAATAAAAATAGTTTTTATATATGATTACCATACATTTCTCTATTCATTTATCAAAGTTTGAATATAGGCTAAAGAAAGGAGGGTGCATGAGTTATCTATGGCTGTGTAACAAATTACCCCCAGACATAGCATTTTAAAACAACGAACGTCTATCATCTCACAGTTCCTATGGTCCAGGAATCGGGGCATGGATTTGCTGGTGCCTCTGGCTCAGGGTCTCCCATGAGGCTTCAGTCAAAGCCGGGGCTAAAAGTCACCCTAAGGTTTGACCAGGGGAGGATTGACTTCCATGCTCATGGATGTGGCGGTTGGCAGACTTCCTCTCCTCGGTGGCCACTGGCCAGAAATATCAGTCCCTGGACACATGGATCTTTCCATGGGGCTGTTCTCCAC
Source organism: Choloepus didactylus (assembly GCF_015220235.1). Classification (NCBI taxonomy): domain Eukaryota; kingdom Metazoa; phylum Chordata; class Mammalia; order Pilosa; family Megalonychidae; genus Choloepus; species Choloepus didactylus. The sequence goes on from NC_051318.1 coordinate 11,685,958, forward strand.
GTGGTAGCTGACTTCCATCAGAGCAAGTGAATGAGAGAGAGACAGAGGACAAGCAAAAAGGAAGTCACTGTCTTTGTATAACCTAATCGGAAGTGACATCCCATCACTTTGGTCATGTTAGAAGTGAGTTTCTAGGTCCAGCCCATGCTGAAGGGGAGGGTATTACACAATGTGTGAGTTCCAGGAGGTGGGGCTCTTTGGGGGGCATCTTAAAGGCTGCCTATCACAGGGTAAGCTAGTTGTGAATCCATTTTACCTTTAATCAAAATTGCCTAATGTTCCCTTGAATAACTGATGCTAACTTCATGCAGAAAAAGTCATAAATGAAGGCAACTTTTTTTTCTGTATTAACCCAAAATCTGGAGATGGAATCAAATGTCTTTGAGGCCTACGTATTTTATTGTGATCCTAACTGATTTAAGACATTTGGTTATTCTTTCCAGAATACTATACTTTTCAGGATTGATTTCATGATTTATGGGGGAAACAAAAGATAGGATATATGATCCACCCCCTAAAATAATATTGCTTCAGAAAAACTCTTTGAAACTGATCATTTTACATCTCTATAGACAGAGGTGCTCAGGAGCGGTTTTGTTCCTGGGCAAGTAAGTCATTAGTCACCCATAGGGACTTTCCCATGTTACTGGCAAGGTTGAAATATGAAAATCTGTGTTTTTTCCGTGGCACGAAAACTTGTGCTGCTCTGATAATGGCACCCAATTCCCATTTCAAATTAAAGCCCTTGTATAAAATCGATCCCCCTCCTTTCATTTAACTAACTTCCTCTCTTGCTACACCCCGACAGTTCTCCCTTGCCACTGACTCATCCAGTGCTCTCTCCCTGCAGAGCCATCACATAGCAATCTTCCTGGTAATATGTACTTTAGATTTCCCTCTATCAAACCACAAACTTCTCTCTCCTTCCTTTAAAAGTCTGCTGAAGCTCACCTTCCAGGCTAATCCCAGCAGATTTTTTATCTCACAGATCTCATTAGACTTGCATGAAAGTGTCGATCAGGGAGGAACTGGGAGTTGCTAACAGATTGGTGTACTAAAATTTAAGATTTCGGAGGTAGACGATTTTCAGAGTGTAACCATGGAAATGGACTGGTGACTTGTGATCAGAGTTGTTGGCAACAAGGGTGGCTGTGTTCTCGGAGAGTAGACAACCGGATGGGTGTGCAGTCACTATCATGATAAACCTTGGGGGAGGAGGGACAAATGATTGGTGAGAGTAAGTAGTTGGGAGTGTGTTTTAGTTTCTCGGCTGCTAAAGCAAATACCATGCAATGGGTTGGCTTAACAATTTAAGGAATTTATTGGCTCATGGTTGCAGAGGCCAGAGTAGGCTTGCTTCCCCCTGGGGTCGCAATCTGGCTGGCTGTCAATCTTTGGGGTCCCTTGGCTTTTCTGTCACATGGCAATGCACGTGGTGGCGTCTTCTCCTTTCTCCTCTTGGTTCCATTGACTTCCAGCTTCTGGCTTCTCTCTCTGTGCCCTTCTCTACAAGACCTCCAGTAATAGGATTAAAACCTAATAATCCTGATTCAGATGGGCCATACCTTAACTGAAGTAACCTCACCAAAAGGTCCTATTTACAGTGAGTTAAAATAAAGAACATATTTTTCCGGGGTACATAACTCCAAGCCACCATAGGGTGCAACATCCCTCAACTTGATTCAGGAAATGAAAAGTTACCTAAGAGGTAACAATTAAAAAAGGGGGCAGTGGCTAAGGGGAATACATGATGTACCAGATTTTAATAAAACACATGGTTTGAAGAAATGACCAGCCCAATCAGGACTTTCCTATGTGAATTATTCTGAAAGGTACACTCAGGTTCTCACCACCTGGTGCCAAATCTATAACCTATAATCCTAAACACAGCCATCCTGAGCATCTCTTAGTAAGACGAGGAAACTTGCAACTCTGGGAAGATATAAAATTAAGCTTTTAGATGATAAAAAAAATTGATACCAAATCACAATGTTAATATTTTTGTACAGTGTAATACATCTTGTAATCATTGTTTTATTTTCTGTAGTTTGTTATTTGAGGTATTTGATATGTTTAAGAGAACTTGACGTATTAGACTTATGTTTATAAGTGAGATACTCAGAAAGATTTAGCTAATTAAGTTTATAATAAATGGTTAAACATTTAGGGGAATCTGATTAGTAAATCTACAAGCTTTATCTCATTAAGCATGTAAATGATATTTAAATGCTGAAGATTAGAATTTAATTAGGTGTTTGAAGTGCTAAAGGGGAATAAATCCACTAAATGTCTAACTTTGGTTTGAAATCTCTAAGAGATTTTGATAAAAGATGTTAAATGTTTAGGGGACTTTAATAAAATTTAGTAACATAAAATGATTGAATATTAATGAAAGAACAAGTAAAAATTAGTGTTTTAATTGCAAAGCAAACTCTACAAGATTTATAAATAAAATAACAGATTTGTAAGTTAGTTTGAGCTCAAAAGTTCTAAAATTTGCAACCATAATAACTGAATATTAATTAAAATATAGGTGTCTATAAAATGTCATACAACATGGATTGGTCACATAAATTATGATTCATCCTTATGATAGATGTTAAAAACAATGCTATAGGATAATCAACATGGACAGTATTTGATTTTTTAAAAAGCAAACTAAAAAAGCATGAATGAGATCATCCCATTTTTGAAAACATAGTTAAAACTATGTATGCATACATGATAGAGAAAAAACTACATAGACTGACAATTACTAATTGGTACCTGCATGTAGTTGGAATGTGAGTTTGTGTGCACTAGCCAATTTTTTTTTTTTTTGCATTAAGCAGGTATATTTCTTCTAGAAAAAGAATAAAAGAATGTTCTTTTTAAAGGAGAGAAAATGAGGTAATCATTTGGAAGTAGCGATGGAAAGCTAGGAGAATGCCAACACTCCAGGCTTCACTGTATGTGGAATTTGGGGAAATAAATAGCATTTGAGAGAGGAAACAGCATCTTTGGGGTAAAGCCAGGTTTCTAAGGCACAGAGTTGAAGACGATGTTTTTTTTTGTTTGTTTGTTTGTTTGTTTAGAAAAGGATTCTTCGGTGATTTCTTTTTTTTTTTAATCTTCATTTTATTGAGATATATTCACATACCACGCAGTCATACAAAACAAATCATACATTCGATTGTTCACAGTACCATTACATAGTTGTACATTCATCACCTAAATCAATCCCTGACACCTTCATTAGCACACACACAAAAATAACAAGAATAATAAAGTGAAAAAGAGCAATTGAAGTAAAAAAGAACACTGGGTACCTTTGTCTGTTTGTTTGTTTGTTTCCTTCCCCTATTTTTCTACCCATCCATCCATAAACTAGACAAAGTGGAGTGTGGTCCTTATGGCTTTCCCAATCCCATTGTCACCCCTCATAAGCTACATTTTTATACAATTGTCTTCGAGATTCATGGGTTCTGGGTTGTAGTTTGATAGTTTCAGGTATCCACCACCAGCTACCCCAATTCTTTAGAACCTAAAAAGGGTTGTCTTAAGTGTGCGTAAGAGTGCCCACCAGAGTGACCTCTCGGCTCCTTTTGGAATCTCTGTGCCACTGAAGCTTATTTCATTTCCTTTCACATCCCCCTTTTGGTCAAGAAGATGTTCTGCGTCCCACGATGCCAGGTCTACATTCCTCCCCGGGAGTCATATTCCACGTTGCCAGGGAGATTCACTCCCCTGGGTGTCTGATCCCACGTAGGGGGGAGGGCAGTGATTTCACCTGCCAAGTTGGCTTAGCTAGAGAGAGAGGGCCACATCTGAGCAACAAAGAGGCATTCCGGAGGAGGCTCTTAGGCACAATTATAGGGAGGCCTAGCCTCTCCTTTGCAGCAACCGGAAGATGATGTTTTATATTTGTTTATGTGACTGTCAAGCCATATCAGATTATAAGCCTCTTTGAATACAGGAATTTACCAGAAATGTCTTCCTGTCCTGTGTAACTCCAGTATCTAGCACAGAAGGCGTCTATTAAGTGTTGGCTGAAAGAGTGAATGAAGAATAACTCTATTTCTCTTATTACCTCTCCACCATTATTTTAAAGTTCAGGCCCTGATTTGAAGACCCCTGTCCCCCCCAAAAAAAGACCAACCTGCTCCAAAATATTTCTTTACCAGCTTGCTGCAGTGATTGAAATTCTCCCCATTGAATTATCCCCTTTTTAGTTAGAGCACTCTCTCCAAAAAATTCACTCTTAAACTCGACTTATTCCCAGAAATGGCAAAATGATGATCATTGTTGAAGTGGAAAGATGGATGATATTGTATACCTAATTTCGCATGTGTTTGAAAATTTCTATAAATAAAGTTTTTAAAAACACTGCCAAAAAATTCATCCAGTCACACAGCAAAATATTTACTGATTTGTGAGACACTATACGCCAGTCTCGGAGTTAAGGCATGAACAAAAATTGGGGTATGGGTGGAGTGTGGGTGTGAGAGGGACAAACATACAGACAGATTTGTAGCACAGTGCTACAGGCAAAGGTGGGAAGCAAGAGACCTAACACATTGGGATGGGGTTGGAGTAGGGGCAGTGAGAGAACAGTCACAGTCAGAAAAGGACAATAATTGAGACCAATCTGAAAGGTAAATTAGACTTAGCCAGGCAGACCCAAAGGGGCAAGGGAAGTGGCAAAAATGAAGAATGGGTATTCAAGACAAAGAACTTCGGGTATTAAAACCTGGGAAACAAGGAAGAACATAATGAGCTTGGAATCCTAGTTGCTTATTATGACTCTAACTTGGATTTATATGGAGGAGTGATGGAAATAAAATGGTCATGGTACGAGCTAAGGAGTTGTTACAGCGACTCCAAGATGCAGTAGATTAAGTAAGAGTGGCATTCGTCCTCTTCCAAGTAGTGGGCTAGAGGTATGTAGGCTGTCTGGGCTTTCAGGTTTGTGCACGCCAGTCCTAAATTCCTTCCACATCGTTGCTCCCCCATCGCCTCGAGTGTTGTCCTTGTCTGCAGGACTGGCTTACAGTCACGTCCATGTTCTAGCCCAAGGGAAAGAGAAAAGTATAAATGGAAGGCAAGACATTTCCTTTAAAAATTATTTTGAAATAATTTCAAACTTAGAGAAAAATGTGCTGAACAGCACAAAGAATCTCATTATTCCCTTCACCCAGATTCCCCAGTTGTTAACATTTTTTAGTGTGTTTGTTCCATTATACCCAGAATCTCTGTACACATCTAGAGACATAATATTCTGTCATCCCTGAACACTTCAGGGTGTATTTCCCCCAAACAAGGACACTGTCCTATTTAACATGTGTATGAGCCCTCCCAATCAGGAAAATCAACAGTAGTACAACACTACTCTCTACTCTAGTTCACAGACGTCATTCACATTTTGTCAACAACAGTGTGTCTCTTTTCTTTCTGATCCAGGGTCCTATTCAGCAATGTTATTTGCCTTTAGCAGTTATATTTCTTCAGACTCTTTAGATCTGCAACAGTTCCTCAGTTTTCCATTTCCTTGAAGCCCGTAAGTACAAACAGGCCTTACTCTACAGCGAATGACCCTCAACCCTGGTCTGTTGGATGTTTCCTCGTGACCAGACTCTGGTAATGCATTCTTTTTTCTTTTTCTGGTGGACTTTATTTTTTTAGAACCATTGTACATTTGCAGAAAAATTATACAGGAAGTACAGAGTTCCCATATGCCCTTCCCCACACACAGTTTTCCCTATTATTTACATTTTGCACTAGTGTGGTACAGTGATATTACAGCACAATATCATTATAATCATATAATTAAGGTCCAGTGTTTGCATTAGGGTTCACTCTTTGTGTTGTATGGGTCTGTTCTAGTTTGCTAATGCTGGAGAATGCAAAACACCAGAGATGGATAGGCTTTTATAAAACGGGAGTTTATTTCACTACACAGTTACAGTCTTAAGGCCACAAAGCATCCAAGTTAACACCTCAGCAATCGGGTACCTTCACCGGAGGATGGCCAATGGTGTCCGGAAAACCATTGTTAGCTGGGAAGGCAGCTGGTGTCTGCTCCAAAGCTCCGGCCTCAAAACGACTTTCTCCCAGGACGTTCCTCTCTAGCAAGCTTGCTCCTCTTCAAAACATCACTCCCAGCTGCACTCACTTAGTTCCCTCTCTCTGAGTCAGCTCATTTATATAGCTCCACTGATCAAGGCCCACCCTGAATGGGTGGGGCCATGCCTCCATGGGAACATCTCATCAGAATCATCTCCCACAGCTGGGTGGGGCACATTCCAAGCAAATCTAACCAGCACCGAAACTTCTGCCCCACAAAACTACAAAGATAATGGCATTTGGGGGACACAATACATTCAAACCGGCACATTCCACCCCCTGGAACCCAAAAGGACATTATCTTTCCAAATACAAAATACATTCATTCCATTACAATATCAAAAAAACTTAAATCATTTCAGTAACAAAAGTTAAGTACAAGGTCCCATCAAAATCAATTTAGGTGTGGTCAGTCCTAAGGCATAATTCCCCTCTAGCTTTGGATCTGTGGAGTTAGAAGAAGTTATATGCTTCCAACATACAAAGGAGGGACAATCATAGGATAAACATTTCCATTGCCATAAGGAGAAACAGTAAGGAAAACAGGGTTAACAGGAGCAAAACAGTTCCTAAAACCCACAGGACAAACTCCATTAGATTTCAAAGCCTGAGAGTCATTAACAGAACAACGTTGCATCCTTGGGGCTTGAGAGAGCGGGAGTCTAACGCTTCCTAAGTGCCTTTGTGGCAGCTCTTTTCTCTCCAAATGCTTGGGTGAGTGCTCCAACATTTCCACACGTTGGGGAGACCACCTTCTCGGCCCCACCCTCCTCAAACATCGGGGCAGCTCCCGGATTCCCTTCCATCTCCGGGGCACACGCTCAACCCCTTCAGAACAGTGTGGTGGCAGCCAGGCTCTCCCCAATTCCCTGGAAATGTGCTCCATTCTCTTTGGGACCTGAGGTGGCAAAACTCTTCCAGAGCATCGAGGCGGAAAGCCCGCCCTCGACCTCCGGGGCAAACTCACCCTTTCCATGCCTGTGCGCTGCTCCGCTCTCCCAGCCCGAGACCTCTTGACTCCAGACCTCAACCTCCATGGCTCTGTCTTTGAAGAGATTTTTCCTTTAATTTTTTCCTTGTCTGTCTCCTCCAGTCCAGACCGGCAATGGCTCTGTCTATAAAGATCTCGCAAAAATTCTGTTGGCTTTGCATGAAGCACACAGGGGTCAAAGCCATTAGACAATAGGACTTTCCACAAATCCTTTCTGGATAATTCCATCTCCAATCTTGGCTTGTACTGAAATGGTGGCTGGGTTCCATGTTTGGTTACATCCTCACGTTGGGCTGTAGCTTCTGGAATTCCACCCCCTGGAAGCCTGTAATTTTCCAAGCCATCAGCTTCTGGTTTCTTTGAACCCAAGAGTTCAGTTCTAAGTTCATCTCTCTCTGCCCGCATTTTACTATAAGCTGCAAGGAGAAGCCAGGGGACATCTTCCACATGTAGTCTGGAGATCTCCTCAGCTAAGTATTCCAGGTTGTCGCTTCCAAATTCTTCCTTCCATCTGACACCAGGACTCAATTTTGCCAAATTCTGTGCCACTTTAAAACAAGGATCGCCTTTCCTCCAGTTTGCAACAACACATTCATCATTTCTGCTCCAGTCCTCATCAGAAGTATCTTTAGACTCCATATTTCCATAAACAGTCTCTTTAAAGCAGTTTTGGCCTTTTCTATCAAGCTCCTCACAATTCTTCCAGAATCTTCACCTTATCCATTTGAAAAGCCGTTCCAACATGTTTGGTACTTGCAAATTCAGCAGCAAAAGCACCCCACTTCTCTGGTACCAAAATCTGTCCTAGTTTGCTAATGCTGGAGAATGCAAAACACCAGAGATGGATAGGCTTTTATAAAACAGTTTATTTCACTACACAGTTACAGTCTTAAGGCCACAAAGCGTCCAAGTTAACACCTCAGCAATCGGGTACCTTCACCGGAGGATGGCCAATGGTGTCCGGAAAACCATTGTTAGCTGGGAAGGCAGCTGGTGTCTGCTCCAAAGCTCCGGCCTCAAAACGGCTGTCTCCCAGGACATTCCTCTCTAGCAAGCTTGCTCCTCTTCAAAACATCACTCCCAGCTGCACTCGTTTCCTCTCTCTGAGTCAGCTCATTTATATAGCTCCACTGATCAAGGCCCACCCTGAATGGGCGGGGCCACGCCTCCATGGGAACATCTCATCAGAATCATCTCCCACAGCTGGGTGGGGCACATTCCAAGCAAATCTAACCAGCACCAAAACTTCTGCCCCACAAAACTACAAAGATAATGGCATTTGGGGGACACAATACATTCAAACCGGCACAGGGTCTATGGGTTATTTTTGGTTCTGTTTTTATTTTTCTTGTGGTACCACATATATAACATAAAATTTCCCATTTTAACCACTTCCAAATATATGCTTCAGTGGCATTAATTATATTCACAATATTATGCTACCATGACCACCATCCATTACCAAAACTTTTCCATCACCTCAAACAGAAACTCTGTACCCATTAAGCAATAACGCCCCATCTCCATCCCCCCATGGTAATGCAGTCTTGGAAGAAACACCTCAGAAATGATGCTCTGTTGTTAGTGCATCGCATCAGGTGACATCCCACGTTGACCCACCTTGTGATGATAACTGTGATCACCTGGTTAACTTGGTGTGTCCCCTACAGAGTTGCCATTTTCCACTTTGTAATGGATTAGCATTTTGCGGGAGGTATTCCAAGAATGCATCAACATTCTGTTCCTCATTGTGGTAGACTGAATTATGTACCTCAATTTGGACATGTTCTTAATCTTAATCTGCATTCCTGTGGGTATGAACTCATCTTAAATAGGACCTCTTGAAGATATTATTTTTAGTTAAGGTGTGGCCCAACTGAATGAGGGTGGGCCTTAATCCATATTACTGGAGGGACCTTATAAAGCAACTTGAGACAGAGAAGGGTACAGGGAGAAGCCGGAAGTCAGTGGGAAACTGGAAGAGGATGGAGAGGACATGCCATGTGAAGTGAGGCAGAGATAAAGCCAAGGAACCCCAAGGAAGGCTGGCAGCTGGTCCCAGAATGTTACAAACTTTGTGGAGAAAGCATCACCTTGCTGATACCCCGATTTTGCACTTCTCTAGCCTCCACGCTATAAGCCAATAACTTCCCATTGTTTAAGCCAATCCTTTGCATATTTGTCGTAGCAGCCTGACAAACGAATATACTCATCAAGCATCCACCCATCTGCTTCAGCATCCACTGATGACATCTGTCTAAACCAACCACTGCCATGATGGTTGCCAAATGGTGACTTTATAGCATGGAATGGGGCATTGTCATAAGCTTTATTGAAAAGAAACAAAGGGATGAGAGTGTTTTTAGAGAGGTCATTCTAGTAGCGGTGTGAAGGGGGCTGGGGTGTAGGGGTGGGGAGTGGCAGTGAGGGTGGGGTGAGATCCAGGCAAGGACTGTAGGGCAACTGGCACTTAGAGATAGAATGGGAGGGAGGGAACCTATTTAGAGAAATGAGCTATAGCTCCTAACCTAGACCTGGTCACAAGTTGAACATGGAGATATGAGAGGAGATGTTAGCAACATGGTAAATAGTGACCAGGGTAGTGTGTTCAGGGGGAGCACATTTTAGTCATTTTAAAAATGGGCGTGGAGTTGTGAGAAAGGTATAAACTGTAGGTAGAGAACCTGGAGTCTGCTGTATAGAGCACTGGGAGTGGGTGAGAGCTCTAGGAAGGCTGAATGGAGATGGGAGAGAGAGATGAGGACTTAACTCAGTAGAACACCAACGTTTCCAGGAGAGGAAGAGGAGATGGAGCCAGCAAGAAGCCTGAGAAGATATGGTCAGAGAGGTAGGAGGGCAGTTAGAAGAGGTTGGTTGAGCTAATGACACATTAGCAGATTAGATAGCTACCACAGAAGAGAATGTGAAGGAATGGTAAGACTTGAAGCTTTGCAAAGGGGTAGAGGGGAGTAGGGAAAGATAAATTTTAAAAAGCCCTGTAGACAATGACAAATAAATGCAATACATCATCCTGGACTGGATCTAATAATGGAGGAGAAAATGTTCAAAAGGACATTAACAGGACACTTGAAAAAATTGGAATAAAGACTGTATGCTTTGTATCAATGTTAAATTTCTTCAACATGGTACCTGCACTAATGTGGTTTGTAAAAGTGAATAGCCTCACTCTTAGGAATAAGACTTCCACTTAATACATGAGAGTATTAAGTGTTTGAGGAACATGATGTATGGCAACATACTCTCAAATGTTTAGAAAGTAGATAGACAAATAAGAAGATAGGTAGGTGGGTAGACACATGAACAGAATGTAAACAATTTTAAAAGTTGGTGAATCCAGACAACTAAATAGTGGGTATGCTGGAGTTCTCTGTATTGTTTGCTATTATTATAGCAACTGTCTGGTGAGTTTGAAATTATCTCCAAATAAAAAGTTTTTTTTTAAAAAGCTCTGAGGCAATGAAATGGTTTTGGCAATGGATGGTAGTGATGGTAGCACAATATCGTGACTGTAATTAATAGCATAGAATTGTACACGAGAGTGATTAAAATGGGGAATTTTGTGTTGTGTAAATGTTACCACAATTAAAAATTAAAAAAACAAACAAACAAACACAAAGTCTTAAGTGTTCAAGAAGCAGCCCCAAGACCCCAAGTGAACAGGTCTGTGTAGGAAGAACTTGAAATTGATGGCTTATTAACATTTCCTTTTTCTGTCTCAGCTCCCGGGTGCTGCACTCATTCCACTTTTTATTCCTCCCCAGATCAAAAAGATGGATTTCTTTCCTCCATCACTCCCTGTTCTGCCTAGGTTTCCCCACTCACCATCCAGACCCAGTGAGGACAGGACATGTTACCAGTCTTATTATCTAGTTACCAAACCCAAACTCCTTTTGATATGTTTAAATATTAAATTCAAGACACTATAAAAGAAACAGAAGAGAGTAACAATATAAAAAGTGAGAGAAATGGGGCCTCAAGAACTCTGCAAAGATACTGTAATAGCAGCTTGGTACTTACTGTCCTCGAAATGGACATGGGTGGAAGTGACTCTCTCTCAGCCTCCTTCTCCTAGAGGAGGTTCTGTGAGATGCCCGGGCATTTCCCCAGCTAGGGCGGGTCCGGGATCAAACGATCACTTTTTTAAACAGAAGGTTATTTCTGCCACTGAGTCTTGCACACAGTCCTCAGTTTCTTTCTTTTTTTTTAAGTTTTAAAAAACATATTTATTGAGATGTAATTCACATACCATAATGTACAATTCAGTGGTTACAGTATAATCACAGAGTTGTGCAACCGTCACTACAATCCAAGTTTAGAACAAGAACCCTCATTCCCATTAGGAGTCACTTCCCATTCCCCACCAGCCCTAGGAAATCCCTAATCTACTTTTTGAATCTATTGATTGCCTATTCTAGCCATTTAATGAAAATGAATCATATAATATGCGGTCTTTTGTGTCTGGTTTCTTTCACTTAACACAATGTTTTCAACATTCATCCTGGTTGTAGCATATATCATTACTTTTTTATTGCCAAATATTCCATTGTATGGATATATCACATTCTGTTTATCCATTCTTAAGTTAATGGGCATTTGGGTTGCTTCCAGTTTGGGGCTATTATAAATAATGCGGCCAAGAACATTCATGTACAAGTTTTTGTGTGGACATTTGTTTTCAGTTCTGTTGGAAGGAGTGGAATTGCTGGGTCACAGGGCAACTCTGTATTTAAACCTTTTGAGGAAATGACAGACTGTTTTCCAAAGTGGCTGCACCATTTTGCATTCCCACCCGCAGTGTCTGAGGGTTCTAGTTTCTCCACATGCTCACCAACACTTGTTATTATTTGTTGCGGGTTGCTGGTGCTGAGTTCCAACTTGGCGGGCCGGGGCCAGGGAACCTGGTCAGCCCCTGGGGGAGGCGATGGGCATGGGCAGTAGCGCCCTCCACAGCCCCCCCCCAGGGAACCTGGCCAGCCCCTGGGGAGGGTAGTGGGCATGGGCAGTAATACCCTCCACAGCCCCCCGGGCCTGAGAAAGTGGAGCCGGCTACAGGCCCTATCTCCCTCGCCCAAAATACAACCATTAAAGGAAGCTTGCCAGAGAAAACCGCCCCCTTTATCTTGCCCGCACACTCCCCGTTGCCAGAGCAACTCCCGCCACCGCCAGTGCGCATGCACCGTTGCCAGAGCAACTCCCGCCCCTTTTCAAACGACCTCCGCGCCCTCTCAGAACCAATCCTAGCCTTTATCCCCTCAGCATTGCCATATAAGGACCCCACACCCCTAACACCGACCCCGCCCTCTATGCCAGCCTATATAACTTGTGCTCACCCCTAAATAAACGCTTTTGGTTCAACCCTCCTGAAGAGAGATTGTCTCGCGTTCCTCTCTCGCCACCCTCCACACCTTGCACGCCTCCGCCGGGGACTCGGCCAAGTCACCCGCCTCACCTTCGCCTCCGGGAAGAGCTGCCGCCGGTACCCCTTAAGCAACCCTGAGCGCAGAGGGTTCCGTGGGTGCCCGCCCCTAGCTGCGACCGCAATTTGTCTTTTTGTTTCTTTTGATTCAGTGCTTTCTGCTCTTCTCTCTCAATGGGGTATCGGCTCCCATTAAACTTCCCTTCCACTCTGAGGCATCCTCTAGGACTTTTGAGTCCTGTGAAGAAGAAAAGCAAGTCCCTTTCTAGTGCCTAGGCTTTGAGACAACTTGCCCTGACCTGGCTGTCCCTGTCTTCACCCTTCTTGAAGTCCCTCTCTCAGGCTGGACTCCACATAACCCCCTTGCCTTTCAAAGTCCTGACTCCTCAAAGTGCTTTCCCCTTTTGCTGGAGACTAGGATGTTAGTGTCACTCGTGGTCTGTGATGGTTAGGTTCATGTGTCAACTTGGCCAGGTGATAGTACCCAGGTGTCTGGTCAAGCAAGCACTGGCCTAACCGTTACTGCAAGGACATTTGTGGCTGGTTAATAAACCAGAAGGCTGGATTATTAAATCATCAGTCAGTTGGCTCAGCTGTGGCTGATTACATCAACGAAGGGCATGTCTTCCACAATGAGAGAATGCAGTCAGCTGGATTTAATCCAATCAGTTGAAGATTTATAAGCGAGACAGATAGAGGACCTTCACTTCTTCTCCGGCTGACCAGTGAAGCGTTTCCTGAGGAGTTCATCAGAGTTGCCAGTTCGTTGCCTGAGGAGTTCATCAAACATGTTCATCGGAGTTGACAGTTTGCTGCCTGCCCTACGGAATTTGGACTTGTGCATCCCCACAGTTGCGTGAGACACTTTTATAAATCTTATATTTATAGATATCTCTTGTTGATTCTGTTTCTCTAGAGAACCCTAATACTCTCTCCCAGTCCCCTCCTAAGGCCCACTCTTTCTATTCCATTTGTCTGAAGTATGTTAATTAGCTGGATGTTAAGACTTTTGTTTGCTGAAACTCCACCCCTTCACTTCAGTTTTATTTTTATTTTTATTACTTTCTATGTTGTTGGTAACTGAATTCGTGATTTCCTCCTTGAACCAAATAGTATTTAGCAGAATGTTTATCTACTTCCAAGATTCTGAATTCAAATGTCTATTATTAATTTCTGACGTTGCTGTGTTGTGATCAGGGAGTATAGCATATACGTTTTGAGATTTATTTATGTGACCTATTAGATGATCAATACTTGTAAAGGACCATAGGAGTCCAAAAAAAGAGATGCTTTCTCTACTTGTAGGATATAAATTTAATGCAGATGTCCTCATTTTTTTCTTGTTTAAATCCTTTAAGTCCTTAGTTATTTTTGACAGTTTAAGATAGGCCTAGTGGCGTGAATAACAGGTGCCAGCATTGTCATAACCTGTCTGATCACAAACTCTCCAATGGTCTCCTGAATTGTTCATGCTCCCTGCTTTATGCCCTCAGCAGACTTCTTTGGAAAGGGAATAATACTTAATCTATGGAGATTGTTACTAGGATTAAATGAGCTAATTTATAAATTGATAATTTATAAAGATAATTACAAACTGATTATTATGATGTTTGGCTGTCATTATAATGAGCGTAATGTTTTTTTAAAGCTCCTAAATTCCTTCCAATTTGCAGCCAAGGTTGAGAACCACCAGCCTAGAGTTTAGCCACAGGTGCCTGAACTTGCAGGTAGATTTTGCTGATGTTGGGACCTCAGAATTGACTCCCAGACCCAGAGAACTTTAAGCCACAAGGACATCGGCATTAATTCACCGAGAGTCAGGAATCTGGAAAGAGTTTCTCATACAGTTGACCAAGCACAGGAGAGGAGAATAGTCGCTATGTTTCCATTTCCTAAGGTTTGCTCCCTCCATTAAAGGTGGACTGGTAGTAGAATAAAAATGATGAGCATTCTTGTTTATTGGGCAACCTAAATTATTTCACTCTTTGGTAACCTCTAAGCAACTGCTATTTCCCAGGATGAAAGAAAACATTACACAGGGTGAACTTTAAGAGGAGGGCGTATCTAGTTGGACGGCTTCTAGAAAAACAAGCGTTCAAGAAGAGAATTGTTGCTTGAAAAAAAACTTTTTTTATATATTTTTCATAAATCAGATATGGGTAAAAACTGAAACAACTAGTTATCTTTTTCTTTCATGTATGTCCTCATGTCATAAATCTGTCCTGTCTGAATTACCAGCAGAAGAACTAAGAATCACTCTACCACCCAGCAGAAAAAACTACAAGGGAAAACTTAAATACATACATTTTTAGATGCATTTTTTAAAAAAAGAAACTGTTGATCTGATTTGGCTACAAAATAATCTTGTTTAATAATATAATCTCTTGGAAATTAAGAGTTCCTGCATATCTTATGCCCATATCAGAGTTGTTAATGTAACTGATCATTCACAGACAGAAATAACTTGTTTGTTAACAACCCTAACCTTAGATTTCTAATGGAGAAACCAGTTCCATTTCACCCTTAAGGCCGCAACAGAGATAATCAGTTTGCATTTTGGCGTAGTGCTATCCAGCCTTTTGGGTACACATATATGCAATTTTTAAAAATCTAACAAGGGTAGTGTTAGCTTCTTAGCTGCCCAAACTAATATGCAATGTGTTGTATAAACAACAGGAATTTATTGGCTCACGGTTTTAGAGGCTAGAAGGCTTGCTTCCTCCCAGGGTCAATATCTTCTGGCTGGCTGGCAATCTTTGGGGTTCCTTGGCTTTTCTTTCTTTTTTTTTTTTTAAATTCAATTTTATTGAGATATATTCACATACCATGCAGTCATACAAAGCATACATTCATTTGTTCACAGTATCATTATATAGTTGTGTGTTCATCAGCAAAATTAATTTTGAACATTTTCATTACCACACACACAAAAATAACAAGAACAAAAATTAAAGTGAAAAAGAACAATTACAGTAAAAAAGAACACTGGGTGCCTTTTTTTTTTTTTTTTGCCCCCATTTCTCTACTCATCCATCCATACACTGGACAAAGGGGAGTGTGATCCACATGGCTCTCCCACTCACATTGTCACTTCTCATAAGCTACATACATTTTTATACAATCATCTTCAAGATTCAAGGGTTCTGTTGTAGTTTGATAGTTTCAGGTATTTACTGCTAGCTTTTCCAATTCACTAGGACCTAAAAAGGGTTGTCTATATTGTGCATAAGAGTGCCCACCAAAGTGACCTCTCGGCTCCTTTTGGAATCTCTCTGCCACTGAAGCTTATTTCATTTCCTTTCACATCTCCCTTTTGGTCGAGAAGATGTTCTCCATCCCATGATGCTGGGTCTGCATTCCTCCCCAGGAGTCATATTCCACATTGCCAGGGAGATTCACTCCCCTGGGTGTCAGATCCCACGTAGGGGCAAGGGCAGTGATTTCACCTGCCAAGTTGGCTTAGCTAGAGAGAGGGCCACGTATGAGCAACAAAGAGGCACTCAGGGGGAGACTCTCAGTCACAACTATACACAGGCCTAGCCTCTCCCTTGTAGCAACAGTCTTCCCAAGGGCAAGTCCCGTGGTAGAGGGTTCAGCCCATCAAACCATCAATCCCCTATGTCTGTGATCACATCCTTGGCTTTTCCATCACATGGCCATGTACATGGAGGCACGTTTTCCTTTCTCTTCCAAGTTCCCTTCACTTCCAGCTTCTTACTTCTCCTCTGGCTTCTTCTTCGTCTGACTTTCACGCTGCTTATAAAGGACTCCAATAATCCGGATTAAAGCCCAATCTGAATCAGTTGGGCCACACCTTAACTGAAATAACATCCTGAAGAGATCTTATTTACAATGGGTCCACACTCATCAAAATGCTGACCAAGACCAAGAACAAGTCCAAACTGGGGTACACAATTCAATCCAGTACAGGGGTCACACTATATAGTTTTTCACCTTAAATTCTTTGAAAGCATAACTTTCAATGGCTCTTATTTTTGTGTTCACTTCTAGAAGTTACTCATGTTAACTCATGCTATATTTCTTGGTCAAAACAAAATATCAAATTGAAGTCTATTTAAGGTAGCAAGCAACACTTAATCTAGGGAAGAATAAAATGGATAATTTCTAGGTCCTGCGTTGTTGCCAAGAACTCTAAGGAGATGATTGTTTCAAAATCATCTTTGACATAAACTAAAAACTGTCATTATCATAAATTCTGCATTTGGAATTTTGCAGTTCACTGGTATACATCATGGAAACATTTTCCAGAGTTATGCTGTCACCATGTCATTTAGGTGGGTTAGTAAAATGACAGTAAAGAGCAGCTGATGGGGACTAAGGGAGGACAGTTATCTCTACACAGTCAGGATAATTAAACTAACCTGTTAGTTCAAACTCTTTTTTTTTTCAAATTTTTTTGTTACAGAAAATTTCAAAGAAAAGTACAGTGCGCTTGTATGTGACTATCGCTCAGGTGCAACAATTACTCACATGTGGTCAATTTTTTTCCTCCACTCACACCCCCCACATCAAATTATTTTGAAGAAAATTTCAGACTTTATATAAGTTTTAACAGCTTTACTGAGATATAACTTAAATGCCATGTACTTCAGTTATTTAGCATACAATCTCAATGGTTTTTAGTGTATCTACAGAGTTGCGCAACCATCGCCATAATCTAATTTTAGAATATTTTCATCAGTCCCAAAAGAAACCCTGTCATCCCCTATTTCCCCCTCAACCTCCCTATTTCATATCATTTTATGGTGAATATTTCATGTATCTCTAAAAGACAGGAACTATTTTAAAAATACATAACCACAAGATCATCACACATAAAATTTTTTTTAACAATACTCACTTAATATCAAAGAGAAAACTGGTGGCCATTTTCTTGATTATCTTTTAATTTTTCTTTCACTTTGTTTGAATCAGGATCCAAATAAATTCCTTACACTGCACATTGAAACTGCTTGACCTATCTCTCAGGTTCTTTTCATCCATAGGTTACCCATCCATCTCTCTCTCTCTCTTCTGTCCTTACAAAAAGAAGAAACCAGGCTATTTGTCCTATAAAGTTTCTCAAGGTCTGGAATTTTCTGATTTTATCTCCATGGTATTGTTTAATATGCGTCACTGTCCCATATATTTCCTTTTATTGAGAAATACATCATATATAAAAATAATTATATAGTTTAAAGAATAGTAATAAAATGACTATGTCACTGTCCCATATATTTCCTTTTATTGAGAAATACATCATATATAAAAATAATTATATAGTTTAAAGAATAGTAATAAAATGAATATTCAGTACTCACCAGATGGGTTACAAAACAATAGGGTATTGCCAATATCTTAGAAATCCCCAGTATGCCCTCCCTAATTAAATTTCCTTCTTTCTCCACCCGATACCAGATATAACCACCACCCTGACTTTTGTGGTAAGGGAGTCTTCACTTTCTTTATCATTTATCCCTTGTGAATGTATTCCCAGACAGACTATTGTATAATAAATGTACCACACTAATGATAGGTATTAATGATAGGGTAGTATATTGGAATTCTGTATTTTGTGCATGATCTTCCTATAAACCTACAACTCCTCTAATTAAAAAAGGGAGAGAGGATATTGTATGGTTCTGCCTTTTGGTCTATTATTCTGACTTGCTTTTCCCCCTCACTATTATGTTTTTGAGATGCATCCAAATTGTTTCAGATAACGGTAGTTCATTCATTTTCACTGATATGTAGTAATTTCTCATGAATTTTTTACAGCTTATCTCTTCTTTTGCTGGTGGACATTTAGATAGTCCAATTTTTTAATATTACAAACAATAATGCTGTGAACATTCTCATACCTGTCTCCTGGGCCATATAGGTAAGGGTTTCTCTGGCGTGTATCTAGAGGTGAAATTGCTGGGTGTAGGTTTGTGCATGTTCTGTTTTACTAAGTGATGCCAAATTACCTTCCAAAGTGCTTGTACCCCTGGAGACTCCCAGCAGCTGCAGGTGAGAGTTCCTGCTGTTCCGTAGTCTTGCCAACACTTGGCATTGTCAGATTTTGCCAGTCAGTGGGTTCAAAGTCCCTATTAATAAAAGATGTATAAAACTGTACTATATAGTTGATATTTCAACTAAATTCGCAAGAGTCCTATTCAAATATTGCTTTTTCTCTTCCCTTGTTTTCCAGAAAGATAAAGCTTTGTATTTTACAAATGACTATTAAAACATTTCACGTGAGATTTGTCGTTGAAAATGTCATAATTTTTTAAGAGGAGAGAGAGAGAGAGATGGTATAAATCAAGGGCTGAAAATACAGTATCAAGATATTCACAACATGGTATCAAGATATTCATAACAGAGATGACACATAGCTATATAGCAGCTAAGCCGTATGGTGCTAAAACTTTAGATAAAATACCTTCTTTGTAGGGCTAACACAAGACACTCCATGCAACCTAGAAACAAACTTACTCTTCTCTCTTCTGATTTCTCCTCTTTTCTCTCATTCCTCCTGGTTGCTTCTTGCCCCTTTAGAAGCTTCTTTATAATAGGTTTTATACCAATAGCTCTGGAACCAAAAATTTACACTTGGGTGTCCATAACTGGCTGAGCAACTAGAGCAAATTAATCAACTATTCTGAGCCTCCATTTATTTATTTTTTTAAATTTAGTTTGCATTTTAAAGCCTTTTTTAAAAAATTCAGTTTTATTGAGATACATTCACGTACCATACAGTCATCCGTGGTGTGCAATCAACTGTTCACAGTACCATCATATAGTTGTGCATTTATCACCCCAATCTATGTTTTAATTCAGTTTTATTGAGTTTTATTGAGATATATTCACATACATACAATCATCTATGGTGTACAATCAACTGTGCTCTATTTATTTTTAAAAACAGAGACAACAGTATCTTCTTTAGAGTCTTGCTGTGATGAATAAATTGGACATCGAATTAGATATGACTTTTGGCAGAATTCAAAGAATGGTGGGCATTATCTCAACTTCTAAATTTAGCCTAACCCTCATATTCCAAATATTTCAGTCTACAAAATTTGTTCTTTCTGGAATTATTTTGCGCTACCAATTTCCAGGGGAAATGAAGTTTGTGTGGAAACCATTCTTAATTTCCCCTTCTCACCATCACTTCTTGTGGAGATTTCCGCCTGTGTCTAAGATTCATTGAAAAGTAATAGCTGTATGATTTTATGCCCTGACCAATACTTCACCCAGGCTGATGTTTTGCAAATTTATAATCATAAGTTTCCTCTTAAGCTTGCGGCTATCCCACTTTAAATAAAGAGGAATACGTTAGGTGTTGGCAATCAGAAAGCCCCACAGGCCCTACTTTCTTCCCATTACCAGCCTGCTTCATTGCTTTATCTCATCTCCCACTATTTCAGACCTCCTTCCTCCAGGTGGGTTTCTGGTCTGAGGTAGACATTTTTCAAGTTTCTACCTGTTGTGCCCTAGGGGGAAAATTTTATTGCAATTTAGACTACATCGGTGGAAAAGGATTCTATGGCCAAGAGTGAACACTGTCAAGTATCATGCCTTATTAGAAAATGATTAACATAGTCAAGGGCATGGGATTGCTAGGTTCGAAGGGTCTTTCGAAGCAGTTTCTCTCTTCTTTTCTTGGTGGTCCAACCCTTCTCTACAGGAGAGAAAACTGGGACTCTGAGAGGCCAGACGGCAAGGGAAGGGAAGAACCAGAACTGGCGTCCAGGTCTTTACAATCTTCAGACGACAGCAAAGAAAATATCCTTCAGGTGTAAATATTACGTGACGAAGAACAAGAACTATGGACTGGATAATCTGAAACGCCCTCACTTTTAGCCTGGGATGCACGTCTGTGTGTTTTGCTTTGTTTTGTTTTGACGGCTATTTTTTAACTCCCTAATAGCCTTGGGTGACGTTGAAACCGAGATTGTTTTTCTTGATCTGACTGGGTACCAGCATCCAAGGAGATGGAAGGGGACACAAATAAAACCAGTCCCCAGTTAGGATCCAGGGAGCGTGGAACCAGACCCTTCGGCTCGGCGCCGGCCAGAGTCGCGGATGAGAGGCGCGGATTTAGCGCCCTTCCCGCGGCCTCAGAGACCTCGGTGCGCAGGGAGGACGGCTTCTGGTTCCTTGCTGTCTCCACGCTCCGGGATCAAAACGAGAGCGCGCGGGGACTCCCGGGGGCAGCTCATTCCGTGCCTCCCCCTCCGCCAGCCAGAGCCGCGGAGCCCGTGGAACTTCCCCGGCGGGACCGCGCCCCGTCTCCCCCGCCGCAGTCGGGGAGCCCCGGGCGCTGCCGAGCTCAGGCTGCGAACCGCGGCGGGCACGTGGGCTCGGCCCCAGCGCGGCTCCAGCCACCGTCTCCCGGGCTCAGCCCAACCTCCCCGGGTCCCACCTCGGCTCGGGCCCGCGGGGAAAGGGTCCCTCCCCCCTGCCACTTTGCACCAGTTACGAGGGAATCTGCGGTCGGTGACGCGCATCCTTAGGCGAGCCACCTGCAGCGCGGGGCGCGCGGGGCCGGGCGGCATCGCAGGCTGGGCCGGCGGCGGCCTGGGGACCCCGGGCTCTGGAGGCCATGCTGGCGGGGGCGCGGCGCGGCGGCCGGTTCCCGCTGCTCGGTAAGCATCTCGGCCGGCCCGGGGCGCAGCCCCTCCCGCGCCCACCCCTCTCGGTGGGATCCCGCCCACGCGCTTCGCCTCTCCGCGCGCGCCCTCGCTCCTCCCCTCGGCCTCTCCTTCCATCGCCTCCCGCCCCTCCCCTCTCGCGCTCCCCGCAGTCGCCCCGAACTTGCCTTCGGCCCCTGTCTTTTCCCCGCGCCGCCCTCTCCTGCCTCTCCGCCACCGTCGCTCCTCCGGCCCTCGCCGTGGTCTCCACCAGGGGTCTCGAGCGGGTGGCCTCGGCCCGGCGCGGGCTGCTCGGGGTCCGGGGGGCAGCGCCTCCCTCTGCGCTCCCGGGGGCCCCCTGCGAGTGCGGCCCTCGAGGTTGGCGCCTTGGGGTTTCAGCGGACCCCGGGCTGCTGTAGACCCCTTGGTGGCGTCTTTGACTCTTCTGTTGCTGTTCTGATTTATGGGGTGTACTCTGATGGGAAAATGTGCCCGCTTTCTCCCCCAAAGTGATTCATCCCAGATAACGACATCCCCCTCCTCCTTTCGCTGGCATCAACGAATAGTCACTTTGGAAGTGTTATGCAAATAAGAATTTACAGATTAAAATACTAGCTGTTCTTTCATCCCTGCGCTCGCTCTTTGGATCCTGGCATTAAACCTCAAAGGGTTTCAAGGACTCCGAGGACTGTTCCCAAAGAATCGGCTGGGCAGAATAGTTTTTACTGCCAAAAAAGATCCCCCTCGGATCCAGATCGTGTCAGCTTTCTACTTGGAAAGATGAAAGGGTTAATTCTAGTTTGGGTTGAAGGTGACAAAGTTCGGGACCGCGGGAGCCTGGGGTCTCTGACCGGCGCTGCAGACTTGGAACCGACACTCGTCACCCCAGGCCTCAAGTCCTCATCCGTCAGGGCGGGGAGTCGGCCGTGGGTCCTCCGGCTCCAGAATCCTGTAGGTGACATTTAGAGGAAGCCTCTCCGGTAAACAGAAAATACTTGTGCTATAGACATGCAGGAATCACTTCCAAAAGCTTTTATTACCAGTAATTTAAAAATAAAAGAGTAAGGACTATAAAATAACTGGGTGGGCATAAAGAGTGGGAAAACAAAGATTTTAAATTGCTTAAAGATTTATCTTTACTAGTTGATTAATACGTAAATTTAAAGTGTATAGGACAATATGCTTTTCAGAGTCTACTAACTTGAAAGTCGTTAGCTTGCTGTTAGGTATGCATTTTTCAGCAGCCCACAAAGGCGACCCTTTAAACTGCATTGAATTTTTTTATCTTTAGGACAGATCTCAGAAATTCCTACATCTTTCCAGATTTTTCTAAAGAAATATAATTGGCATACAGGAAATATGCACAGATTTTAAGAGTGCAGTGCCATTCGTTTTTATATTACAGAGGTATCCACTTGCTCACCACTGCAACAAGATACAGAACAATTCTAGCCATGCCCCCCTCAGTGGATCACCCTCTCAAAGGTAGCCACTCTTCTGACCCCTCTCACCATCCATTATTTTGCATATTTTTTTAGTTATGCAACAGGAGCTCTCATCGTCTACTCTTTTATGTCCTTTGCTCAATGCTGTGATTATGAGATTCAACCATGTTGTTGCCTGTAGCAGTGGTTCATTTTTTAAAAATTGCTGGGTGTTATTCCTTAATATGAATGTACTACACAATTTATTTATCCACTCTGTTGTTCGGGAGCCTTTTTTTTAGCTTGCCTCCAGTTTTGTGTAATTATGAATAACAGTGCTGTGAACATTTTTTACTTTTTTTTTTTTTTGGTGGATGTAAATACCCGTTTCTGTTAAGATTACACCCAGCAATAGAATTGCTGGGTCCTAGGGAAAGCATTTATTCAGTTTTAGTAAATATTGTCAAGTAGTTTTCCAAAGTGGTTGTACCAATTTACATTCCCACTAGCAGAATGGAGTGAGAAATTTAAGAGTGAGGACTTTGAAATGTTTAAAAGCTTTAAATCCTTACCCCCATATCCCTTATGTTCTAAGATCTACCTTCTATTAATAATGATGACACTTTTTAAGTGGCATTTGAAGAAGGGGAATGCACTCCATGGCCTTATCTGCATTATGTGCTGATACTGGACAGATGGAGGAATATTTCCGTATTTTAATAACTATGTCACTATCTCTTTCATTCATGTCAGGAAATTCATGCCCAAAGCCCTGAACTACATATTGTAATAGCCATCCTTTGTCCTGGTTGCTTATTTTACTTTATTTGCCTTCTTGTGAACTTCTACCCTGATGGAGGGGATTCAGGAGAGAAGGGATTTTAGGCAAGATTGTTTGGGATTAAATGGGACACTGATTTGGTGAGCTGATGTTCAAGTCTCCTCCAATTTTAAAAGTCTAGCTTAATTTTTACATCCTACAGGTAGAGGTTGGCTATTCATTTCTTCCTAGGTACTTTTATATCTATCGATACTCAATTATCCTAGGTACTTTCACATATATCAATGGTCAGTAGGTTTCGATGAGAACTACTTGCCTTCCGTTGAAGAATGAATCTGTTTTTCCCCATTGGGAAGGCACTCTTATTAGTTATCAGGAAAGATCTTTTTGTTGAATACTCCTATTGTTTTAATGAAAATCAATCAGGTAATGAGGCATTAAATCTGGAGGGAGGAGACTGACATGTATTCCCAAGATTTCAAATAACAAATATGATGCCAGAAGCAAGCATGAGGAAGAAAAAACATATATATACACACACATACACACACACACATATATGTATATATATTATTTAACAAACTTTTATTCAATAACGATTTCTGTGCTAGGTTTGAGAAGTAAAACTATGAAAGAGATGGGGGTGGGGGAACATAAGTATAAATAGCTAATTCCATTCTATTTAAGAAATGCGTGGTCATTGCTTTTCCCCAAGAAAAGCGTTTTAGCAAGACGCTTCCTTTTAGTTAGTGAAACCTTCCAATGCAGTTATTATGATTGTTAAATATCTGCCAATGAAAGAATAGTAGGCTTTGATGAAAGAAGCTTCATCCAGGTCTGAATAGATTATCTAAAGTCACCCCTGCCACCCCACCCCACCCCCACCAAAAAAAAAAAACCTAGTTAAACATGGATATATTGTATTCAATGCTTGTGGAAAGGAACTGCTCTTCCATTTAAAATAAAATGAATAGAGTTGTAGAGTATAAAGATGGCTGTCCTTTAGGTCTTGGGAAGAAGCAATTGTCTAAAAGCCTCTGAACAAATTTGTTGACTGCATTTTACTCCCACAGAACAAGCCTGCTCACTTGAGAAGCCTCTTCATCAGTTTCTCCACAGTTCTTTGTGTTTCTCTGATCTTGTCATTTTCTACTGAAACTCAGACATCAGAGTCCCAGGGGTCCCTGTCTCTCGGTGTTCAAGATGACCATCTTGCCCACCCCACCCCCCACATACCCACCAGATATTGCCTTAACCCTCATCTCAAAACTGTTGTATTTTATGATTTCTCTTGGTTTGGTAAGGGGCCTTGGAGAGAATAGGAGTAAGCATGTGGAGAGGAGAAATTAAAGTGCTGATGATTCTCTCAACCCACTTCATTTGCTGAGCCTGGTCTTGCCACTGAGTGGGTAACGGTCTCTCCGAAACTCGGTGGAGGGCATTGTCTGAGGAGAGCTTTTGAGTTTCATCCAGCAACTTTGTGATCTTATGTTTTTTTTCCATGAGTACCAAAAGAGTTTTAGCCACTTTTCAATTAGGTAGCCGTGGTTATATGGCTGAAAGCTTTCCCATCTCTGAGCTTTATACCAAGGTGATTTAATTACCCTCCATGGCTGCATAATCAGTGATCCTAAAGTGACAAAAGCTGTTGTGGAATTCACTGATAATCTTTAGTATGAATAATATACTTCTCTTCTCTGGGTACCAACACATCTGAAGGAAATTTAAAAATAATATGAAGTACACACACAGTGTTCTTTTGTGGCTAGAGGAATTGCACAAGATCTTAAAAGAGGAACTATTGTTATTTATTAGGTTAAACAGTAAAAACATTTCTTTCCACTGCTGTCATTAAAAGAGCAACTGGTAGCCAAGAATCCTCCATAGAATAATTTACAGTTTACACTAAAACAGGATATTGTCATTTTTCCTTTAAAAATATAAAAATATTATAAGATATTCATTGAATTCAATCCTCAAATGCTTTGCTATTTGAATTACTATTTTCCTAATGTTAGTTATTCTGTCCTTGGAGGCAGTGCAGATGCATATGTTAGGATGAGCCAGTCAGTTGGGAAATATATATATACTTTACTCTGGCAAGGAATTCTCTCTGCACTTAAGTTTCCTCATTTGTAAAAAAAAAAGAAAAAAAAGTGTGAAGTGGTGTCTTACTCCTTTATCAGATAATACCTGTAAAGCCCAGGTGTACTCCTTGTTGGGTGCTTTGCAGTAAGAGAGGGATGTGAAGCCCAAAGTGGTCATTAGGATTTGGAGTCATAGAATTTCCTTTCTTCCCTCACTCCCTTCCTTCTTCCTTCCTTCCTTCCTTCCTTGGGCACTTTTCACTATTGTCTATTTCCAGGACTGTGTTAAATGCTGCACAATACATGGCTCCTGCCATCAACGAGCTCACAGTCTAATGCTGACAGTATCGGTAGGAAAGGGTCAGGGACAGAAAAGGAAAACTGCAGTGCAGTTATAGAAATATGCGCACACTATCACCTAGACCAAGACAATAAGGCAAGGCTTCCAGGAGGAGGGGATGCCAGGGCCATGACTGGAAAGGTAAGAAAGAATTGACAGCGAAAAGAGAGTTGTAAGTATATTCTAGGCAAATAGGACAGCAAAGAAAAAGATACAGAGGTTAGAAACATGGAGTAGGTGGAAAACTGTAACTCTATTCCTGGTTGCCACAGCGCAATGTATAAAGCCTCCAGGATGAGAAACTATCATTTAAATAGTAACCCAGAAAAATATTTTACAGGCTGTTCAGTGGATAGCTGTATTTCCAGTTTTGTTATAGTAAAGTATATATAGTATAAATTTACCATTTTAGCCATTTTAAGTGTACAATTCAGTGGCATTGATTACAAAATGTTGTTGAAATGTCACTGCAACCCATTTCCAAAACTTTTTCGTTTACCCCAAAGAGAAACTCTATTCTAATTAAGCAATAACTCCCCATTCCTTCCTCCCTCAGCCCCCGGTAACCTTAAATCTACTTTCTGTCTCTATGAATTTTCTTATTCTAGGTGTTTCATATAAGTGGAATCATACATATTTTCTGGAATGCACTCTGCCAGTGTCTGCCTTTTGACTGGAGAGTTTAATTTGTTTACACTTAAAGTAACTACTGATAATACAAGACTTTCTTCTTCCATTCTGCTATTTGGTCTTTGTAAATGTTATATCTTTCTTGACCCTCATTTCTACTGTCAAAGCCTATTTTCAATTTGGCGTATTACATTGACCATTTTAAGTCACATTGCATATCTTTCTGCACATATTTTCCATGTATGTTCTTTGTGGTTACCATGGGGCTAAAATTTAACATCCCAACTCTATAACAATCATGTTTGATTTGATACCGATTTAACTTCTATAGTATACACACACGGTGCTCATTTACTCCTCTGTCCCATCACCTTTTTGTGTACTTATTACTAATTTTATCTTTATACACTTTTTATCCAAAACCATAGATTTATCATTACTTTTTATGCATTCACAGTTTAGAAACTGAAAGAAGTAAAAAGTGGAGTTACATACCAAAAAATACAATACAATAGTACTGGCATTTATAATTACCCATATGGTTTTCTTTACTGGTGGCCTTTATTTCTTTATTCCACTTGATCCATTGTATCTAGTATCCTTTCCTTTTATGTCTGAAGGACTCCATTTAGAATTGCTTGCAGGGTAGATCTAGTGATGATGAACTCCCTCAGCTTTTCTTTTTTAGGGGATGTCTTAAATTCTCCCTCATTTTTGAAAGATAGTCTTGCCAGACATAAAATTCTTGGTTGACTTTTTTTTCTTCAACACTCTAAATATTTTGTCCTACCACCCTCTTGCCTCCATTGTTTGTGGTGAGAAATCAGCACTTTGTCTTATTGGGGCTCCCTTGAACCTAACACATTGCTTTTCTCTTGCGGCTTTCAGAATTCTGTCCTTGTCCTTGGCATTTGACAATTTGATTACTCTGTATCTGGGGTGTTGTTCTCTTTGAGTTAATTCTGTTTAGGGTTCATTGGGTTTCTTCAATGTGTATACTCATGTGTCATTAAATTTGGCAAGTTTTCTGCCATTATTTATTTGAATATTCCTTTTGCTCTTCTCTCTCTTTTTTTTCCTACTGGGACTCCCATAATGTGTATATTGGTATGCTTGCTGGTGTCCCATAGGTCTCTTAAGGCTCTGCTTTTTAAGATTCTTTTTTCTTTAATGTTCAGAAGTTCATTCTGGTGATAAAACTGTATTTTAAAAAAGACATATGTTTACTTTTGATTTTAAGGAGCTCAAGAACATGCCTTTTATATTTACTTTCTGCTAAAGATGTAATCTGCATATTTTGGGAAAGCATGTGTTCAAGAGTTGCAAAATTTGGTAAGGATTTACGGGGGAGGATAACTGAGAAAAGATGTTTGGATTTAGCTAGAAGGATATCACTGGAGACTTTAGGAAACAGTTTTATTATAGTGGCATGACTATATATGTGGAGAATAAAACTAGAAAAAAAAATTCTCTTTTCTTACTTCTTTTCAGCCTGAGTCATTTAAATTGTTATTTTCAAATTTCCTGATTCTTTCTTCTCTCAGCTCCAGTTTGCTATTGAAACCCTTTAGGGAAATTTTCATTTCAGTTGCTGTATCTTCAATTCTAGTATTTCTATTTGAACCTTTTAAAAAATGTCTATCTCTTTATTCAGATTCTCATCCTGTTAATTCATTGTGTTTTCCTGATATCCTTTAGTTCTTTCTCTGCATTTTCCTTTATCTCCTTCAGCATATTGAGGATCATTTTTTCAAAGTCTTTGTCCCTTATGTCCAAAGGCTGTTTTTCTTTGTTGATGGTTTCTAGATTTTTATCTTGTTGCTTTTGATAGGCCATCATTTACTGTTTCTTTGCTTCTCTTGTAATCTTCTGTTACACACTATACATTTTTCTCTTTATTAGAGAAGTTGTGCATTTACAGAATACCATGCATTAAATACAACATTCCCATTCATGACCCCTCCACCAACACCTTTCATTGGTGGGAAACATTTGTCACCATTGATGAAACAACATTTTATAATTGTACTATTAATTAAAGTCCATTATTTAACTTAGGGTTCACTGTGTAGTGTAGTTCTATAGATTTTAAAAAAATTTTATTCTGTTACCATATATACAATCTAAGATTTCCCCTTTAATGATATTCAGATATATATTTCAGTGCTGTTAATTACATTCACAATATTGTGCTATCATCACCATCATTCATTACTAAAACATTTCCATGATTCCAAATAGAAACCCTGTACATTTAAGTCTTAACTTCCCATTCCCTATCCCCACCCATCCCCTGTTAGCCTGCATTCTAGTTTCTGACTCTGAGTCCACTTATTCTAATTGTTTCAAATCAGTGAGGACAATATTTGACCTTTTATGTCTGGCTTAATTCACTCAACATGATGTCTTCAAGGTTCATCCATGTTGTCGCACAGATCAGGACTTCATTCCTTGTTACAGCTGAAAAATGTTCCGTAGTATGTAAATATCACATTTTATTTATCCATTCATTGTTTGATGGACACTTGCTTCCATCTTTTGACAATTATAAATAACACTGCTATGAACATTGGTGTTCAGATATTTGTTCAAGACCCTGTTTTCAGTTCTTTTGGTTACATACCCAGTAGTGGGATTGTTGGGTTATATGGTAGTTCTATACTTAGCCTTTTGAGGAACCGCCAAACTGTCTTCCACAGGGGCTGCATGATTTTACATTGCCAGCAGCAAAGAATGAGTGTTCCTATTACTTCACATCCTCTCCAATACTTGTTATTTTCTGTTTTGTTAATAGCAGAAAATCTAACGGGTGTGAAATGGCATCTCACTGTGGTTTTGATTTGCATTTCCCCAATGGCCAATGATGTTGAACAACTTCTCATGTACTTTCAGTCCACTTGTATATCTTCTTGAAGAGAAGTCTATTCAAGATTTTTGCCCATTTTTAAAAATATATATATTTATTTATTTATTTGTTTTATTGAGATTGTTCACATACCATACAACTATCCTAAGATCCAAAGTGTACAATCAGTTGCCCATGGTACCATAATACAGCTGTGCATCCATCAACACAATTAATTTTTTTCAATTTTTAGAACATTTTCATTACTCCAGAAAAGAAATAAAGACAAAAAAAGGAAACTCAAATCCTCCCATACCCCTAACCATGCCCCCCTCCATTATTGATTCATAGTTTTGGTATGGTACATTTGTTACTGTTGATGAAAGAATGTTAAAATATTACTAACTGTAGTATACAGTTTGCAATAGGTATATATTTTTTTCTTATATGCCTCTCTCTTATTAACTTCTAGTTATAGTGTCATACATTTGTTCTAATTTGTGAGAGAGATTTCTAATATTTGTATAGTTAATCACAGACATTGTCCACCACAAGATTCACTGTTTTATGCATTCCCATCTTTTAACCTCCAACTTTCCTTCTGGTGACATACGTGACTCTGAGCTTACCCTTTCCACCACATTCACACGCCTTTCAGAACTGTTGTTATTCTCACAACATGCTGCCATCACCCCTGTCCATTTCCAAATGTTTAAGTTCACCCTTGTTGAACATTCTGCTCGTATTAAGCAATTGCTCTCCATTCTTTAATTTCATTCTATATCCTGGTAACTTATATTTCATGTCTATGAGTTTACATATTATAGTCAGTTCATATCAGTGAGACCCTGCAATATTTGCCTTAATGTGTCTGTCTTGTTTCACTCAATATAGTGCCCTCAAGATTTCTTCATCAACCCATTTCTTTTAAGATGGTTCTGTTCACACACCATGCATTCCATCCTAAGTAAGTAATTGTTGGTTCCCTGTATAGTCACGTATTTATGTATTCAGTACCACTGCCACTATCTATATAAGGACATCACCTTTTCTTCAACAAAGGAGGAAGAGTCAAAGAAGGCAGAGAGACAAAAGAAAAAGAAAAGAGAAAGAGAGAAAACAAACAAAAAAATACAAAACTTGGCAGCTAGAAAGCAACAAAAGGAAAGAAGCATTACACTAAAGTAGAATAAAGAGTCAGACAACATCACCAATGCCAGAAGTCCCATACCCTTCCCCTATTCCCCACCCCCCAAATGCATTTAGCTTTGGTATATGCCTTTGTTATATTAAAGGAAGCCTAATACAATGTTTCCGTAAATTACAGTCTCTGGTTTGCATTGATTGTATTTTCCCCGCAATCCCCCCTATTTTTAACACCTTGCAGTGTTGACATTCATTTGTTCTACCTCATGTAAAAACATATTTGTATCTTTTATTACAATCATCAAGCACCCTAGGTTTCCCTGAATTACACAATCCCAGTCTTTGTCCTTCGTCTTCTGTTCTGGAGTCCTACATGGTCCCAACCTTCCTCTTTCAACCATATTCACAGTCGTCTTTGTTCAGTGTACTTACATTGTTGTGCTGCTACCTCCCAAAATTGTTTCCCATACCTCTCACTCCTGTCTTTTCCTTTCTGTCTGCAGTGCTTCCTTTAGTATTTCCTGTAGAGCAGGTATCTTGTTCACAAACTCTCTCATTGTCTGTTTGCCAGAGAATATTTTAAGCTCTCCCTCATATTTGAAGGACAGTTTTGCCAGATATAGGATGCTTGGTTGGTGGTTTTTCTCTTTCAGTATCTTAAATATATCACCCCACTTCCTTCTTGCCTCCATGGTTTCTATTGAGAAATCCACACTTAGTCTTATCAAGCTTCCTTTGTATGTGATGGCTCGCTTATCTCTTGCTGCTTTCAGTATTCTCTTTTTATCTTTGACGTTTGATAATCAAATTATTAAGTGTCTTGGTGTAGGCCTATGCAGATCTATTCTGTTTAGGGTACACTGCGCTTCTTGCATCTGTAATTTTATGTCTTTCATAAGAGATGGGAAATTTTCATTGATTATTTCCTCTATTATTGCTTACCAACCAATACCCCTAACCTAACCCTTTTCCCTTCTCTTCTCCTTCTGGGACACCAATGACACATACATTCTTGCTTTTCATTTTGTCTTAAGTCCGTGGAGATGTTGCTCATATTTTTCCATTCTTTTCTCTATCTGTTCTTTTGTGTGTAGGCTTTCAGGTGCCTTGTTCTCAAGTTCCTAAGTGTTTTCTTCTGCCTCTTGAGATCTGCTGTTGTGTGTTTCCATTGTGTCTTTCATCTCCTGTGTTGTGCCTTTCATTTCCATAGATTCTGCCAGTTTCATTTCCATAGATTCTGTCAGTTGCTCATAGTGAGCAGTCCACGCTTGTTAATTAAAACCCCAGTTGGAGCTCAGCTGAGCTATATTTGCTTGCTGGGAGAGAGGTTCTCTCTAGCACCATGAGGCTTTGCAGCTCGGGCTGTGGGGGGAAGGAGCTCCCAGCTTGGATCCACAGTTTTTACTTAAAGATTTTATGCTGTGATCTAGGACATTCCTTCTAATTCAGGTTGGTGTATGATGAGTGTGCAGTCATGTTTGTCCCTCCACAGTTATTCTGGATTATTTACTAGTTGTTCCTGGTTGTTTATTAGTTGTTTCAGGGGGACTAACTGGCTTCCACTCCTCTCTGTGCTGCCATCTTAGATCTCCCCCTGGATTCTTGCCCATTGTTAAATTGGCTTGTCTGTCTTTTGGTTGTTAAGTTGAAGGGTTTCTTTACGTACTCTGGATATTAAACCTTTATTGGATCGTGGTATGCAAATACTTTCTCTCATTGTGTAGGTTGTTTTACTTTCATGATAACCCCCTTTGAGGCACAAACATTTTAAATTTTGATGAGTTCCCATTTATCTATTTTTTCTTTTGCTGCTTGTGCTTTGGGTGTTAAGTCTAAGAATTCTTTGCCTAACACAAAGTTCTGAATATGCTTCCCTACGTTTTCTTCTAGGGGTTTGATAGTTCTAGCTCTCATATTTGGGTCTTTGATCCATTTTGCATTGATTTTTGTATATAGTATGAAGTAGGAGTCTTCCTTCCATTTTTTTCAGAT
This sequence comes from Choloepus didactylus, assembly GCF_015220235.1. NCBI lineage: Eukaryota > Metazoa > Chordata > Mammalia > Pilosa > Megalonychidae > Choloepus > Choloepus didactylus. Next base: position 11,718,351 of record NC_051318.1, read on the forward strand.
GGAAATCCAGTTTTCCAAGCACCATTTGTTTTGCTTTGTATTTTTTTCCTTTTTTACCCAAGATGTTTAACTACTTAAAATGACAATTACATCTTCAAGAGTATAATAAATACAACTGACAAAGTGTAGATGCTGAATAAACTGAAGATTTTCCAAGGGTTCTTTTGAAGGGGTAGCAAGGATTAAAAGCTTGGAAAAATTCAGAATTAAACAAAAAAAGAAAGAAAGAAAGAAAAAAGGAAACACATCTCCATTCAGTTATCAATTGAGTGATCTTTGCCACCTTGTCAAAAATCAGTGGATCCTAAATGTGAGGGTTGATTTCTGAGCTCTCAGTTCATTAGTCTATATATCTGTACTTGACTGTACTGTTTTGATTACTGTGGCTTTGTAATTGTAATAAGTTTTAAGTCAGGAAGTTTGAGTGCTCCAACTTCATTCTTTTTTTTTCAAGATGGCTGTAGCTATTCACGGCCCCTTACCCTTCCATATGAATTTGATAATTGGTTTTTTCATTTCTGCAAAACGTGTTTTGATTGGGATTACATTGAATCTATAAATTACTTTGGGTAGTATTGACAACTTAATGATATTTAGTCTTCCAATCCATGAGCATGGAATGTCCCTCCATTTATTTAGATCTTTGATTTCTTTAAGCAGTGTTTTGTAGTTTTCTGTTTACAAGTCCTTTACATCCTCAGTTAGATTTATTTGTAGATATTTGATTCTTTTGGTTGCTATTGTGAAGGAATTTTTTCTTGATTTCCTCTTCTGATTATTCATTCATTGCTTGTATATATAAACACTAGATTTTGGGGTGTTGATCTTGTACCCCACCACTTTGCTGAATTCATTTATTAGCTCTAGGGGCTTCATTGTGGATTTTTCAAGATTTTCTGTATATAAGATCATATGATCTGCAAATAGGGAAAGTTTTACTGTTTCCTTTCTTTTTCTTTTTATTTCCTAGTTGCTCTGGCAGTAAATTCCAGTACAGTATTGAATAACAGTGGTGAGAGTGGGCAGCATTGTCTTGTTACTGATCTTAGAGAGAAAGCTTTCAGTCTTTCACCATTAAGTAGGATGTTAGTGGTGGGCTTTTTGTATATGCCTTTTATCATGTTGAGGAAGTTTCCTTCTTCTCCTACCATTCTAAGTGTTTTTATCATGAAGAGGTGCTGGATTTTCTCAAGTGCCTTTTCTGCATCAATTGAGATGATCATGTGGTTTTTTTCCTTTCATTCTCTTAATGTGGTATATGTATTATATTAATTGATTTTATGTTGAACCAACCTTGCACACCAGGGTTAAATCCCACTAGATCATGGTGTATAATTCTTTTAATATACTCTTGGATTTGTTTTACTAGTATTTTGTTGTGGATTGCTGCATCTATATTCATAAGAGATATTGGTCTATAGTTTTCTTTTCTTATAGTAGCTTTATCTGGCTTTGGTATGAGGATGATTTTGGCCTCACAGAATGAATTAGGGAGGGTTCCCTCCTCTTCAATTTTTTTTGAATAATTTGAGCAGAATTGGAGTTAAGTCTTCTTAAAATGTTTGGTAGAATTACCCTGTATTGCCATCTGTTTCTGGGCTTTTCTTTGTTGGGGGGTTTTTGATTACTGATTCAATCTCTTTACTCATAATTGGTCTGTTGAGATCTTCTATTTCTTCTTGAATCAATGTAGGTAGTTTGTGTGTTTCTAAGAATTTATTCATTTCATCTAGGTTATCTAATTTATTGGCATACAGTTGTCCATAGAATCCTCTACAGTCCTTTTTATTTCAGCAGGGTTGGTAGTAATGTCCCCTTTTTCATTTCTGATTTTTGTTATTTGTATCCTCTCCCTTTTTTTCTTTGTCAGTATAGCTAAAGGTTTGTCAATTTTATTGATCTTTTCAAAGAACCAACTTTTGGTTTTGTTGATTTCTCTCTTTTTTTGTTTTTTGTTTCATTTATCTCCACTATAATCTTTGTTATTTCCTTCCTTCTGCTCACATTGGGTTTACTTTGTTTTTCTTTTTTCTTAGATTTTCCAGTTTTGAGGTTAGGTGTCAGATTTGAAGTCTTCTTTTTAAATGTAAGAACTTAGAGCTATAAATTTCCCTCTCAAGACTGCTTTCACTGCATCACATATGTTTTGGTGTGCTATATTTTTGTTTTCATTTGCCTCAAGATGTTTTCTAATCTGCTTCTGATTTCCTCTTTAACCCATTGGTTGTTTAAGAGCATGTTTTTTAATTTCCACATTTTTATGAATTTTCCATTTCTCCCTGTCATTGATTTCTAGCTTCATTCCGTTGTCGTCAGAGAGTATACATTGTGTGATTTTAATATTTTTGACCCAAAATATGGTCTATTCTGGAGAATGATCCATTGTACTGGAAGAATGCATATTCTGTTTTTGTTGGATGAAATGTTCTATATATGTCTGTTAGGTCTAGTTGGTTTAGAGTATCATTCAAGTCTTGTAATTCCTTATTTTTTTTAACAAAAAATATTTTATTTTCAGATGCTTTTACTTACAAGGTACTCCCTTGAAAGGAATGTCAAAGGATTAAATAAAAGAGGCTTCAGAACTTTCTGTAAGGCTATGATTGGAGAGGAAGATGGCTGGAAATGACTATTGATATTTACATAATATTGGAGATGTTTGTGGTAATATGTGAAAGTATAAATTAATTCTAACAAAAAACTTTTTTCTGAAACCATCAGTGTAAGATTACACATTGTTATTTTCAAAGGTTATTCTCCTTTTTTATTGAAATGAAACAGTTATTGAGCACCTACTATATTACTTATTATGTAGTCCAGTTAATTTTTTCTTAACAGGCTATCACAGCCATGAATTATTCTATCTTTTGTTTTCTGTATGTGTGTTATGTTTGAAGCTGTTTATTTTGGTTAGTTTGCTTCTGAAGCAACTTGGAAGAATTTCATCTACTTCTCATCAGTTGAGCTGTTTCATAAAGCATCTCAGAAAGCAAACACAGCAATCCAAGGTTTGTCAGAAGTATTTCTTCTTTGAAGACACTTTGACGATTCGTTTTCTCAAGGGATATTGCTTTGCTCATTCTGTGATGACTTTGGGGTATAAAAATGGAACAGAGAGTTTCAAACAGTTCTGCAGAAATTGTACTTTGGTCTCTAGACTTTGTTGTCTTTAGGATTAAACCTGTCATCTAGTTTATGTTCTTCATGATTTAGGTTATCTTAAAACAAAAATGGAAGGGAAAGCTTTCCTATGCTTTGGGTAGGAGGCAAACTTGCTTTTGTAAAATTTGTGGCTGAGAAAAGCAGCCACGACTTGGTTGAAGAAGACATGTTACCACTAGCCACCAAGTTAAGTTGTGGAACCCGAAGGTGACAGCCACAGAAATGTAAGTCATCAACTCTGCTAAATAGTTAGGGGGAGAAAACATATTCAAACCAGTCTACAAAAGGATTCTGCGGTTACAGTGAATAACCACCTCTGCTTTATTTTTCCTGAGATTGCTAAGAATTATGTGGCCCTTATACTGATGGACCGAGGACCAGATGAACATCATCCTTGGGAGGATGTGGAACCACTGTGCTTACATCAACGGATTTTTCCCTATGGACCTTCTGCCATCCGTGGGCACTTGGCTCAGCATGGTTAGGCCAAGGAGGACATAGTAAACAAGTCCAAAACCACACTGCACGACATGAATCACGGCGATGGAGAAGACACTGACGTAGAAACACTTAAAGAGTCTTCACAAGCTGTGCATCCACAGAAACGCTAGTATTAAGAACGCAGACAGCGCCAGCTCACCCCCTTTTGGGGACATCAAAGGCTCAGCAGGCAGCCGAGAGCAGCGACTCCCCAAGCTTGGTCTTCCCATAGCGGATCAGGTCTTGGAAAAGCGTGCAGCTTGGGAGCAGGCCTGTGGGCACCAGCTGCAGCAGCAGGGCCAGCAGGAAGGCGGCGGCCAGCGTGAGCCAAACCGTGCGCAGCAGGTACAGCGTGGAGCCCGCGGCCGGCGCCCGGGGAGCTACGGCCGCTGGTTTCCGTGCTCTCAGCTCTCGCACTGCCTGCCCCTCTTGTAAGTCCTTATAGATCTTCTGACTAGATGTTCTATCCATTATTGAAAGTTGTATAATAGAGTCTCCTATTATTAATATAGAATTGACAGTTTCTTCTTTCAAATCTGTCAGTGTTTGCATGGTATATTTTTTTCCATCCTTTCCCAGTCTACTTACTTGTTTCTTTGAATTTAAGGTGAGTCTCTTGCAGACAGCATCTAGTTGAGTCATGCTTTTTTTATCCATTCTGCCAATCTCTGCCTTTTGACTGGAGAGTCTAATCTCTTTATATTTAAAGTCACTACTGATAATGCGGGATTTCTCTGACATTTTCCTATTTAGCCTTTGTAAGTCATACCTTTTTTGTCCCTCACTTCCATTAATGGCTACTTTTGTATTTGTTTCATTTGTTTGTTTTGTACCATAGTAACTGCCTTCTCATTTCTATCTGGATGTGTTTTCCAGCTATTCTCTTTGTGGTTACCATGGGGTTAAAATTTGGCATCCTAAATATATATCAATCATATTTGGCTTGATACCACTTTAACTTCAATAGCATGCATATATATTTTCCTCTGTCCCTCTGTCCCTCCACCGTCTTTGTTTGCTTATTACCATCTATATCTTTGTATATGTATGTCAGAAAACATAGATTTAGCATTACTTTTCATGAATTTGTGTTTTAGCACCTGTAGAAATTAAGAAGTGGAGTTATATACAAAACAATGCACTATAATAATACTGACATGTATAAGTACCCAAATGGTTACCTTTAGCACAGGTCTTTATTTCTTTTTGCTGCTTTGAACCACTGTCTAGTGTCCTTTCCTTCCAGTCTGAAGAGCTCCCTTTAGCATGGCTTCTAGGGCAGGACTGTTGGTGACGACCTCCCTCGGCTTTTGTTTATCTGAGAATATCTTAATCTCTCCCTCACTTTTGAAAGAAAGTCTCACCAGAAGTATAATTCTTGACTAGCAGTTGTTTTCTGTCAGAACTTTAAGTATGTCAATCCACTGCCTTCTTGCCTCCCTGATTTCTAATGAGAAATCAGCACTCTATCTAATTGGGACTTCCTTGTATGTAACACGTTGCTTTTCTCAATTCAGAACTCTCTCCTTGTCTTTTGCATTTGATAGTATGTGAATTGAATGCACTTAACAAGGTACATTTTTCTTCATCTTATCCTGTTTGATGTTCTCTGGGCTTCTTGGATGTGCATATTTATGTCTTTTGCTAAGCTTGGAAAGTTCTCTTTCATTATTTCTTTGAGTAATCCCTCTGCCGCTTTCTCTTTCTTTTCCTCCTGGGACTCCCATAATGCATATATTGGTGCACTTGATGGTGTCCCAGAGATTTCTTCGGCAAGTTTTGCTTTTAATAATTCTTTTTCTTTCTCCTTCTCAGCCTGACTCATTTGAAGTGTCTTGCCTTCAAGTTCACTGACTTTCTTCTGCTAGCTCCAATCTGCTCTTTTTTAAATGCAGTTTTATTGAGAAATATTCATACACCATACAATCCATTCAAAATATGCAATCAGTGGTTCACAGTACTATCATATAGTTGTGCATTCATTGCCAAAATCAATTTTAGAATATTTTCATTACTCCAAAATAAAGAAAAAAATAAAAATAAAAAAGAACACCCAAAACATCCCATACCCATTAGCCCCCTGATTATTTGCATTTTTTTTTTATTGTGTTACTCATCTGCCCATACACTGGATAAAGGGAGTGTCAGTCACAAGATTTGCACAATCACACAGTCCCATGATAAAAGCTATATAGTTATACAATCATCATCAAGAATCAAGTCTACTGGACTACAGTTCAACAGATTCAGACATTACCTTCTAGCTATTCTAATACACTAGAAACTAAAAAGGAATATCTATATAATGCATAAGAATAACTTCCAGAGTGACCTGGTGACTCTATTTGAAATCTCTTAGCCACTAAAACTTTATTTTCTTTCATTTGTTTTCCCTCTTTTGGTCAAGAAGGCATTCTCAATCCCGCAATTCCAGGGATAGGCTCATCCCTGGGAGTCATGTCCCATGTTACCAGGGAGGCTTATACTCCTGGGAGTCATGCCCCATGCAGGGGGGAGGGTAGTGACTTTATCTGCAGAGTTGGCTGAGAGATAGAGGCCACATTTGAGATACAAAGAGGTTCTCTGGGGATGACTCTTAGGCATAATTATAAGTAGGCTTAGCTTCTCCTTTGTAGAAATAAGTTTCATAAGGGCAAGCCCCAAGATGAAGGCCTGAACTAATAAAATGGGAAGCCCCAAATGCTTGTGAGAATATCAGGAATTCCACAGGTGGAGAATCCAATCTCCTGGGCATTTTTCATCTTAGTTATAGTGTTATTCAACTCTAGTAGTTCTGTTTGGTTACTTTTTAAAATTTGTATCCCTTTACTAAGACTCTCATATTGCTCATTCATTGTTTTCCTGATTTCCTTTAATTTATTCTCTGTATTTTCTTTCCTTCATTTCTTGAGCATTTTTAAAATAAGCTTTTTAAAGGCATTATTTGGTATGTTCACATTGTCATCTTCTTCACCAGCGTTTTCTGAATTTTTATTTTCTTCCTTTGGATGGACCGTTATTTCCTATTTCTTTGTTTGTCTTGTACTCTTGTTTCACACTGTACATTTTAATATTTTTAAATGTTAGCTCTGGGATTTATTCTCTGAGATGTCTGTTTCTTGGTTTTGTAATCAGCTGGTGATAAGACAGAGATTTTCTTGAGCTTCAGCCCTCCTATCTGGAATGTCTGCCCAAGCACATGCAGTGTGCAGAGTTTTCCGAGTCTTTCTGGACCTCTGTCTTGTCCTGGGCATTTGCTTGATAGTTGTTTTGGAGTTCCCCTGTTTAAGGAGCTTCGTTGTCCCCTCTGTTTCCCAGGGACAGACCACCCTCTCCCAGGTATTTAAAGCCAGCAGGTCTTTGTCCCAGACTGTCCACATCTAGAGTTTTTTATACTCCTTTTGTTGTCTCACACTGCTTTTTGCCTGGAGGCCAAATTCTGGGAAGAGGGCACACTGGACTTTCTCAAGTCAGTGTTTCCCAGCCAAGGCAGGGCCAGGGACCCACAAATGGGGCACAGACCTGTTCTGGGGGTGGGATGTTAGGAAGGGCTCCAAGAGCTTCTACAATGTCTCCCTAAAACTGAGCTTTCCTGGCGTGCCCAGCAGATGCAGCTCTTCAGCTAACTGTCCCCTGCAGCCCTGAGGATATGCAGTGTCTTTCAGTCTCAACCACCACCCCAGTCTGGAGTGAATTGAAACAATGGCTTCTGTCCTTGTCCAAGTGGGTTGAAACAGTGGCTGCTCCTCAGAGCCAGGCTCCCAGCAAACTGAATTCACTAATCAAAAGTCATGTTCACATTGTACTAGAAGTTCTAGCTAGAGCAATTAGGCAAGAAAAAGAAATAAAAGGCATTCAAATCAGAAAATAAGAAGTAAAACTCTCATTATTTGCAGATGACATGATACTATACCATATCTGGAAAATCCCAAGAAATCTATGACAAAGCTACTTGAGCTAATAAACAAATTCAGCAAAGTGGCAGGATACAAAATTAATGAACAAAAATCAGTAGTGTTTCTATACACTAATGATGACCTAACCAAGCAGGCAATTAAGAAAAGGAATTCCATTCACAAAAGCAACTTAAAGAATCAAGTATCTAGGAGTAAACTTAACCAAGGATGTAAAGGACCTGTACACAGAAAACTACAAAACTTTGCTAAAAGAAATCAAAGAAGACCTAAATAGGTAGAAAGACATTCATGTTCATGGATAGGAAGGCCAAATGTCATTAAGATGTCAATTCTACCCAAATTGATCTACAGATTTAAGGCAGTACCAATCAAAATTCCAACAAACTACTTTGCAGACTTGAAAAAGCTAGTTATCAAGTTTATTTGGAAGGGAAAGTGGCTACAAATAGCCAAAAACATCCTTAAAAAGAAGACTGACGTGGGAGGACTTACACTTTATGGCTTTGAAGCTTATTATAAAGCCACAATGGTCAAAACAGCATGGTTTTGGCACAGAGATAGAAATATTGACCAATGGAATTGAATTGAGAGTTTGGAGATAACCCTCAGATCTATGGTCAATTCATTTTTGACAAGGCCCCCAAATCCACTGAACTGAGAAGGAATAGTCTCTTTAATAAATGGGGCTGGAAGTACTGGATATCCATAACCAAAAGAATGAAAGAGGACCCCTACCTTATACCCTGTACAAAAATTAACTGAAAGTGGATCTAAGACCTAAATATAAGAGCCAGTGTCATTAAATTCCTATTAGAAAATATAAAGAAACATCTTCAAGACCTAGTGACAGGAGGTAGCTTCTTAGACCTTATACCCAAAGCACAAGCAGTGGAGGAAAAAATAGATAAATGGGAACTCCTCAGGATTAAATACTTCTGTGCCTCAAAGGGCTTTGTCAAAAAGGTGAAGAGGCAGCCAACTCAATGAGAGGGAATATTTGGATACCGTATATCTGATAAGGGTTTGATATCTAGTATATATAAAGAAATCCTATAACTCAACATCAGAAGACCAAACAACCCAATTATAAAATGGGCAAAAGATATGAATAGACACTTTTCCAAAGGGGAAGTACAAATGACTAAAAGCACATAAAAAGATGTTCCTCTTCATTAGCTATTAAGGAAATGCAAATCAAAATGACATGAGATATCATCTCACAGTGGTAAGAATGACCGCTATTAAACAAACAGGAAACTACAAATGGTGGAGAGGATGTAGAGAAATAGAAACACTTGTTTACTGCTGGTGGGAATGTAAAGTGTTACAGTGGCTGTGGAAGACAGTTTAGCATCTCTTCAGAAAACTAAATATTAAGTTGCCTGACGACCCAGCAATTCCATTACTTGGTATATTCTCAGAAGATCTGAAAGCACTGATTGAACGACATTTGCACAACGATGTTCATAGCAGCATTATTCACAATTGCCAAAAGATGAAAACAACCTAAGTGTCCATCAAAAGATGAGTGGAAAAACAAAATGTGATATATACTTACAATGGAACGTTATGCAGCAGTAAGAAGGAATGGGGTCCTGAAGCATGTCCTCAAGGACGAAACTTGAGGACATAATTCTGAGTGAAATAAGCCAGACACAAAAGGACAGATATTGTGAGTCCACTAATATGATCTACTTAGAAAGTGTGAACTCAGAGTCCTAAAATGTAGGATATAGGGGACCTAGAGATAGACAGAAGATAGAGAAGGGGAAGTGGTTACCTAATATGTACAGAATTGTTAATGACATTGAACTTAAATGTTTGGAAATGGGTAGAGATGAAGGTAGCTCATTACTGGGATTATAAATAATAGTGCTGAACTGTAGGTAAATTTGGTTGAAAGGCTGTTTAGAGTCATGCTTGTCACTGATTAACACTACAAGTATAAATAAGTTCTTTCATTAACTAGTATAAATGTATGACACTGTACAAATAGTTAATAATAGAGTGCTATATGGGGAAAAATTAACTATTGCATGCTATGGTCTGTATTTAACCTTAATACCTTAATATTCTTTCAATAACAGTAACATGTGTCTCACATCAGTACTAGGGGTAAATAATTGGGGGGGGGGGTTGGTAAGGGATATGGGCTGTTTTGGGTTTTCTTTTGTGTGTGTATGTGTGTCTGTTATTTTTCTCTTTGGAGCAATGAAAACTGTCTAAAATTGAGTGTGATGATTGCACGACTAAGTGAGGATAGTGTGGGACACTGTATAGTTTGGATAAAATGTAGGGTATGTGAATATATCTCAGTAAAATCAGCAGATTCAAAAAAATCAAATATTTAAAATGTAATGGTGAAGCTAAGCCTACTTATAATTATGCCTAGGAGTCACCCCTAGAGAACCTGTTTTGCAGCTCAGATGTGGCCTCTCTCTCTAAGCCACACTCTGCAAATAAACTTACTACCCTCCTTGCTATGTGGGACATGAGTCCCAGGGGTCTAAATCTCCCTGGCAATGTGGGACATGACTCCTAGGGATGAACCTGGTCCTGGCATCATGGGATTGAGAATGCCAGGATTCTTTTTGACTGACCAAAAGAGAGACAAGAAATGAAGCACAATAAAGTTTCAGTGGCTGAGAGATTTCAAATGGAGTTGAGAAGTTCTGGAGGTTGTCCTTATGCAAGCTGCAACCAGATACTGCAAATTGCCAGTGTGCCAGGCCCCAGCCAACAGTATTCCTAAAAACCCTAGGGAATGCCCTGGGCTCTAAGTCTCTATGAAAGTTTTACTTAGTAAGTTTATACTTTCAGAAACTTGAGGCCTCTAAATTGTTCCTATGCCAGGTAGGCCCTGAGGCCTCCGAGAGCATCGGCCAGGTTCATTCTTCAGCACCCCTTTCCAGCACGAAGAATTTGGGATGGTCTTTGCCCAGATATCCCTGAAGATTGAGGGAGGGATCAGATGAGATGGAGGAGGTATAACTGAGAAATTAGGTTTTGGTGGATGATTATGACTACTGGATCATAATATAGATGTATCTTTTTAGTTTCTGGTGTATTGAAATAGCCAGGGGAGAATACCTGAAATTGTTGAACTGTAGTCCAGTAGCCTTGATCTTTGATAATGATTGTGTAACTGCGTGGCTTTTGTCGTGTGACTGTGTGATTGTGGGAACCTTGTGACAGATGATCCCTCTGCTCAGTGTATGGGTAGATAAGTAATAAAGTAGAGACCTGCATGAAAAAATAAATAATAGGTCGAGAATGTGGGGGGAAAATACCCCTATATAAACTATGGGCAATAATACAGTACTGCTTTAATAATCTTTCATCAAATATAACAAATGTAACTACTGTTAAAAAATTACTAGAGTTACAAAAAAAGAAAGTGTTACCAACTGTAACAAAATTTCCACACTAATGCAAGTGTTGGTGGTGGGATGGTATATGGGAATCCTGTATTTCATGCATCATTGTTCTGTAAACCCACAACTTCTCCAATTAAAAAAAAAAGATTACGTTATATACATTAAAAAAAAAAAAAGTCATGATCAGTGACCAGCTGTGCCCACCCCAGTCTTGTGGAAGAGTATTTTTGTGTCCATTTCTGTCACCAGTGAACTAGCCAGGTTCTGGGCCCCATAGCAGCCTGTCATAGAGTGGGGGGTGGGCGCTGGTAGCTGCCATGTGGAGAAAGCAATTGACTGTTCTTTACCATAATTTATCAGCCCCTTCCTCCTGATCTTCGTCGGATGCCTCATAGTGTTCTTCTGGTCTCCAGGGTTTCAAAATAGCTGTTTCAGACAATTCCTCCCTGTTTAATAGTTATTTTGGTGGAAGGACTGACTCCTAGAGCTCCCTACTCTGCCATCTTCCCACAATCCCCTGCACACTGTACATTTTAATATTTTTAAGTTTTAATTCTGGGATTTAGAATTAAATTTTTAAGATTTAATTCTGTCTGTTCCTTGAGTTTGTGTATAACTAGTGATATGACAGAGATTTCCTTGAGCGCCAGAGCCAACAAAAACAAATAAACCAATGCAAAGACATCTTTCACAATCTTTGTAAATTGGCCTTGCTTTGGCTGGTCCCCTCCTTCAGAGTTTAGCCCTCCTATCAAGAACTCAGCCAGAGGGCAACACGAGGGGTAGGGTCCCTTCTGTCTTATCTGAGTCTGTGTCTTCCCCTGAGTATACGCTTGCTCATTGCCTTAGAAATTCCCCTATTTACAGGATTTTGATTACCCCCTCTTCTCCCTATGAAATATGCTTTTTCCCCTAGCAGGGTGCTGTATTGTATGACTTAAAGCAGGTGATCCTTTGCCTCAAGCCTCTTTGACTTAATTGTGTCTTAACAGCTTTAGGTGCCTCCAGGTGCTTTTGCCTGGAGGGCAGGTTCTGGGAGGGCAAGGTAGAGATGAGTTTTCCGGTTCGGTCTTTCAGGCTGCCTCCCGACAGATTGGCAGTGACATGTAGGCACTCTGGTATGTGCACAGGGGTTACTCTACTCCCTTTTGAGTAGGGTCAGGGCCCCACAATACGAGTGCAGGCTGGTCCCTCACCACACCGGGGGTGGGGCAGCAGAGGGGCCAGCAAGGGCACATGATCTTCTTTCGCTTTTTCAACCTGCATCCCTTTGATTCAGCATTGGTCCAGTTACTGCCACCCATTAACTGTTTTATGGAGTTAAGAATAATATTGCTCTGCTGGTTTTTACTACTTGTTCAAAGATTCTGTGGGGGAGCAACACCATGGAGCCCCTTACAGAACCATCTTGGTCAACCCTGGTTAATTTATTTTTGACAAATGTATAAAAGCAATTCATTAGAGAAATCATAGTCTTTTCAAGAAATTGAGCTGGAACTATTGGATAGTCACAGGCAAATCTATTCATATGCATAATTTTGACTGATACCACATACCATATACAGAAGTTAACTCAAAATGTGGTTTAGATATGATACCAGAAACATGAGCAACAAAAGAAAAAATAGACAAATTGTACTTCATCAAAATTAAAAACATTTGTGCATCAAAGGACATTATCAAGAAAGTGAAAAGGCAACCTACAGAATGGGAGAAAATATTTGGAAATCATATATCTGATAGGGATTTAAAATCCAAAATACGTAAGGAACTCCTAAAACTTAAAAATAGAAAGGCAAACAACCCAATTAAAAATTGAGCAAAGGACCTGAATAGACATTTCTCTAAAGAAGGTATACAGATGGCCAAGAAGCACATGAGAACATGCTCAACATCATTAGCCATTAGGAAAATGCAAATCAAAACCGCCATGAGATCATTTCATATCCACAAGGATGGCTATACTACAAAACAAAAAATAACAAATGTTTGCATTGATATGAGGAAATAGAAAGTCTCATTGCTTGCTGGTGGGAATGTAAAATGGTGCAGCCACCATGGAAAACAGTTTGGGACTTCCTCAGAAAGTTAAACATAGGATTGCCACATGCCCCAGAAATCCCACTTTTAGGTATTTAGCCAAAAGAATTGAAAACAGGGACTCAAGCAGATATTTGTATGCCAGTATTAACACCTTAGCAGCAATATTCACAATTGCCAAAAGGTGGAAGCAACCCAAGTGTCCATTAATAGATGAATGGATAAGCAAAATGTGGTATATCCATACAGTAGAATATTATTCATAAACAGTAATGAAGCTCTGATACATTACAACATGCATGAACCTTGAAGACATTGTATTGGGTAAATAAACCAGACCCCAAAGGAGACATACTATATGATTTCACTTACATGAACTACCTAGAATAAACAAACACATAGAGACAGAGAGTGTATTAGAGGGTACCAGTGTCTAGATAGGTGGTGGGAATAGGTAATTATTGCTTGTTGGGTAAAGAGTTTCTGTTTGGAATGATGAAACAGTGGTGTTGGTAGCACAATGTTGTGGATGTAGTCAATATTGCTAAATTGTACACATGAAAGTGGTTAAAATGGCAAATTTTGTGTTGTATATATGTTATCATGATAAAATTTTTTAAAAACACATCCTACACCTATATGTAAACCTACATATGTAAACTGTACAACTTCTAGGTGAAACCATGGGAGAAAGCCTTTTTGAACTTGGATTGGGCAAAGATTTTTTAGATACATCACCAAAAGCATGATCCATAAAAGAAAAATTGGTAAATTGGACATCTTTAAGATAAGAACTTGCAATTTTCAAAGACTAGCCATAGACTGTCAGAAAATATTTGTCATTCCTGATATTTGTATCCTGTATTTATGAAAAAAATACTCTACAAGCTCAATAATAAGAAAATTTAAAAACCCATTGAAAAATGGGAAAAATGTTTGAAAAGACTCATCAACCAAAAAAGATATAGGATGGCTATTCCTTTCCTAGTACTGCTGGCCAGAAATGTGAAATCAAGGTGTGGACAGGGCCCTCCTCTCTCCTTAGGCTCTGGGGCGGGGGTGGGTGGTGGGTGGGGGGTTCTTCTGCTGCCTCTCCTGGTTTCTGGTGGCTCCAGGTGTCCCTTGGCTTGTGGCTGCATCATTTCCATCATCTCTACATGGCCTTCTCCTGTATATCTGTGAATTCTCTTCTCTCTTACAAGGACACTTGTCATTGGATTTAGGGCCCTTCTAGGTAATCCAGAATGACCTTGTCTCTCAAGATCCTTAACTTCATTACATCTCTATGACACTTTTTCCAAACAAGTCACAGGGCCCAAGTATTAGGATGTGGACATATCTTTTTCTGGGCCACCATTCAGTCCCCAACAGAATATCATGGAAGCCCCTGAAAGGATGTTAAACTTCATCAGTCAGTATGGAAATGCAAATAAAAACCACAATCAGATACTGCAGCACACCTATTAGAATGTCTACAATTTAAAAGTCTCATCATACCAAGTGATGATGATGATGGTGGGGCACAACTGGAATTTCCATACACTGCTGATGGGAATATAAAATGGTATAAGCTCTTAGAAAATAGTGTGACATTTTCTTTAAAAGTTAAACATATGCCTGCAGTATGACCCAGGCTTTCCGTTCTAGGGAAATGAACATTTCCACGATTGCAGATCACTCCATGGGACAGCCTGCTCTCTGCACCTCTATTTCTGATATATAGTAAGACTCATCTTTTCTGAAATTGTATTTCCTACGTATTTTCATATTGGCCAATTTTCCTTGAATTCATTTTGTTTTGTTGAAGATAAATACATATTTTCTTCTTAAGGTGTGCATGTATCAACAACTTTTTATTTTGTTTTACAGCTGTTTTTTCAGCAGTGATATTTGGGACCCTTACAAATCAAGATCTGCCTGTGATCAAGTGTGTTTTAATCAATCATACAGATAATGATTCATCAGCAGGGATATCATCGCATGCCACGGTAAAATAATATTACAATTATAGCATTAAACCATATAGATTGTTATGGATTTAGGATGTTATATTTAAACCCCATGATTACTACAAGAAAATAATTGGAGAATATGCAAGTTCATAGAGACAGAAATTAGAATACTGGTTGCTGGGGGCAGGGGTGGGTGGGCAGGGAGAATGGGGAATTAATGTATCGGGTATAGGGTTTCTGTTTGGGGAGACGGGAAAGTGTTAGTAATGGAAGGTGATAAGGATATTGTGAATGTGATTAATGCCATTGAATGGTATGCTTGGGAGGGGTTGAGATGGGAAAGTTTATGTTGTATGTATGTTCCCACAATTGAAAGAAAGAAAGAAGGAAGGAAGGAAAGGAGGGAGGGAGGGAGGAAGGAAGGAAGAAAGGACAACTAAAGAGAAAATGGCAATTAAATGTAACATATGATCCTGGACGGGATCTAACAAGACAGGAGAAAAGGCTCAAAGGGACATTACTGGGACATATGAAAAAATTGGAATACAGAATGTAAGTTTTATATAAATGTTAAATTTCTTAAACTCAGTAACTGCACTTAAGATGATTACATAAGAGAATATCCTTGTTCTTAGAAAATGAACAGCAGTACTGGCTGTTCAAGAAGCATGATGTACACAACTTAAAGTCAAGTGTTCAAGAAATGGATGGATGGATGGATGGATGGATGGATGGATGGATACATACATACATACATACATACATACATACATACATAGAATGATGTGGTAAATGTGACAAAAAGTTAAAATTGGTGGATCTGGGTATCTAAGAGGGTAAGGGTGTGTTGGAATTCTCTGTATGGGATTTGTTTTTGTAACTGTTCTATAAGTGTAAATGTATTTTAAAATAGAAAGTTAAAAATAAAGTGAGAGTTTAAAAATATGTATCTTTAAATATGTTTCTCTAGAGACCATACTTTGTAACCTATCAAAACCTACTGTGGCTAAGTCAGTTTCCTTGTTATGTATTTAAATATACTGTGTATCCATATCTGATGCAGACACAACATCGATACTCGTAGCTACCTGGCACTCCATTCCACCGAGAACCATGTTCTCCTTTGAGTATGGGTTCAGGGAGGACACTGACACCCAGCATGAATAGGGAACAGAAATTTCCCTTTCTTCTTAGAGAGAACCTGGGTTTCTCTCCCAAGCTTGAGTTCCTAATTTCCAGCTGCCTCCTGTATATGTACGTATATATATATATATGTGTGTGTGTGTGTGTGTGTATATAACAATTTTCACTTGCACATCAATATCCACATATAAAACTAATTGCCTTTCTACTTCTCTAAGCCTGCTCCTAGTCTCATATGAACTGATTTCTGTTTATTGCCCTGCCTAGTTCTCAGGCCTGAAAATTCAGGGATTCCTGGCTCAAAAGGAGAGTGCATATGTAGTTTTATTAGGTATTGCCAAATTCCCCTCTCAGCCTCACTGATACAATGTGCTGTCAGATATTTTCATTTTTGCCAGTCTGATAGATGAGATGTGGAATCTCACTGTTGTTTTAATTTACAATTCCCAAATTATAAATGAGTTTGAGAGCCATTTGTGTGTGTGTGTGTGTGTGTGAATTGTCTATTCATTTGTTTTTCCCACTTGTCTACTGTGTTTTTGATCCTCTGTCCCTCAATTTTTAAGACTTCTTTAATATTTTTAGCCCTTTATCTGTGGCACATCTCTGAATATTTCCTCTTACATTGTCAGTTGTCTTTTTTTTTTTTAATCATCATTTTATTGAGATATATTCACATACCACGCAGTCATACAAAACAAATTGTACTTTCGATTGTTTACAGTACCATTACATAGTTGTACATTCATCACCTAAATCAATCCCTGACACCTTCATTAGCACACACACAAAAATAACAAGAATAATAATTAGAGTGAAAAAGAGCAATTGAAGTAAAAAAGAACACTGGGTACCTTTGTCTGTTTGTTTCCTTCCCCTACTTTTCTACACATCCATCCATAAACTAGACAAAGTGGAGTTTGGTCCTTATGGCTTTCCCAATCCCATTGTCACCCCTCATAAGCTACATTTTTATGCAACTGTCTTCGAGATTCATGGGTTCTGGGT
Source organism: Choloepus didactylus (assembly GCF_015220235.1). NCBI lineage: Eukaryota > Metazoa > Chordata > Mammalia > Pilosa > Megalonychidae > Choloepus > Choloepus didactylus. The sequence continues at coordinate 11,735,430 of NC_051318.1, forward strand.
TGTAGTTTGATAGTTTCAGGTATCCACCACCAGCTACCCCAATTCTTTAGAACCTAAAAAGGGTTGTCTAAATTGTGCGTAAGAGTGCCCACCAGAGTGATCTCTCGGCTCGTTTTGGAATCTCTCTGCCACTGAAGCTTATTTCATTTCCTTTCACATCCCCCTTTTGGTCAAGAAGATGTTCTCCGTCCCACGATGCCGGGTCTACATTCCTCCCCGGGAGTCATATTCCACGTTGCCAGGGAGATTCACTCCCCTGGGTGTCTGATCCCACGTAGGGGGGAGGGCAGTGATTTCACCTTTCAAGTTGGCTTAGCCAGAGAGAGAGGGCCACATCTGAGCAACAAAGAGGCATTCAGGAGGAGACTCTTAGGCACAAATATAGGGAGGCCTAGCCTCTCCTTTGCAGCAACCGTCTTCCCAAGGGTAAAACTTATGGTAGAGGGCTCAACCCATCAAACCACCAGTCCCCTATGTCTGTGGTCATGTTAGCAACCATGGAGGTGGGGTAGGCGAATACCCCTGCATTCTCCACAGGCTCCTCAAGGGGGCACTACATCTTTTTTTTTTTTCCTTGTTTTTCTTTTTTTTTTTTTTTAAACTTTCCCTTCTTTTTTAAATCAACTGTATGAAAAAAAAGTTAAAAAGAAAACAAACATACAATAAAAGAACATTTCAAAGAGACCATAACAAGGGGGTAAGAAAAAGACAACTAACCTAAGATAACTGCTTAACTTCCAACATGTTCCTACTTTACCCCAAGAAAGTTACATAATATAGCAACATTTCTGTGAACTTGTTCCTACTATATCCATCAGAAATTAACAGACCATAGTCATTTCTGGGCATCCCCAGAACGTTAAATAGCTTATCTGTTCTTCTTGGATTATTGTTCCCCCTTCCTTAATTGCTCTCTACTACTAGTTCCCCTACATTCTACATTATAAACCATTTGTTTTACATTTTTCAAAGTTCACATTAGTGGTAGCATATAATATTTCTCTTTTTTGTGCCTGGCTTATTTTGCTCAGCATTATGTCTTCAAGGTTCATCCATGTTGTCATATGTTTCACGCGATCGTTCCTTCTTACTGCTGCGTAGTATTCCATCGTGTGTACATACCACATTTTATTTATCCACTCATCTGTTGAAGGACATTTGGGTTGTTTCCATCTCTTGGCAATTGTGAATAATGCTGCTATGAACATTGGCGTGCAGATATCTGTTCGTGTCACTGCTTTCCGATCTTCCGGGTATATACCGAGAAGTGCAATCGCTGGATCGAATGGTAGCTCTATATCTAGTTTTCTACGGAACTGCCAGACTGACTTCCAGAGTGGCTGAACCATTATACAGTCCCACCAACAATGAATAAGAGTTCCAATTTCTCCACATCCCCTCCAGCATTTGAAGTTTCCTGTTTGTTTAATGGCAGCCATTCTAACCGGTGTTAGATGGTATCTCATTGTGGTCTTAATTTGCATCTCTCTAATAGCTAGTGAAGCTGAACATTTTTTCATGTGTTTCTTGGCCATTTGTATTTCCTCTTCAGAGAACTGTCTTTTCATATCTTTTGCCCATTTTATAATTGGGCTGTCTGTACTGTTGTCATTGAGTTGTAGGATTTCTTTGTATATGCAAGATATCAGTCTTTTGTCAGATACCTGGTTTCCAAAAATTTTTTCCCATTGAGTTGGCTGCCTCTTTACCTTTTTGAGAAATTCCTTTGAGGTGCAGAAACTTCTAAGCTTGAGGAGTTCCCATTTATCTATTTTCTCTTTTGTTGCTTGTGCTTTGGGTGTAAAGTCTAGGAAGTGGCTGCCTAATACAAGGTCTTGAAGATGTTTTCCTACATTATCTTCTAAGAGTTTTATGGTACTTTCTTTTATATTGAGATCTTTGGTCCATTTTGAGTTAATTTTTGTGTAGGGGGTGAGGTAGGGGACCTCTTTCATTCTTTTGGATATGGATATCCAACTCTCCCAACCCCATTTGTTGAAAAGACCATTATGACTCAGTTCAGTGACTTTGGGGGCCTTATCAAAGATCAGTCGGCCATAGATCTGAGGGTCTATCTCTGAATTCTCAATTCAATTCCATTGATCTATATGTCTATCTTTGTGCCAGTACCATGCTGTTTTGGCAACTGTGGCTTTATAATAAGCTTCAAAGTCAGGGAGTGTAAGTCCTCTCACTTCGTTTTTCTTTTTTAGAGTGTCTTTAGCAATTTGAGGCATCTTCCCTTTCCAAATAAATTTGATAACTAGCTTTTCCAAGTCTGCAAAGTAGGTTGTTGGAATTTTGATTGGGATTGCATTGAATCTGTAGATGAGTTTGGGTAGAATTGACATCTTAATGACATTTAGCCTTCCTATCCATGAACATGGAATATTTTTCCATCTTTTAAGGTCCCCTTCTATTTCTTTTAGTAGAGTTATGTAGTTTTCTTTGTATAGGTCTTTTACATCTTTGGTTAAGTTTATTCCTAGGTACTTGATTTTTTTAGTTGCTATTGAAAACGGTATCTTTTTCTTGAGTGTCTCTTCAGTTTGTTCATTTCTAGCATATAGAAACATGACTGACTTATGTGCATTAATCTTGTATCCTGCTACTTTGCTAAATTTGTTTATTAGCTCTAGTAGCTGTATCGTCGATTTCTCAGGGTTTTCTAGATATAAGATCATATCATCTGCAAACAATGACAGTTTTACTTCTTCTTTTCCAATTTGGATGCCTTTTATTTCTTTGTCTTGCCGGATTGCCCTGGCTAGCACTTCCAGCACAATGTTGAATAACAGTGGTGACAGCGGGCATCCTTGTCTTGTTCCTGATCTTAGAGGGAAGGCTTTCAGTCTCTCACCATTGAGTACTATGCTGGCTGTGGGTTTTTCATATATGCTCTTTATCATGTTGAGGAAGTTTCCTTCAATTCCTACCTTTTGAAGTGTTTTTATCAAAAACGGATGTTGGATTTTGTCAAATGCTTTTTCAGCATCTATTGAGATGATCAATTGATTTTTCCCTTTTGACTTGTTAATGTGTTGTAATACATTGATTGATTTTCTTATGTTGAACCATCCTTGCATGCCTGGAATGAACACCACTTGGTCATGGTGTATGATTTTTTTAATGTGTCTTTGGATTCGATTTGCAAGTATTTTGTTGAGGATTTTTACATCTATATTCATTAGGGAGATTGGCCGGTAGTTTTCCTTTTTTGTAGCATCTTTGCCTGGTTTTGGTATTAGATTGATGTTAGCTTCATAAAATGAGTTAGGTAGTGTTCCATTTTTTTCAATGTTTTGAAAGAGTTTGAGTAAGATTGGTGTCAGTTCTTTCTGGAAAGTTTGGTAGAATTCCCCTGTGAAGCCATCTGGCCCTGGGCATTTATTTGTGGGAAGATTTTTGATGACTGATTGGATCTCTTTGCTTGTGATGGGTTGGTTGAGGTCTTCTATTTCTTCTCTGGTCAGTCTAGGTTGTTCATATGTTTCCAGGAAATTGTCCATTTCTTCTACATTATCTAGTTTGTTGCCATACAATTGTTCATAATATCCTCTTATAATTTTTTTAATTTCTTCAGGATCTGCAGTTATGTCACCTTTTTCATTCATTATTTTGTTTATATGGGTCTTCTCTCTTTTTGATTTTGTCAGTCTAGCTAGGGGCTTGTCAATCTTGTTGATCTTCTCAAAGAACCAACTTTTGGTGATATTTATCCTCTCTATTGTTTTTTTGTTCTCTATGTCATTTATTTCTGCTTTAATCCTTGTTATTTCTTTTCTTGTACTTGGTTTAGGATTGGTTTGCTGTTCATTTTCTAGCTTCTTCAGTTGATCCATTAGTTCTTTGATTTTGGCTCTTTCTTCCTTTTTAATATATGCGTTTAGTGCTATAAATTTCCCCCATAGCACTGCTTTTGCTGCATCCCATAGGTTTTGGTATGTTGTGTTCTCATTTTCATTCGTCTCTATATATTTAGCAATTTCTCTTGCTATTTCTTCTTTAACCCACTGATTGTTTAGGAGTGTGTTGTTTAACCTCCAAGTATTTGTGAATTTTCTAAGTCTCTGATGGTTATTGACTTCTAATTGTATTCCATTGTGGTCAGAGAATGTGCTTTGAATAATTTCAATCTTTTTAAATTTATTGAGGCTTGTTTTATGTCCCAGCATATGATCTATTCTGGAGAAAGTTCCATGAGCACTAGAAAGGTATGTGTATCCTGGTGATTTGGGATGTAATGTCCTGTATATGTCTGTTAAATCTAATTCATTTATCAGATTGTTTAGGTTTTCAATTTCCTTATTGGTCTTCTGTCTGGTTGATCTATCTATAGGAGAGAGTGATGTGTTGAAGTCTCCCACAATTATTGTGGAAACATCAATTGCTTCCTTTAGTTTTGCCAGTGTTTCTCTCATGTATTTTGTGGCACCTTGATTGGGTGCATAGACATTTACGATTGTTATTTCTTCTTGCTGAATTGCCCCTTTTATTAGTATGTAGTGGCCTTCTTTGTCTCTCAAAACATCCCTGCATTTGAAGTCTATTTTATCTGAGATTAATATTGCTACACCTGCTTTCTTTTGGCTGTGGCTTGCATGAAATATTTTTTTCCATCCTTTCACTTTCAGTTTCTTTGTGTCCCTGTGTCTAAGATGAGTCTCTTGTATGCAACATATTGATGGTTCATTTTTTTTGATCCATTCTGTGAATCTATATCTTTTAATTGGGGAGTTTAATCTATTTACATTCAACATTAAATCCGTGAAGGCATTTCTTGAATCAGCCATCTTATCCTTTGGTTTATGTTTGCCATATTTTTCCCTCTCTCTATTAATATCCTTTAATGTACCCATACCGAATCTCTTTAGTACTGAACCTTTCTCCAAGTCTCTCTGTCCTGTCTTTGTTTCTCTGTCTGTAGGGCTCCCTTGAGTATCTCCAGTAGGGCAGGTCTCTTGTTAGCAAATTCTCTCAGCATTTGTTTGTCTGTGAAAAATTTAAGCTCTCCCTCAAATTTGAAGGAGAGCTTTGCTGGATAAAGTATTCTTGGCTGGAAATTTTTCTCACTCAGAATTTTAAATATATCGTGCCACTGCCTTCTTGCCTCCATGGTGGCTGCTGAGTAGTCACTACTTAGTCTTATGCTGTTTCCTTTGTATGTGGTGAACTGCTTTTCTCTTGCTGCTTTCAGAACTTGCTCCTTCTCTTCTGTGTTTGACAGTGTGATCAGTATATGTCTCGGAGTGGGTTTATTTTGATTTATTCTATTTGGAGTTCGCTGAGCATTTATGATTTGTGTATTTATGTTGTTTAGAAGATTTGGGAAGTTTTCCCCAACAATTTCTTTGAATACTCTTCCTAGACCTTTACCCTTTTCTTCCCCTTCTGGGACACCAATGAGTCTTATATTTGGACGTTTCATATTATCTATCATATCCCTGAGGTCCATTTCGATTTTTTCAATTTTTTTCCCCATTCTTTCTTTTATGCTTTCATTTTCCATTCTGTCATCTTCCAGGTCACTGATTCGTTGTTCAACTTCCTCTAGTCTTGTACTATGAGTGTCCAGAATCTTTTTAATTTGGTCAACAGTTTCTTTAATTTCCATAAGATCATCCATTTTTTTATTTAGTCTTGCAATGTCTTCTTTATGCTCTTCTAGAGTCTTCTTGATTTCCTTCATATCCCGTACTATGGTCTCATTGTTCATCTTTAGTTCTTTGAGTAGCTGCTCTAGGTGCTGTGTGTCTTCTGGTCTTTTGATTTGGGTGCTTGGGCTTGGGTTATCCATATCGTCTGGGTTTTTCATATGCTTTATAATTTTCTGTTGTTTTTGGCCTCGTGGCATTTGCTGAACTTGATAGGGTTCTTTTAGGGTTTGTAGACCTATTGAAGTCCTTATCTCTAATTTATCAGATCTACAGCTTCGTGGAGTACACTTTCTCTAACTAACCAGCAGGTGGCGTCCACGAGCCACCTGTTCTCCACAAGCCAGCTCTCCCCTGCTTAGCCTTTTTTTTGGTGAGTGGGGGAGTGAGTCTTGTGGGGCCCAATTGGTGTACCAAGCTTGCGTGTGTAGTTGGTGTTGCCTGCCCTGTATGTGGGGCGTGTTTCTGGGCAGTCGGGGAGGGGGGGTGGCCCTAACAATCAAATCTCCCTGATGATCCTAGAGTTTTAAAGCTGCTGCAATAGTCTAATCCTTCAGTTCAGTCCTGCCACAGTTTGTCTCTGCCACTGACCCACAAGTCTTTGGTATTGGCTTATGGCTCCTGAGACTTGCAAGTGGGCCCCTCTTCCAGGCCGTGCACCCCGGGTCCTCTGTTGAGGGATGACTGTGCTATGTCACAGGTGAGTGCCGTCCCCCCAGGGCAGTTCTGGGCTGCTGGGCTGTGTAGGGAGGCTCCCAGTCTGCTCAAATGATGGCTGAATGGGGCTTTGTTAATTCACACTGCTCCACCTTCCCAGCTCTGGGACAATCAGCTGAGGTTGCAGGGAAGGCTAATGTCCACGCCCAGTTTTGTGGTGTGTGCCTGTTATTTGAAGCACTTTCGTCACACTGGGTTGTCTGGGGCAGCTCTGGGCTATGGGGCTGGCGATGGGCAGGAGTGTTTCCTGTCCACCAGGATGGTGGCTGTGAGCGGACACCCCCCTTTTCTTGGGAAGTTGTGGTGTTTAGTGAATTTTCTCAGCCACTGGATTATTGCCTTTTGTCTCAGAGCTCTCTTAGTTCTGCTCTTGACTTGACGTGCCCAAATTGCAATTCTTTGAAGCTTTCTGTATTGGGCTTCTTAGAGTAATTGTTTTAGAAAAAGAAAAAAGGATTAAAAAAAAAAAAAAAAAAAAAAGGGCCCTCCTCAGAGATCTAATGGGTTATTGAAATGCTAATAGACAAAGCAACCAGGGCCATTAAGGAAAGGTCCACAGGGCAGAGAGATCAGCTTTTCTTCGGGATTTGCATATGCGCCTCAAGGCCTGAGCTCCGCCCTCCCCCTTTCTGTGTTCACCAGAACTCCAAAAATCCTCTGCTTTTATTTTGGAGTTTTTCATGTTATTTTTTTTTTCTATGCCTGTGTCCTCTCTGCTGGGCTGGCTGCTCTCAGATTCTCTGGTGTCTGGTCTCAGTCTATCTATGGTTGGAGTTTGAATCAGTAGAATGAGTTTCCGAGAAGGGCTACCACTGCAGTTCTCCCTTCTCCTTCCCGGAGCTGGCAGCCCCTCCTCCCACGGGACTGAGCCTGGCAGGGAGGGGCGCGGGTCCCCTGGCCGCAAAAACTTACAGATTTCGCTGATCTCAGCAGTTCGACATTTTCATGAGTGTTGTATGAAGTATGCCCAAAGACAGATTGCTCTGTGGTGTCCAGTCCACTCAGTTCCTGGCTTTTTACCTACTTTCCTGGAGGAGTAACTAAAACATACAGCTCACCAGTCTGCCATCTTGCCCCGCCTCGTCAGTTGTCTTTTGACTTTGCTTCATGCCATCTTTGAAGACCCAGTTCTACTGCTGCACATCAGTGAAATATCCCCCAAAGTCTAGCTGGAAGTCGCCACTCCTTCCTCCCAAGTCCCAGAATACTTCATTTTTTACCTTTCAAATAGTTGGTATCTTTTTTTTTTTTAATATTCATTTTATTGAGATATATTCACATACCACACAGTCATATAAAACAAATCATACATTCGATTGTTCACAGTACTGTTACATAGTTGTACATTCATCACCAAAATCAATCCCCAACACCCTCATTACCACACACACAAAAATAACCAGAATAATAATTAAAGTGAAAAAGTGTGCTTCAGATTTTAAAGCATGGAAGGATAGTGAGGCATTTGCCTTGGGCCCCAAATTTAAGGGGCACCAAAAAACTCAGGAAATAGTATTTGAATGCAAGGTTTTAAAAAATCAAAAGTAATGCAAAAAGTCCATGGTGAACAAAATATCAAAATTTCAAATACGGATAACATTGGTAATGGTGCCATGCCAAGCCATTTAAGAGCATGATGCAAAGGTAGAATATCAACAATACTAATTTTTTTTTTTAGAGATAACAGTAAAAATAATGTTTATTGTTTATTTTCTGATTACAACACAAATATATGCTCCTTGAATAAAATTTGGAAAACATATAAAAGTTTCAATGAGAAAAAGTAAAAATTACATATAATTTGGTATCTTTTTATGGGGCACATAATGCTTACACATTAGTCTTTTTTCCTACTAGACTCAAATTTCTTTAAGGTCAGTATCTTTTCTTTCTAGTCCCATAGACAGCAGTGGGCATTTATGAGATATTGAATAAATGAACTTATCAGATATTTACTGAATAAGTGAACAAATAAAACCAGAAACGTGGCTTATGACCAATAGCTCTTCCCTAGAGGTGTGTGTCTGTGTGTGTGTGTGTGTGTTTGCACCCCTCTCGCTCACACTTATTGGGGAGGTAGGAAGCCAGGGATCCAGCCATAGAAGTAACCACCACACCCTCCTCTCACATCTCAGTTATTAGAGCAGGTGGGGAGTGTGGTGGCAGCAATGGGCCTGTGGGGACGTCTGCCCAGAAAATAATTTGATTTTAAAATTCCCTCTGATGAATGTAGACCTGGCATCGTGGGACGGAGAACATCTTCTTGACCAAAAGGGGGATGTGAAAGGAAATGAAATAAGCTTCAGTGGCAGAGAGATTCCAAAAGGAGCTGAGAGGTCACTCTGGTGGGCACTCTTACGCAAAATTTAGACAACCCTTTTTAGGTTCTAAAGAATTGGGGTAGCTGGTGGTGGATACCTGAAACTATCAAACTACAACCCAGAACCCATGAATCTTGAAGACAATTATATAAAAATGTAGTTTATGAGGGGTGACAATGGGATTGGGAAAGCCATAAGGACCACGCTCCACTTTGTCTAGTTTATGGATGGATGAGTAGAAAAATAGGGGAAGGAAACAAACAAACAAACAGACAAAGGTACCCAGTGTTCTTTTTTACTTCAATTGCTCTTTTTCACTTTAATTATTATTCTTGTTATTTTTGTGTGTGTGCTAATGAAGGTGTCAGGGATTGATTTAGGTGATGAATGTACAACTATGTAATGGTACTGTGAGCAATTGAATGTACGATTTGTTTTGTATGACTGCGTGGTATGTGAATATATCTCAATAAAATGAAGATAAAAAAAGGTGATACATGTTATGCTATTCTGTTCACACTATATGCATATGTGTTTGGATTATAATTACATGAGAATAATTTTAATTCACCATTTTTTTCCATTATAAAATATTCTCACTACAAATAAATAAATAAATAAATAAATAAATAAAATAAAATTCCCTCTGACACAGATGCCAAATTACAACAAACCTTTCACTGAGTTCTTATCTACATACCAATAATCATAAAAATATTTACTGATATTTTATTTTATCATTATAGTCTGGGAAGTATTTTAGAAACACAGCCTACAGTTATTTATCTTTTCTTTAAGGAATAATGATTAATATAATTTTCAGTCATTGATATGTTCTCGATGGTTTACAACGTGCTTGGGTGTTGTGTGTTATACATAAAATATAGATGTATTTATAAAGTCTCCAGCTAGAAGAGAAGATGCACTGAACATGCAGCTGGAGTAAATTTCTGTGACGTCACCTCAATGTAGGTGCCAAAGTCTACAGAAGACCTGGGGTGCTCGTTGCGGCCTGGGAGCACAGAGGCCGTCTACAAAGCAGCCGAGGTGGAAGTCGATATTTCTGCATCCGTTACCCTGCAAGTGACAGTCGACCTCCCTGGGAACATCTCCTGCCTCTGGGTCTTTAAACAGAGCTCACTGGATTGCCACCCGAACTTTGATTTACAAAACAGGTAAGCCAGGGGGATGTCCACCCACAAGGATTTCTGGAGGAATACTTTCTTGCCATGAACTGTGGTTCACTTGGAATTTCTTGGAATCCCTTTACCACGCCTATCGTAACTCTTATCTCAAATGAAATAATGAGCTAAAGCTATAGCCAGGACCTAAGAAAGCAGCGAGTGCCTGGCAAAGTGTAAAGCGGAAGTAGTAGAAAGAATATTTGGGATTTTTACGGTGTCTTGGTTTTTAATCAGATATCATATTAAGGATGAAAAGAAAGTTTCCTTTTCATTCTAGTTCAAATGGTAAGAAGCATCTTTCTGGAAATGCTCAGGAAAAGAACATTTGATTTTAACTATTTTGTTTCACATAATGGTGAGCAGAATTGCCATGACGTGATGACGACAAACTATTTTAGTAAGAAATTGATCTGTCTGTGAGGAACATTAATCTCATAATCCAAAGAAAATTTCTTAGATATATGTGGATAATGTCCAAGCCTAAATCTAGATCTAGGTGCTGATCTCACCCTACCAGGGAGACGAGGGAGGGGTGGAAAGCAGGGGACACAGGCCATTTACATCTCCATGTAATGATTCTAAGGTCCCTTTCTCTCTGATTCTTGGGGAAAGTTCCAGTACCCCACAGCAGTGGAGAAGGCATTGTCTTTCCAGGAAGCATGAGTAAATGGCACCCAAAAGATCAGAAAGGACAGGACTGACACCTCTGAGAATGACTTATGTGAAGTATTTGTATTTGTTTCCTTAAGGTCAAACAAATTCAAGTAATTTTCAGGACAGTGGCTATAATTCTGAAGTTTAGTTCTCAGTCTCGGAACATGTTCATTCCTTTCCTCATTGGAGACTGTATCACTGTATCCTGTTTTCGGTTGCTGTTATCTTGAGGTTAAACCAAATCACTCTACTACAAAGAATTTTGGCTTCAAGAAATGTCCTGTTGATCTTATCAACTTTTATGCTACAACAGTTCTCACCAGATTTAGACCAAAACCAGAGTAGAAAAGTAAGGTTCTTTTCACTCCAAAAGAGGTTACCTTTGTTACTCTAGGACAGGCGGCCCCGTTTGTTAGCTAAAGTCGCAGGTCTCCTGTGGGTTAGTGAACTTAGCACCAAAACATTTTCAGCTACTTTTTCTCAGTAAAGACTCATAGAAAGTTATATCCAGACTTTGACTCGTACACAGAGCATTTGAACACCTACACTTTGGTAACTGTCTTGTAGTTTTGTATGATCTGCACGAGAGTTCACAAATCATCCCAGGAGAGAGAATGGTTCCATGGAACACATCACCAAAATAGCTGTGGAAGCAAATCATACACACACACACACACACTACTAATTTATTGCCAGTATGAGTGCAAGCTCATACACTCTTCAACTGTGCAGCACGGTGCTCTAAAGCCTTGCTTTTCACCTTTTCATGTGCATTTGTATCATCTGGGGTTCTTGTTAAAATGTGGGTTCTGATTCCGTAGATCTGGGCAGGGCCAGAAGTTTTGCATTATCAACTCCCAGGTGAGGCTAACAGTGTAGACGGTGGCCCACATTTTGAGTAGTAAGGGTCTACAAGTCAGAAAGTATGAATTTAAATCCAAGATTTCTCCACAAACTACTAGAAACTATTTTACACTGGAATGAGAATGGGGATCACCAAATTCACATCGAAGTTGTTTTCTTGACGAGAACTCCCAGGTCAATCATCTGAAAAGTTAAAAATGTTAACACTGAGACATCCTTCTCCTTATGGCTACGTGACGTCTTGCATCAGACTCTGCTTGAATTCTGCCTTTTAGGGAGAGCGAGGCACCCAGCTGACATTCTCTAGAATGAGCTGAGGCGTGTGTGGTACTGAGGGCAGGCTGCCTGCGAATGGGGAACTGACCCCGCCGATGTGCGTGTCACTGAAGGGAGAGACGTGCTCACCCTGAGGCTGTGTGTTCCTGGATGGGACTGCTCCCTTCTCGGGGCTGCAGGGCCCAGGGCAAGGGCACCAGGATGACAGGTGCTCCCTGTCAAGGTGGGGACTGGTGAAAAGTCAGGGGTCAGGTTGAGTGCTGAGCAGACACTCCGTGCTCCACAGAGCAGACGCTGGTGCTGGAGCTTGAATGCAGGCGTCCCCGAGCCAGCCTTCTGACTCAGGACGAAATTTCATGCTGTCACTTTCACAAATTTTCCAAAATAACAGGTTCTCTTCCCTATTTTGCAGGGGAGTTGTTTCCATGGTCATTTTGAAAATGACAGAAACCCAAGCTGGAGAATACCTCCTCTTTATTCAGAGTGAAGCGACCAATTTCACGATTTTGTTTACAGTGAGTATAAGAAGTAAGTTCAGCTTGCTACAAGGTGCTGGCAGTGTTCCAGAGGAGTGGTTTAGAATCCATTTGCTTTTATAAAAAAAATAGTTTTTATTGTGGTAACATGTATACAACATAAATTTCCTATTTTAACCACTTTCAAGTATATAATTCAGTGGGGTTAATTACATTCACAAGGTTGTGCTACCCTCACCATCATCCATGACCAAAATTTTCCATCACCCCAAATGGAAATTGTTCCCAAGAAGCATTAACTCCCCATTCCCCCTTCCAACCCCGACCCCTGGGAACCTGTATCTTCTGACTCTGAATTTGCTTATTCTAATTATTTCATCTCAGTGAGATCATACAATATTTGTCCTTTGGGTTCTAGCTTATTTCAGTCAACATAATGTCTTCAAGATTCACCCATTTGTAGGCGTGTATCCTTCTTACAGATGAATATTATTCCATTGTAGTATGTACCACATTTTGTTTAGCCATTCATCTGCAGCTGGACACTTGGGTTGCTTCTACTTTTTGTCAGTTGTGAATAATGCTGCTGTGAACATTGTATATAAGTATCTGTTTGAGTCCCTGCTTTCAGTTCTCTGGGGCATCTAGCTGGCAGTGGGATTGCAGGGTCATACGGAAGATATATACTTAACTTTCTGAGGAACTGCCAATAGCACCAGAATCCAGTAGCTTTACTAGCCACTCTGGACACACCATGCGGGTTTTCCTTGATTGAATTCACTTTAAACATCCATATAATCTATTGAGAATCTCCAATATGACCCGTGGACTCTCGGAGTGGAAGTTCTGTTAAGAACTTGGGGCACCATCTATTCAGGACTCTCATTTTTCAGTGACAGACGGCTGAGAGGGAAGAAGTGGAAAGCATTTTGAACTTAGAGTCAGAAGACCTGGGTTCTAATTTTGGGTCTGAAACTATCACCTTGGGTAGATCACTGAAGCTCTCTGAGCCTCAATGTCCTTATCTTTAAATGGGGATACAAATCCATACCTTGCGGGATTGTAAGTTCTCAGTGCTATCCAACAGGACTTTTGGAGATGATGACAATGCTCATTGCCTGTGCTAGCCAATATAATAGCCACTGGCCACCAGTGACTGTTCAACACTTGAAATGTGGCCAGTTGACTGAGGGACTAAAATTGAAATGTTACTTAATTTTAATTAATTAAAACTTAAATTTAAATAGCCACATGCCACTAGTGGCTATTGTTTAGGACAGCACGGGGGCATAAAGGATGCCAGATCACTGTGGGAGCTATAAGGAACAACCTAATACTCTTACCAAGAGAGGCAGCTCGCGGGTGGCAGAATCACCACCTGCCTGCGTTTCTGGCTCCTCCCCACTTTGTCCCCATTGTGCATGGACTGGCATCTGCGCAGACTGAGCCCCCCCTCTGAACGCACTGTGTTACCTTCCACGTCTCAACAAGGGCTAGAGGTAGGTCTTAGTGAACTGGGGGGCAAGGGCAGTGCTTGGAAAACTCTGGGCTTCTGCGATTTTAAACTAGGTTCCCTGGCTACACTTGAGTTCAGCCTGTCATGCTCGCCTCTTCCTCTGGGGCTCAGGGCGTGTGTGTGCAGCTCCCAGACGTGCCCTGGGTTGGGAACGACCCAGTGACCCTCTCCTAGGGTGTTCTAAGTGCCTGGTGTCAGTTCCTCACAGCAATCCTGCATTTGCATAGGTGAGAAAACGGACGCTCTGAGAAGGGTGTAATCTGCACACTGGAAGCAGATTTAAACCCAGGAGTCCACCCTCGGCACCTCATTCCACTGGCTCTTGTATGAGAATCAGTGGTCTGGGAGCCAAAGCTATTAACAGAAGAAAGCACTGCGGCCATTGAATTGCCAGAAGACATGTCTTACTAGTGTTGGAGGTGGGGGTGAGGTCCTAAGGGCAGCCAGTATGGCCAAAACCAGGCAAACTCAAATTAGTTCTGAAAAACCCTTCAATTACTCTGAAATGAATAGGACCAGAGCTCTAGAAGCTCGAAAGCCAAGAACTACCTTTGGTTGCTCTTTGATTTTGGCGTCTCCCCCTCCTGCCTTCCCTCCCTGGCCTCTGTGGGACAGTGAGGAAATGTTCCAGGTTGTCCTGGCTTTCTCTGCTCCTTCCTTCCTTCCTTCCTTCCTTCCTTCCTTCCTTCCTTCCTTCTTTCAGTGTTTATAGTGAATTTCTGTAAGGTAAGTGGGCATCTGCTCTATCTCTAAGATAATGTATTTAGTGTATCTTCCTTCCTTCTATGATTTACAATGTAAAAATATAACAGTAATCATTCAAGTCAATTGTAACATGTTTTTAGCATTCTGCTGGATAGTCAGATTCAAAAAAGTCAGGTGGGGGAGACTTGGCAACAGTCAGTGTGAAAAAGGCTGTCTGCCACAGCCTCGGTGTTAACCTACAGTATGTCATGGGTGCTAAAAAAAGTAAATTTGAATCTTGGCAGTGTTCATGGAAATATAACATCTAGATTAAGGAAATTAATAGCAGATTATTGTTTTCAATTCTACATTTTTCAGATTAATAATGACAAAATAGAGTAACCAAGATAGTGAAGATCTTGGAATTTATTAGATTAGGAGCAGTTGAAGGAATCAGGAACGTTTAGCATAGAGAAAGAAATATTTTAAGGAGAAGAGGAGATTGATTGGAGTGTAATCTAGAGGAAATTCTTCTGGGATATGAGTTAGGAAACCTGGGCTAACTAGTTAAAGTACCTTGGATGCTAATTATCTCACTTGACTGCAGTTTCTGATTTGAAATGTTTGAAGAGTTTTTATGTGGAAGCAGACCTAGACATTAAAAAAAATTGCTCTAGAGGGTGGAATTGGGGCCAATTGTTAAAACTTACAGGAAGTGAAAGTAAACACTAAAAAGGAGAAAAGGTACTTGTCACACACATAATCAACAGAGGACTAATTGTCATAATATGTAGGCACTTCTGTAGATCAATTTAAAATAAAAACAGTAGAAAAATGAACAAAAGACATGAGCAGGCATTTCATCTTCAGAATAGGAAACCAAAATGGTCAACAAACATGTTAAATGATGTATAACCTCATTAGTAATCAGAGAAATGGAAATCAAGACCACAAAGAAATGCCATTTTATACCCACTTGACTGGCAAAAGTTAGGGAGTCTTGGGGAACACATAGAGCAATGGGCAAGTCGCATATCCTGCTGTGTAAGTATAAATTAATATAACCACTTTGGAAATCAAGTTGTCATCATTGTGAAAAGCTGAACATGCTTATACCATATAAACCAGCAGTTCCACACCTAGGTGTTATTAGAGAAACTGTTACACATGGGCCTCGGTAAACAAGAAGAGAATGTTCACAGTGCCATTTTGATAGTACAAAAAACTGGAAACTGGGGTGTCCACTGCAAAAAAAAATGGGAAAATAGATTGCAATATATTCACTGGTGGATTGCCATATAACAGTAAAAAATAAATGAGCTAGAGCCACGTGCAAAACCATGGGTGAATCATGGAAACATACAACTGGATGAAAACATGAAGTTGTGGAAGACTACACATTGAGTGATATATTTTGAAGCTCAGAAACAAACCAAACAACTCAAAATATTGTTTAGGAACATATACACAAATATATATATATAAAACAGATACCTAGGGCTAAGAGCGGGGAGGAGCACAAAACTAGATTCAAAGCTATTTATTAATATTCCAGTTTTTAAGTTGGATAGTGAGTGGTGAATGTTTGATTTTATTATCATGCTTCAAATTTTACAATTCATGTATTCTTTTGTATATATATCAAACATTTCATAATATTTTTAAACAAAATTTATTATTAGGAGAGAGATTGGAATTCAGTGTAAGGCAACTTTCTTGAAAATAAGAAAAGGTTGGAAAAGGAAAGATCTTCCTTGGAATGCAGTGAACTCTCACCCCTGGAGGGGTCTAAGCAGAAGGAGAAAGTTGATCTGTGAAGCAAAGTTGGGAGTGAAAGGTGGGGGCGGGTGGGAGGAGATGGCCCAACTGTGAATGGGAAGTTAAACAAAACCAGCCTCTAAATTTTGTTCCAATTTGAATCCATCCCCCAATGTATCTGCCTTTCTAAACCTTAGTATATTTTGGCCTAGTTTCAGGTTTTTATGGAAAGAAAGCTGGGATTTAAACTATACGTTATTGCTAGTTTTCTTTTTCTTGTATGTATCAGTAGTTATACTTTCAGTTGGTTTCACTCCACTTACTTTAGTTATCTGAATATTTGTGAAATACCCTAAGAAATTAACCAAGAGGATAAACGTGAAAATTGGAGTTTCAGGAGAGTTGAATTTAATGTATTGGGGGGGGGGAGGGGGAGGGGGGAGGGAGACAGAAGATGTTGCTATGGTGTAAAGAAGTAACTTTTCTTAATAAGATAGAATTCTTTTTAAAATATTAAGTGGTAAATATTTAAAAATATTTAAATAAAAAATACTTAAAATATTTTTAAATGCTTATTTTTAAAATATTAATTTGTTAATCATTTATGTTGCTTTAGATACACTGCTTTACACATTACGAAGACCTTACTTTAGAAAAATGGAAAATCAGGCCGCGCTGGTCTGCGTATCTGAGAGCATTCCAGAACCGACTGTGGAGTGGGTGTTTTGTGATTCACAGAGTGAAAGGTATGATCTGCGTAAAGATAACTGCTGTTATTATTTTACTTTCTTGGTCTTTTCTAATATAGTTGACATCATACTGTATGTAAAATTTAATTTATTCCCTTTAAACAGGAAACTTTGGCTCCTTAGACCTGAAGAGTGACAAATAGGGGCTTCACAGGGAGGGGCACAGCTTTTGGAACACTTCAGATCTCATCCCACTCAACAGCAGGCCTTCCCTGGGCCTTGCACTAAATAAAGCCCCTTTCTGGCTCCTCGAGCATCTGGTTAGGGAAAAAGAAAGGTACTGATTTTAGAGTATAATTCCCTTAGAAGTTAAAAATTCACTGTGCATAAATGGTTAATTTGTGACCATTCTGTTAAAGCAGCTTAATTATGGTGCTTTAAGAATATTGAATCTAGAGCCAGACAGCCTGGGTTTGAACCCCGGCTTCCCGGCTAGCTGTGTGGCCTTAGGCAAGTTACTTAACCTCTCTGCATCATCAGAAGATGGGGATGATAAGAGTACTTATAGGATTGTCATGAGGATTCAATAAAGGGATACATGTAAAGCACACAGAACAGTGCCTGGCAGAGAATACAGTAGAAATCTGAAATCTTTTTTTTTTTTTTGAAAAATAGGACTAAACAGAAGGAGAAAAAGGTAAAACCAGGTTATCAAATGATATGAATATGATTTGAATTTTTGGAAGAAAGGGATTCCATGTAGCTATATATGTACTGTATGCATAGAAAAAAAAAGTTTGAAAAGATACCAAAATAATAGCAGTTGTTATCTCAGGGTGGTAGGAATATCGGTAATTTAAAATCCTTCTTTTTGGGTTTTCCTGTATTTTTCCAAATTTTCTACAATGGACCTAATTAGTGTTGTCTTGTAATTAAAAAATAACCCAAGGAATGTTATGGAAACCAAGAAAGGAATGCACTTGACTAAAGTGATAAAGAGGAGAAGCAGAGTGACCCCCAAACCAGTATCTGTTCTGGCGAAGGTAATGGTTGGGAAAACTCGTTAGGAACAAAAGCTGTGGCAGAAACTCTGCCCTGGTGAGGGATGGGCCTTTCCTCCTCTACTTGGTACAGGAACTCGGGTTTGACTTTCCCAGTTGAGCCTCTCCCTCTCTCTGGAAGTCTTCTTCTGTGCTTCAGAGAAAAAGATACCCACTAAAACACAACCATATTTTTTCCTCTTCTCTTTTTTTTCTTCTTTTTTTCCCCTTTCTCAATTCTTTCTTTCCCTCTCTTGAAAAAAAAAAAAGAAGAGAAAAAAGAGGTCACCAAACAAAAAAGTTTTGAAACTTTTATTGTGTAATTCTCTCTGGTATTACTTGAACTGGTTGAGATGAGTAAAGCAACCAGTTCCCTTAAGAGTCCTTTGCCGAAACAGTAGATTTAGGGTTTTTTCCTACTGACCGGCTCTTTGCTCTGCTCTCTTAAGTTTGTTCTTCTTCCAAACATTCATTTATAATATGATAACATGTTTAGTTAATGGCATTTTTTATTTTCTTAATGCAGCTGTAAGGAAGAAAATCCAGCTGTTGTTAAAAAGGAGGAAAAAGTACTTCATGAATTATTTGGAACAGACATAAGATGCTGTGCAAGAAATGAATTGGGCAAGGAATGTACTAAGCTGTTCACAATAGGTAAAATTGTAATATGACATGCTTTTTATTTTCAGTGACTATTACTGAGAAACTCTCTAAGTTTAGGTGATCATTCAACTCCAGACATTCTGTAGTTCCTTTATACCATTAAAAAATGCCATATGAATTCTGCAAATGCTGATTTCTTCAAAGAGCATCTCCTAAAGGGTCCTTTATTAACGTGGCTAGAACATTTGAGATCACGTTGAAATCTTTGATCTGCGAATTGTTGGGAATATATTTTACAATGAGGAAAAATTACTCTTTTTTTTCCTTACTTGGGATGTTTTCATCTTCTAGATCTAAATAAAACTCCTCAGGCAACACTGCCACAATTATTTCTCAAAGTGGGGGAGCCTTTATGGATAAGATGCAAAGCTGTGCACGTAAACCACAGATTCGGGCTCACCTGGGAACTAGGAAACAAATCCCTCAAGGAGGTAATATGCCAAGTTTGTATTCTGATGATGCATAACAATTCAATAGGATAGGTCGAAAACCTTAAATTCAAACTCTCTTTTATTAAAATCTAGGGGAGCTACTTTGAAATGAGTACCTATTCAACAAACAGAACTATGATACGGCTTCTGTTTGCTTTTGTATCATCAGTGGGAAGAAACGATACTGGATATTACACTTGTTCCTCTTCCGAGCATCTGAGTAAATCAGCTTTGGTGACCATCATAGGTAATGCAGATGCCAGAGCAATCTTTATTCATGTTTTTTAGTTGCTCTTATTGGGTCACGTGAAGTACGTAGTGCAAATTCTAATCTCAATAGAATGTTAGAAGCAAAGAGCTGAACACGAAACTGACCTAGAATAGTTTTGCTAGTATAAGCGGCTCAGTCCCTTCTTTCAGTTAAGCCGGGCTGTCTGTGCACTTGCCACGTTGTAGTACTACCGTCTGCTTGTAGATTTTGTCCACCGGTAGAATGTAGGTTTCTTAAGGGCAAGAGTAAGCCCTTCATCCTGGGGCTCCCCAAGCCTAGCACAGAGCCTGACGCTGAGTAGGTGCTTAATAAATACTTGTTATTCTGAGAACGAATGGAGAGGGCAGTGAGCAATGACTGAAAACACTGTACAAACATTTAGATGAAATGGAATGTGTGTGGCCATAACAAAAAATGCTAAGAAATACAGCAATTCACTTAGCAAATGAGGAGGAAGTGTTCTCTTAGGAAACCTTGCTAGCCAGATTGCTCTTTGGTCTTGAGTTTATTTTAACAAAAAATGCTAAGAAATACAGCAATTCACTTAGCAAATGAGGAGGAAGTGTTCTCTTAGGAAACCTTGCTAGCCAGATTGCTCTTTGGTCTTGAGTTTATTTTATTGGGACCCCTCACTGGCAGAGACGCTCCAGCTGAGAGCAGGGGTTTCTCAACTCTTCCAGTGGACTCCTAGCTAGTGTGTACTTGGTCGGGTCGGGTTGAACTCCTTGAAATTGCCTGCAAAATTTGTAAGTTTACTTACTCATTTCTCTGGGAAGAGAGTCAGTCATTGACATCCAATTCTTAGAGGAACTTTGACCAAACTTTCATGAACTCAGCTTATACCCGAAGATAGGAATCCTGTATTTTATGTTGGACTATCGAATCTGACCTGCAGTGTCCCCACAGCTGAGTTTTCTCACTTGAAATTCATAAATCAGGATTGATTTTATCACCTCAATATATTGCTGTGTTCGTCTCATTATCTAATTTGTAAATGTGTATTGTTTTTTACAGAAAAGGGATTTATAAATGGCTCCAATTCAAATGAAGATTATGAAATTGACCAGTATGAAGCATTTTGCTTTTCTGTTAGGTTTAAAGCATACCCACAGACAAAATGTACGTGGACCTTTTCTCAAAAATCATTTCCCTGTGAACAAAGGGGCCTTGACGATGGATACAGGTGAGATGATAAACAGCTCTTAAGACTTACGACCGTTTTTAGCACAGTTCTCCGTCCTCATTGCCCTTGAGAAGCCAAGTTTTGTACTTGTGGAAAAGGATTCACTTATTACGAGATCTGTATGTTCTCGGGTTGAAATTGAAGACTAGAGAACAGAGAGCAGATGTGAGGACACAAGTTGCAGGCTTGTAATCGATTCCGATAGTGTAAACTACAACACAAAAAACGGAAAGAATCCTATCAGTATGAGCATGAGGCTGTGGTGTTCCTGAGTCACAGGCACTTCTTATTTGAGAGTTCTGCCCTGCAGCACACCGCATCCCCTTAGCACAGTTGCCAGTGACTGAGGAAGTAAAACTCCTTAAAAACAGGAAAGCATTACCTTGGGTGTATTGATTTATGTCCCTCGGTCTAGGGCTGTCCTGTCCAACACGATAGACAAGCCACCTCTGGCAGTGAGCACGTGAAAAGAGGCTGGTCCTAACTGAGATCTACTGTAAATGTAAAATACGTATTGGATTTCAAAGATGCGGTATGGGGAAAAATTGTAAGATATGAATAATATTTACATAGATTTTGTGTTGAAATGATAGTCTTTTGGATGTACTGAGTTAAATTGAATCTATAGTTTAAATTAATTTTACCTTTTTTGTATGGCTAACTTTTGTATGTGGCTTGCATCCATGGCTCACATTATATTTCTATTGGATAGCTCTGCTCTGGATGAAGCATGAAAGTTGGCTCTTTTCACCTTGATTCATCTCGGTGTTGGTTTTTGTGATTACCGTGCATTTCTTTATGTCCCAAAGTGATCCTGTAACTGAGCCTTGTTTACTATTTTCAAAAGACATGTAAGACAGGGTTTGCATGAAACCTTCTACCCTTTCTTGACTGAAACTCCTAATGTTCACAACATTCAGGTAATTAAGAATGCAGCCTTTGACCTGACACTCACTCTCCTTAGAGCAGGGTTTCTCAACAGCAGCACATTTTGAACTGGATAATTCTTTGTCTTGGATAATCCTGTCCTGTGCATTGTAGAATGTTTAGCAACATCCCCCACTTGTGACAGCCAGAATGTCTCCAGACAGTACGAACTGTCCCCGGAGGCGGGAGGTTGGGAAACACAGCTTGAGAGGGATCATCCTACAGTCTTGAGTTCTTATTCCGAATCATCAGACTCTGAAAGCAGCAGGTCAGGGATCCAGCCCTTCTCTCCTCCATTGAATTGACTGTGCATGCCCAAGTTCCTACAAAAGGATGTCAGCAACGTCTTGGTCCCTTCCTTCTTTGTGTTGTGCGCAGGTGTCAGGTAAGCTCTCAGCCTTATGGGATACTCTTTCAAACCTGACTCAAAGAGCTAAAGTTCAACACATATTCTTTTAATATCTTCTTGATGGGTTTGATGCTGTCAGGGTGAATAGGATAATGTCTCTTTCCCTCTAATCCCCAAATTTACACAGGCACACTTCAGGGCCAGAGGCCATCTGGGAGATCAGTACCACTGTGCAGGTGACAGACCTTTTGAGATTTTACAGAAATAGCTAATTCAAGGCCCATTTCTCTGATATATGGGCCATGGGCCAGTCCAGTGGGCTAGTTACTTTGGTTTCATTCCACGGCCGCAATCTTTGCTCCTTACCCCAAGTAGCTATGCTATAAAGGTAGAAAGATGAGTTGATGAGGACAGATCCTAATTGCTATAGTGTTTTGGACCTCTCTCATTCGTGATTATCTGTTCACAGAGTTACCGCTTTGTGTGTCACATCTCACCAGTGGGTATATAAGCTCCCTAAGGACAGGTGCACTGTCATTTCTCTCTCTTTGTACAATACCTTGTGCAGTAGCTGTTCATTTAATCAATGAATGAGTTCATCATCAACCCTGGAAAACAACTCAAAGTGCACAGCCCAGGCCAGGAGGAGTCAGTATTATCCTCTTGGCACGAGAGGGAAAACATACATAGCACTTGCCACAACATCCTACAGTAAGTTTTTTAAAAGCTCTTGAAGACCTGCCATGTTTGTTGGTGATGATGATATAGCAGGTGTTAAAGGCAGCTCAATACCCAATGCAAAGAAAAGATGGAGTCTCCTTCATGAAAAAGATGGGCAACAAAAAAATTTGAACAAGCTTCCAAGAACCCTAAACATCTGCTTTTCTCCACATAGGTTCTGTGTTGAGATGGGAGATAGCAGTCTAAATTATAATCTGAGTTCCTTTCAAGTTTTTACTACAAGTGTCAAATTTACTAATAAGCTGAGAGGAGGGTACAATGAGCATCCTTTTACTCACCAGCCTGGTTCAACAATTTAATGTAACTGAATTTTGTTACTGAAGTATGGTATTTTATGCTGCACGAGTTGATTTTATAGGTGAAATAACCCGAGTTTGGTTTTTTTAAATGAAACTGAAAGGTCTGTGTAATAACACTACTCCAGAAAAAGCTTTGCTGTGGTCATGGTGTGTGTGCCAGAAGCTAAAGCTTCCCCACCTTCACAGCTTCATTTCTCCAATTTACTTCCTCAAATGTCACACTCAAGTTTATGGGGACTTGCCTCTATGTGTTTACATTTTATCAATTTGTAACCCTCCAGAAGTCCTGGTGTCCTTGTCTTGACCACCGTTTCCAGGAGCTTTCACCTGTTAGTTGGCATAATTTCCTTTCTTTGTAGTCTTCTTCATCAAGCCCAAGTGTAGCTTAGCTTTTCCCAGTTTTGTGATACAAAAACTTATTGGAGTGTTACGATTATTTAGCAGTTTTTTCTAAAATGCTTTCTTTGGCCTTGCTCAACCTTCAGGTTTTCCTTTTCCCTGAAATGTTTAGCTTTCTGACCCCATGAACCCTAATTCTGCTCGTCATGGGCATCGGTGAGCATTTATGGGGTGAACAGCAGTTTGATCCTATAGGCTTAGGATGGTATCTCTCAGGAACAGACAAACAGAGAGCAGCTTTATCAAAGATGATGGAGGATACATATTGACAGGAGCTTACTGAGCCTGGGAAGAAACTTTTTTGTTTTTTCCTGCGGGCGACGAGCCTTGAGCAAATACAGAAAGAAGGGAGAGATGTGAAATACCAGGGCCCCCAACCAAATCTTGGGCCCTCTCACTGTTGCTATTTGTGAGGACTTTCCTGGTTCACTCCTTTCCTTCCAAAGACTCCACTCAGTAGGAAATTTCTGACCACATATATGAATTCACTCACTGAGAATAAGAAACTTCTTTGTGTGCTCACCATGTGCAGGCAATTGCTATAGATTCCCTCACTGACTCTTCACCATCTCATTTTATGAGTAAAGAAACTGGTGCAAGTTACTTGACCAGTCATGTCGGGTAAAGTAAAAACCCTTCATTCACTCCTTTTTTTTTTTTTTTTTTCCTGAAATCACCTTTTAAGAAAAAAAACATTGGAAATAATATACCAGAGGTAACTGCACATGTTTTCCTGTGTTACCATCATGCATGACAGGAAAATATAAATATTGATTTTTTGGTTACAAACATGAAACTGTGCCATTTGTCACCTGATTTTGCACTTAAAAATATCACGAGTGTCTTTCCATATTAATAAGTATACATCTACATTATCATTTTAATGGCTGCGTAGTCTTCCAATTCTTAGGATAATTTATTTTGACTTAATACTCTCAGGGGAGATTTACTTTAGTTTTTTGTTTTCGTTTTTGTTTTGTATCTTCCTTTTTATTTTAATGTGATTTCCTCACTTTCTGCATACCCCAGAGTAAAACAAGCTTCTAAGTTTCTTTTTTGTTCAAAATGATTACTGGCCTTAATAAGCCACATCATAAAGATAGTCTAAAGGATATATTTTGTTTATTTTGTGCTTTAGCTTTATGCAAAAGTGCTTTCTTATTTAAAAAAATTTCTTCTCCAACAACCATGTGAGGTAATTGTGATTATCATCTTCCTGTCACAGAGAAGGACACTGAGGTAAGAGAGGTCATGACCTTGCCCAGGGTCATTCCCCTAGGGAGCAGCAGAGTTGACATTCCGGTGGAAATGGTCTGCCTCCAGAATCTGTGTTTGGAACCATTTCACTGTCCTGCCTCATAACACCATGTCAAGTTTCAAAAGTGAAATTCTCAAGCCTGGTGTATAAGAGAAATGCACGCGTGTGCCTTGGCTCTCCAGAAACGTAAGCTGGGCATGCTTAGCCTGAGGCCCTGAGAGTCACATCCACCCCGACTTGTCAGCGCCCCCAAAAGGAAATAAAAATCCAGCTGCTATTTTGCAGAGCAATGTAAAGTCACCCCTCCCCCCTTGCACTATGTTTATCTAATTCAGCACAGAAATTTAAACAGATCAGATTCAGCTTCAGCCAGGCTGCGTCCACCCAGTACCCCCAAATCCGCGGCGTCTGAGGTAGATGCCGTCACTCCCACTTCCTGCTCCCGTGTCTTTTCGAGCTGAGTAAAGCCACCTTCGGCCTTGTCAGCTCTTTCTTCTCCTGTTTCAGAAGCAGTCAGCGTCCCCAGTACATGCTTTCTTGTTCTCCACATTCTGATTTGACTCTGATCATCCCCTGCTCTTTGAAGAAAGCATTCTTTACAGTAAAATCCTGCCATTTTCTCGACTCCTCTCCTCCAGTTGCTAAATGGAAAATAGAAAATGATCTGCATTTTGATGTATAGAGGAGAAAACCCTTTGCACAGTCCTAATGAGACTACATCTTTGTAGTCACCAAGATATTATTTCACTGCAAACTCAGATTTCCTGATCTCCTGTCTAGTGCCAGCTGGCCAATTTTAGAAAAACCCTCAGGGAAAGATGAAGCTTTGAATCTCCCAGCCACCTAATTGGTTAGTACCCTTGGAATTCCCTGGGAGGTCCAGCAAGGCACTGGGGTTGCGGCCCGGGGGTTAACTGCCGTCAACTGGGGGAAAGCCACGTACAATGACCCGGAGTCAGTTCCGTGTTCATTCTGTTTCTGAGACCAATTTCCTTCCTGAAAAATGTTCAGAAGAGTGAAAGCAATTCAGGTGCTGCTCGTCTAAACCATGGCAAACCGCATTCCATTAAAGCCGGCACAAAAGACAGAGGACAGAAAAAGTTGACAGAGCATTTTGCTTTGGTCTGCGTGATGATAAATAGTTGCATTCGTAATGAATTTTTCCACCACGCTCTCAGGTGCTTTTGGCTTGCTCCCCGGCTCGCTACTGCTCCTACCCCTTCACTTCTTCCTTGTCACTGGCCATTGCAAAGTGAAAATCACATTTTCCCTTTTGGACACTCAGATCTTTCTTTCCTTGGACCACTTCAAGACTGCCCTCCTAAAGTCTGGAAAGCCCACGTGACTGTATTTATTCTTTTTCTCCCTAGGGTTATAATTTGGCTTTCTCCCAATCTGTCTCTCCCTTCCACTTCACTAATCATTTCCTTCTTGTCATTCAGAAGTAGGTCAGGATAAAAAATCCTCGCCACCCCCCCCCCTTTTTTTTTACTTCCACAGCATTCTTGTCAACAAAGCAAATTAAAAACTGGTTAAATACTCAGCTTTTGACTGCATGAAATTTTAGTAGGTCAGAGAAATGCATTCTCCTCTCCCTATACACAGGACATTGGTGTAGAAGGAGATAAGGGCACCGAACATTGGTGTCAGACAACCATGGGCTCAAACCCTGCACTGGCAGTTGCTCGTTGTTTGGTTTGGGATCAATACTTGGGATCAGTCAGGAGTCTCTTCTTGCCTTCATTGTCCATACCTGATCCAGCAACTGCTGCTTCTTTTATCCTGGTGCCTCTTGGGTTTGCTTTTTCTTCTCCTTTCCCATTTTCCCTACCTTAGACAGCACTCTCATCTCTTCATGCTCTGAACCACTCTGAACTTTTACTTCTTCTCTCATAGCACTTACCACACTATACCACCACTGCTTACTTACTTGTCTGCCTTCACCACCAAACTGTAAATTCTGAAACCCTATTTACCTAACTCACTGTTGTACCACTAGTTCCTCCCCAAACAGGCTCCTATCATTGACAGTTGAATGAATGAACTCCTGGATTTCTATAACTACCTTCAGATTTTTCCTACTGCCATCAGGTTAATCTGAAATACTGCTTTCATCATATTACTCCCCTGCTCAGGAGTCCACAGCAGAGATCTAATGATTAGGCTTGTTTTTCAAGGTTCTTGGTGAGTTGATTCCATCCTTTCCACTTAACCCTCTTTTCTACTACATCCCAATATGCACATCTGCTGCAGCCAAGGAGACCTCACCGTTGTTCTCCACTGCAGATCCAGAAATTCCAGTGTCCATGTCTCAAGTCATGTTGTTGCCTCCTTCTTGGATGTCTTTTCTTGTGTCCTCTCATCAAAACCAACTCAGGTCAGAAGGTGGCAAGATGGCGGCATAGAGAGAGTGGAATTTAGTTAGTCCACTGGAGCAACTAATAAACAACCAGGAACAACTGGTAAATAATTTGGAATAACTGCTGGGGAACAACCGTGACTGTGCACGCATCATACACCAACCTGGATCAGGAGGAATGCCTGAGAGCACAGCATAAAATCTGTAAATAAAAACTGCAGAACCGTGTCAGGAGCCCCATCCCCCCGTGGCAGGCTGAGCTGCAAAACCTCACTGTGGGAGAAAGCAGCATTACTGGAACAAGCGAATATAGCTCAGCCTAGGTCCAAATGGGGTTTTAATTAACAAATGTGGACTGCTGAATACAAGCTACAAACCCCTAACAAGTAGACAGATAATTTTAGTGACTACTGACCTTAAAGAACCAGAGGACTCCTCTGTCCTAGGAGGGGGAGCCCAGAAGACCAGGTGTTACCTCTGGCCAACAGGTGAAACTGGGGGGCCATGGACTGGCTCTTAAGGGGGGCTCTCTGTCCCTTTCTGTCTCTCTCTCTCAATCTGAGGGTCTCAGTGGAAAGAGCCTCAGCCATTTTCAGTTCACGGTTCTCTGATCCAGACAGAGGTGGAGATAGCACAGGCAGAGAGACAAAGAAGCTATTCAAATGCAGATGATAACTCCCTAGGGGGTGTATCTTCCCTAAGAGGGAAGGAGTGTAAGGAGGTGGGGCCCAGCTCTACTACCAGTCTTCTCTTCAGAACCAGACCCCAGAGCCTGGGGGAAAACAGCAGAAACAGCAACTAAAGGCCACACCTCCTTACACCAGTTGGGAGCAACAGGCTGACAGGCGCCACCTGCTGGACAGGTTAGGAAAAGCACAGAGACTAGAGACCTCACAGGAAAGTCTGTCAATCTCTAAGACACACCTGCAGGGAGACTTGAAACTGAATATAACCCCATTCTAAGATCTGAAGAAAATCTGTTTGGGGTGACCAAGGAAACCAGATACCTAGACAACAGAAAACTACAAAAATCTACACTAGGAAAAATGAAAATATGGCCCAGTCAAAGGAACAAACTTACACCTCAATCAAGATACAGTTGAGATATTGTTTCACTTTAATGAAACAATCTATTAAACATTTTCAAAGAAATATGCTAAACAAATAAGAAACCAAATCAACAAGTTCTGGGAAGATATGGCAAAAGAGATGAAGGCTATAAAGAAAACACTGGGCAAACATAAGGTAGAAATAAAAGTTTGGAAAAACAACTGGCAGAATCTATGGAAATGAAAGGCACACCACAAGAGATGAAAAACACAATGGAGACATACAAAAGCAGATCTCAAGAGGCAGAAGAAAACATTCAGGAATTGGAGAACAAGACACCTGAAATCCTGCACACAAAAGAACAGATAGGGAAAAGGATGGAAAAATATGAGCAATGTCTCAGGGAATTGAAAGACAACATGAAGCACATGAATGTACATGTCATGGGTGTCCCAGAAGGAGAAGAGAAGGGAAAAAGGGCAGAAGCAATAATAGAGGAAATAATCAATGAAAATTCCCCATCTCTTATGAAAGACATAAAATTCAGATCCAATAAGCGCAGCATACCCCAAACAAAATAGATCTGAATAGACCTACACCAAGATACTTAATAATCAGATTATCAAATGTCGAAGACGAGAGAATCCTGAAAGCAGCAAGAGAAAAGCAATCCATTACATACAAAGGAAGCTTGATAAGACTATGTGTGGATTTTTCAGTAGAAACCATGGAGGCAAGAAGGAAGTGGTGTGATATATTTAAGACACTGAAAGAGAAAAACCACCAACCAAGAACCCTATATCTGGCAAAACTGTCCTTCAAATATGAGGGAGAGTTAAAAATATTCCAAAACAAACAGACAATGACAGAGTTTGTGAACAAGATACCTGTGCTACAGGAAATACTAAAGGGAGCACTACAGACAGATAGGAAAAGACAGGAGTGAGAGGTTTGGAACACAATTTTGGGTGATGGTAGCACAACAATGTAAGTACACTGAACAAAGATGACTGGGAATATAGTTGAAAGAGGAAGGTTAGGATCATGTGGGACACCAGAAGGAAAGAGGAAAGATAAAGACTGGGACTGTATAACTCAGTGACACCTAGAGTGCTCAACAATTGTGATAAAATGTACAAATATGTTTTTACATGAGGGAGAACAGATGAATGTCAACCTTTCAAGGTGTTAAAAATAGGTGAGATTGGGGGAAAATACAATCAATGCAAATGAGAGAGTATAGTTAACAGAAACATATTATGCTTCCTTTAATGTAACAAAGGCAATATATCAAAGCTAAATGCCTATAAGAGGGGGACATAAGGGAGGGGAATGGGACTCTTGGCATTGGTGATGTTGTTTGGCTCTTTTATTCTACTTTAGTTTAATTCTGTCTTTCCTTTTGTTGCTTTTTAGCTGCCATGTTTTTTTCTTTCTTTTGTCTCTCTACCTTCTTTGACTCTTCCTCCTTCTTTGTGGAAAAAATGGAGATGTCTTTACATAGATGTGGTGATGGTGATGAATACATAAATACATGACTATACAAAGAACCATCAATTGTTTACTTAGGATGGAAAGGATGGTGGGTGAACAAAACCATCGTAAAAAAAAAAAAAACAGGTTGATAAAGAAACCTTTAGGGCACTATATTGAGTGAAATAAGTCAGACACATAAGGACAAATATTGCATGGTCTCACTGATATGAACTGTAATATATAAACCTATAGACATGAAATTTAAGTTACCAGGATATAGAATGAGGTTAAAGAATGGGAAGCAGTTGCTTATTATGAGCAGAATGATTAACTAGATTGAACTTAAGTGTTTGGAAATGGACAGAGGTGACAGTAGCATGTTATTGTGAGAACAACTAACAGTGCTGAATGATGTGTGAATGTGGTGGAAAGGGAAAGCTTAGATGTCACCAGAAGGAAAGTTGGAGGTTAAAACATGGGAATGTATAACACAGTGAATCTTGTGGTGGACAATGTCTGTGATTAACTGTACAAATATTGGAAATCTCTTTCATGAACTAGAACAATTGTATGACACTATAACTAGAAGTTAATAATAGAGGGGTATATAGTGAAAAATATACCTATAGCAAGCTATGTACTACAGTTAATAGTGTTTTAATATTCTTTCATCAATAGTAACAAATGTATTATACCAATACTATGAGTCAATAATGGAGGGGGGTTGGTTAGGGGTATGGGTGGATTTGAGTTTTCTTTTTTTATGTTTATTTCTTTTCTGGAGTAATGAAAATGTTCTAAAAATTGAAAAAAAAATAATTTTGATGGATGCACAGCTGTATGATGGTACCATGGGCAATTGATTGTGCACTTTGTATCTTTGGATAAGTATATGGTATGTGAACAATCTCAATAAAATTAAATTAAAAAAAAAAACTTATCCTCAAAGATCCAGCTCAAGTTCTACTTCTTTAATGGAGCCACTAATCTTTTCTCATCTACACTGAAATGTGCTTCTCTGATCTTCTGCTGGACTTCAGTTTCATGCTCTTATGTAGGTTCTGTGCACCCACCTGGATTATAATATCTTTAGGATAGGAGCCACATTTATAGGTCTTTTGCATCTATGTAGCTCCTAGCTTAGGGCTGACCCCTACTCAGCTCCTCCTGCCCCTACATAGTCATTTTCTTTATTTCATGTAGGTTATATAGAGGTGTCCTAAATAAATATGTTCTGAACAAACCTTAGATTTTCTTATTCTCATATAAGGGCAATTGAAAAAAAAAAACATTTTAAACAATTTCAAACTCACAGAACAGTTGCAAAAATAATACAAACCCCATACAGAGAACTCCAGCATACCCTCACTCCACCCCACCCTGGATACTCAGATCCATTAATTTTAGCATTTTGCCAACTTTGCCATGTCATTCTAGCTATCTATCAATCCATCATCCATCCATATATCTATCCATCTATTATTCTAGTATCTATCTATCTATCTATCTATCTATCTATCTATCTATCTGTCTGTCTAATTTTCCGAACGTTTGAAAGCAGGTTGTTCACATCATACTCTATAAACATGTACTTCCATGTACATTTGCTATGAACAAAGATATCTGCTTATATAATCACCTTAAGTACAGTTATCAAGTTTAAGGCATTTAACATTGATATAAAGCTTACGTTCTATATTCCATTTTTTTTCTTATGTCCCACGAATGTGTTTTGAGCCTTTTCTCCTCCATTCTTAGATCCCAACCAGGATCATGTTATTGTCATTATCCCACTAGTTTCTCTTCTTTTTTTAATTATGGAAACATGTATATAACATAAATCTTCCTACCCAACCCCTCCCAACCATACCATTCAGTGGGATTAATCACATGAACCATGTTGCAGTACCTCACTACCATCCATTACTAGAACTTTCCCTTCACACCAAATAGAAACCCTACACTCATTTTGTATTAACTCCCCACTGTCCCTACACCTTACAACTGGTAACTGGACTCTACTTTTTGTCTTGATGAGTCTTTTCTGTGGTTACATAGGGTTTAAATTTAAAACCCTAAGTCTATAACGATCTCATTTGGTTTGTTACCAAATTAACTTCCATAGCATACATAAACAATGTTCCTCTACCCCTCCATCCTCCCACTTTATGTAGTTCTTATTGCAAGTTATTTATTTATACACTTTGAGTTCAAACCATTGATTTATCATTACATTTTGTGCTTTTGCCTTTTAGATCCTGTAGGAATTAAAAAGTGGAGACACAAATAAAAAATACAATATTACCAGTATTTATATTTACCCATGTCATTGTCTTGACTGGGGATCTTTATTTCTTCATGTGGCCCAGGTCAAGTGTCTTTAATCATTTCCTTTCAACCTGCAGAAATCCCTTAGCATCTTCTGTAGGACTGGTCTAGTGGTGATGAACTCCCTCAGCTTTTGTTTATCTGGGAACATCTTAATTTCTCCCTCATTTTTGAAAGACAGTTTTGCCTGATACAGAATTCTGGGGTGGCAATTTTTTATTTTCAGCACTTTAAATATGTCATCCCACTGCCTTCTTGACTCTGTGGTTTCTGATGAGAAATTGGCACGTAATCCTATTGAAGTTCCCTTGTACATGACATGTTGGTTTCTTCTTGCAGCTTCCAGAATTCTCTCTTTATCTTCAGCATTCGACAGTTTGATGATAATATGCTGCAGTGTGGATCTATTTGGGTTTACCTGTTTGGAATTTGTTGAGTGACCAGGATAGGTATATTCATGTCTTTTGTTAAATTTGGGAAGTTTTCAGCCATTATTTCTTTGAATATTCTCTCTACCCCTTTCTCTTTTTCTTCTCCTGAGATTCTCACAGTGCATCTATGGTACTCTTTTTTTTTTTTTAATTAAATTCAGTTTTATTGAAATACATTCACACACCATACAATCATCCATGGTATACAATCCACTGTCCACAGTATGATAACATAGTTATGCGTTCATCACCATAATCTATCTCTGAACATTTTCCTTACATCAGAAAGAACCAGAACAAGAATAAAAAATAAAAGTGAAAAAAGAACACCCAAATCATCCTCCCATCCCACCCCATTTGTCCTTTAGTTTTTATCCCCATTTTTCTACTCATCCATACACTAGATAAAGGGGGTGTGATCCACAAGTCTTCACAATCACACTGTCACCCCTTGTAATCTACATTATTATATAATTGTCTTCAAGAGTCCAGACTGCTGGGTTGGAGTTTGGTAGTTTCAGGTATTTACTTCTAGCTATTCCAATACATTAAAACCTAAGAGGTGTTATCTATATAGTGCATAAGAATGTCCACCAGAGTGACCTCTCGACTCCATTTGAAATCTCTCAGCCACTGAAACTATTTCGTCTCATTTTGCATCCCCCTTTTGGTCAAGAAGATACTCTCAGTCCCACGATGCCGGGTCCACATTCATCCCCAGGAGTCATATTCTGCATTGCCAGGGAGAGTTACAACCCTGGGAGTCGGGTCCCACATAGTGGGGAGGGCAGCGAGTTCACCTGTCGAGATGGCTCAGTTAGAGAGAGAGAGGGCCACATCTGAGCAACAAAGAGGTACTCGGGGAGACTCTTAGGCACAATTACATGCAAGTTTAGACTCTCCTTTGCGGTAACGAGCTTCATAAGGGCAAGTCCCATGATCGAGGGCTCAGCACATCAAACCGCCAGTCCCGATGTTTGTGACAACATCAACAATCTATGGTACTCTTGATGGTGTCTCACAGGTTCTTCAGGTTCTTTTCACTTTTCCTCATTCCTTCCTCTTTCTACAACTCAGACTGGATGATTTCAATTGTCTTATCTCAAAGTTCAATAATTCATTCTTCTGCCAGCTCCAGTCTGCCCTTGAACCCCTCAAGGGAATTTTAAATTTCTGTTACCATGGTCTTCAGCTCCATAATTTCCATAATTTCCATCTCTATATTGATATTCTCTTTGTGGTCATCTATTGTTTTCCTGATTTCCTTTGGTTCTTTGTGTTTTCCTTTAGCTCTTTGAGCATATTTAGCATCATTTTTTAAGTCTTTGTCTGGTATGCCCTGGGTCTGGTCCTCCTCTTTGACAGTTTATAATGCTTTAACCTTCTCCTTTGCCTAGGCCATCAATTCCTATTTCTTTTAATTTTGTAGTCTTTTGTTGAAACTTGTATATTTTTATATTTTAATGTGTTATTACTGGAATTTGGACTCCAAGGCATCTGTTGCTTAGTCCTGTATCCAATCCATTTAGTATTATGACAGAGCTTTCCTTCATTGCCAGGAGCCAAAAAAAAAAAAAAAAAAAGCAGAATAGAAAAGGAAAAAATGAAAACACCTTTCCCAATCTTTACAGACTGATCTATGCTAGTGCTCTCCTTACAGCTTATCCATTACAGTGAGTTTAGAGAACAGCTCCAGGCCAAAATGTAAGGGCTCGTCTGATCCTTTCTGTGCATGCTTCTTATCTTGGATATGGGCATTTGGACCTAGGAATTCCCCTTTTTACATGAATATGAATGCCTTCTCTTCCCTAGGAAACAGTTCCCTCAGAGTCCTGGGCACTGCACTGTATGTGCTATGGCCAGGCATCCCTTGCCCCGGGCAGCCATTCCCTGACTGCTCTCCCACAGTGTTCTGTAGGAGAGCTCTGGGAGCTACCTTCTACATACAGGGCAATCTGGGATGGAAAGCCTGTGATGAATGTCCTGGTTCAGTTCCTAAGGCTGCCACCAGTCAGATTGGACCAGATATACATGCTCCCGGTATGGTCACTCTGCTTCCTCTGGTTTCAGGACCAGGGACTTGCCCTGGGAGTGCAGACTGGCTTGGCACCAAGCTGGTGAGGGGATCAGGGAGGGGCCAGCCAGGCTGCTATGTGATCCATCTGCTTTTAAGTAGCTTTTTTCTTGATCCAACACTTGCCCTGTTTCTGCAAGCCTTTAACTGTTTATGGAGCTTTCAGAAAGATGCTTCTGCCAGTTCTTGTTGGCTGTTGAAAGCTTCTGTGGGGGGACAGAGCCCAGAAGCATCTCACTCTGCCATCTTAATTGAGACTGTCTCTCTGGGAAATTTCCTCTCTTTCTCCAATACTTGTATCTTGGGTGCATTAAGGCATATTCAATAGCTCCTTGCTCCCCACCTCTCCTACAACATCCAGCATTTCACATGCCTGGTAGGATATCAAATTATCCACGTCAAAATGTGTAGAATGGTTGACGACCACTTCAGGTATGTACTTGGGCCTGCTGAGACCATGCAAAAAATTCCGTATAAGCTTGTTGGGTTTGAGCTCCCATCACTGTCAATTACTATGTCAGTCAAGGGTTGGTCCTAGTTCCTGCCTTGAACCAATGTCAGAGAACCCTCCTTTCAGGAAGCAGTTAGGGGCTCCTCTACCTCCAGAGGAGCTTCCATGTTTCTGGGAAGGCAGAGCAGTCCAGAATGTGTAGAACAGTAGGAGCAGGAGCCTTCTCATCTTGGCGAGGACCCTCAGCCTTGGTCAGAGCTTCTCAAACTTCAGTGTGCATGTGAATTACATAGAGATGATCTTAAAATGAAGATTCCGATTCAGTAGGTTTGGGATGGGGCCTGAAGTTTTGCATTTCTTGCAAGCTCCCAGATGATGCCAGTGCATGGGTCACACTTCAACCCTTCTTGTCCTTTGGATTTGGTGAGTGGTGACTGTTTCAAGGAAGACTACCAGCCCTCATGCACACTGTCATTCATTTTACCATCTCCTGTAAGACTCTGGCTAAATCTGTCTTTAATTACTTTCAAACAGCATATCTAAGTTTTGCAACCACAAACACCAACCAGGAGAATATATATTCCATGCAGAAAATGATGATGCCCAGTTCACAAAAATGTTTATGCTGCATATAAGAAGTAAGTTACACTGTCAAAAACTTTAATTTTTCTCTTACAACTCCTTGATTATTCATTAACCATGACAGAAAGTGCTAAGGAATGGCTCAGCAGGAATATAACAAAACTTTTTTCAAATGCTTAAGTGTTATGAAATTCTACTGTCATGTCTACTGGCTTTGGTTACTTCTATGTCTTCCTGTTTTCGCCCTCAGAAGCTAAGAAACTTGGTTCATGTCCTCTCTGAATGTACTTCAGTGTTGTGACTTTATTGACTTTAGTACTTTGAAAGGTCATGGTAAGGAAAGGCTGAAAGTCATATTAATTTCCATTTTTTTTGTTTTAATCATTTAAATGGATCTAGTCTACCGTTAGATGAGAGTACATCTCATTGAACCTTTTGTAGATACCTTCTCCTGAAGCTAAGAATCATTTTAAACTGTGCAAATAGACACAACTCTCTACTGGAGGAGCTAGCCACAGAGAAGGGATGTTCAGTGGATAGGTGTTAGAGCTGCCTGCAATAAGCTCATAGTCCATTAAAGAAGGTTGCATGAAAAGAGGGAAAGGTGGAATAACCAGAGGGATGACAGGAGAGGATTTGAGGCTAGGACCCTCCAAGAAGCATGAACTACCCTTGAGTAAATAGGCAGCTTATCCTGGCAGCCAACTTTGAAATCATTTCCTACAAGTACTGTATGATGTGGGCTTATTTTCCATGTTATTCCCTGCAGGGGAACCTCACGTGCTCACTGAGGCATCAGTGAATCAGGCTTCTTGTTCCTCGGATGGATACCCATTGCCATCTTGGACCTGGACGAAGTGTTCAGACAAGTTTCTCAAGTAATAAAGATATTGGCTTCTCTTGTAATGCAAGAACATGAAACTTACACTCTCCCTGACATATTGACTTTTCTTCATGAACACAGTTTAACAAGGAGTGATGAAAGATTTTAAATGCTTACCTTCTGGATCAACCATCCTAAACAGTCATAGATTATTTCTGATGACTCAGGGTAGAGGAATCTCTTTGAAAGCTAGCTACAGAAACCCTAACTTCCGATCTGTTTCAGCCCCACTTATCTAACGTCTGCCTGTCTGCCTTCTCTTTTCAGCTGCTCAGAAGAAATCACAGATGGAATTTGGAATGAAAAGAATAACAGAACATTATCTGGCAAGTGGATAACCATCAGTACTCTCAACTTGAGTGAGGCCATAAAGGGGTTCCCCGTGAAGTGCTGCGCATACAATTCCCTTGGCTCATCTTGCAAAACCATCCTTTTAAATTCATCAGGTACACAGGGTGCAATTATAACACAGTCCCCTCTGGAATTCCCCACTGAGTAGTGAGTCTCTGTTGCTGGCTTATATTTGGGGAATTTTAGAAGAGAAAATAGACGTAATGTATGAGAGAAGAAGGTATTTTCAGTCAAGCAAGAATCCCCCCTGACATATACTGTTCTCTAGTCCAGGGACAGAGTAAGTTCTGCTTATGGCATTATGACTCATGCATTATAGCAACGTAGTTAGAATCACAAACTCACAGTGTAATGAACATCAACCCAAAGTTCAAATTCTAGAGTCACTGATTAAGTAAGTTGGTGTCTCTATCATTTTCCCTTTTGGTTAGTCTCCTTATTTGCCTCTTGCCTGATCTTTTATAATTCTTAGTGTGCTTCCTAGAGCCCTCCTAAATTAAACAATTCTGAAACCTAGCTGCCCACACTAATAGTTCAGAATCACCAGCCTCCCCAAACTGACTTTACATTCACATGATATCTTCTTAGAGAAGACACAGACTTCTTTTTTATCTGACTTGTGTATGCTGTGTTTTAAAGAGATGCAATTCTTAGAACCCTAGTAGATGATTTTTTAAAAATGTGTTCAGAATCATTTAAAGCTTTCCAGGGAGGGAACAGATTTTCAATTTGTCCTTTATATAAAATTGCCTGATTTTCTGTGGGGAGTGGAGGGAGGTAATGGCTACTCATACAGGGTGGAAGAGACTATTCTGAGCCAGCCTACTATTCCCCTATCAAACAGGAGTCTTTAGTCACTGCTTAGTGACTCTCTTTTGTTCCAGCCCCCTTCCCTTTCGTCCAGGGCAACATCTTGTTCTATGCAACAATTGGACTTTGTCTTCCCTTCATCGCTGTTTTAACCATGCTAATTTGTCACAAGTACCGACAGGTAAAAGCCAATGTAAAAATTCATCATCCTTTCCCTTCTGTGCAGAACTGCCTATTCTTAACTCACTCGTTGTTTCTTATCCAAAGCAATTTAGGTATGAGAGCCAGCTGCAAATGGTACAGGCGACTGGCTCATTGGATAAGGAGTACTACTACATTGATTTCCGAGAGTTTGAATATGATCGCAAGTGGGAGTTTCCAAGAGAGAATTTAGAATTTGGTAAGAATTGAAGGCTGCGGATATTGCTGTAGCATTTCCTTTCTGTTGGGAAACCTTGAAAGTGAACTCACGCACTCATCATTTGTGTTACAGGGAAGGTACTAGGATCAGGTGCTTTTGGAAAAGTGATGAATGCCACAGCTTACGGAATTAGTAAAACGGGAGTCTCGATTCAGGTGGCAGTCAAAATGCTGAAAGGTACGGTAAAGTGGAATCATGCCAACAAAGATGCCTGAAGTTGGGCCACTCAGTCTCCCACCCACTCCTTCTCCCCTTTTCCATCATTTTTATGGTGACTGCTGGCCGTGCTTCAAGGTTGAAAAGGGAACTGGTTGGGGTTAGTGTCAATCAAGTGGTGAATACAAAAGAACTTCAGTACCTCCATCTCTTCTTCCTCTTCTCTCTTTAATTTTTATCAGCTTCAACGTTCGAGTATATAGTTGCCACAGGCAGATATGGTTTCTTACATTATTGATGTAGACTCTCGGTGGAAGAACAAATTGGAGCCCTCTGTGTCTTCTCTTGCCACTCATTGCTTCATCCACTCCAATATGGCATCCACCCATCAGTCATTCCACCCAGCTGGCTCTTGTTAAGGTGACCAGTTGCCTTCAATGAACTAATGCCAACGGGCAGTTTTCAGTTCTCTTGTTACTTGATTTTTCAGCATAAATTGACACTGTGGACTTCTGTCCACCTAGAAACCTTTTTTTCCTTTGGTTGCCATATCACCATATTCTTCTGGTTTTCCTCCTACCTCTCTGACTGCTTCTCAGTCCTTTGCTGCTGATGTCTTCTACCCAGCTTTTTGTGTGAAGTTCCTGAAGGCCTGCTCTTGGTTCCCCTCCCGTTGCCACTCCATATGCTCACCATAGGCAGCCCAACCATACCGTGGCTTCATTCTATGCAGCAGTGATTCTCATGACTATAGTCTCTTCCTAGCTTCAGGGCCATATGTCCAAATGCTTAGATCTCTCAAAAGTCCCTTTAATTCAGCTTGTCCAAACTCAACTCCCCAAGCCATGGCCCTTCAGCCATACTGCCTCTCTCAGTGCGTGGTAACTTGTACCAACGAATGATAACATTCCACACACTTGGGCAAACCAGAAACCTAGGACTCATTCTTGAGGCAGTCCTCTTTCTGATATCCCTCTATAGAAACCATAAACTATTCCTATCAGTTTTCCTCCCTAGTGGCTCTTGAATCCATCCTTTACCCTCTATTTCTATTACTACCACCTTAGCCCAAGTGTCTCTCCTGAACTGCAACAGCAGTCTCCTGTCTTAGTTTTCCAGCTGATAAAACAAATATCCTGCAATGGGTGGGCTTAAACAATGGGAATTTATCAGCTTGCGGTTTACAGGCTAGGAGAAGTGCAAAATCAACGTGTCATCAAGGTGATGCTTTCTCCCCAACGACTGTGGTGTCCTGGGGCTGGCTGCCTGTGATCCTAGGTCCTTGGCTTTTCCATCATATGGCTATGCACAGGGCGATGGCCTCTTTCTGTCTTCCAGGTTCCGTTGACTTCCAGCTTCTACTCCTCCCTCTGGCTCCCTCTCTCTCTATGTCTGAATTTCATTCTGCTTGTAAAGGACCCCAACCTGATTCAGCTGGGCCACACCCTAACTAAAAATAACATCTTCTAAAGATCCTATTTTCAGTGCGTTCACACCCACAGAAACGGATTAAGATTAAGAACATATTTTTCCAGTGTAAATAATTCAACCTACCACATCTCCCAAGCGGGTACCATGCATCTACTCTTACCTCCTTTTGGATTCTCTATACTGAGGCCCAAGTGATGGTTATGAAATGTGGAATAGATTATATCATTTTCCTGCCTAAAATGTCCAGTGGCTTTCAGTTACACTGAAATGGTCTGCACAGCCCTGCCCGATGTGCCCCGTCCCATCCCCCAGCATACCTGCACATTGGCCTTCCCTCAGCAGCTCGAGAGCACTGTGCTCCCTTCCACCTCGGGGCCTTTGCATGGGCTGATCCTCTGCTCCCCCTTCCCCTTTTACTGTTATTTCCCACTCCTCCTTCAGATCTCAGGGAAGACTCCTCTGATTTCAAAGATGAGCTCAAGGCCCTGGTGCTGTGCGCTCTTAGCTCCCTGTAGACTATTTTCCATGGAATTTAACACAATCACAATGACATATTTGTTTAATTATTGAATTATTGTCTCATCTGCTGTTTTAGTCTTAAGACTCATGGGAATGGGGTCCATGTTTGTTTCGCTGTACTCTCTTCTTTCTCGACCTTTTCCTATTCTGTTACTTCAGTCTGGAATGTTCTCTTTTCTCCCCTCCTCACTGTGAATTCACCTCCTAGCCCCTATTTTTCTTCAGGTGTCCACTCAGAAGGTTGGTGCCACCTTCCCAGATGCCACCTCCGAAGTCTGCCCGTGTGACCTCACAGTGCCCCTGCATTCATTTGCACATTGCCCTTACCGCACCCGTTGTGATCTCCTTGACTCCTTCTTCCAGGAGACTTTAAGCTCTGGGAGGACAGAGCTGGGTCTTGTTTGCAGTTCATTCCCCAATGCCTGATACATTGCCTCACACACAGGGAGCACTCAATAAATACTCATCAAATGAATAAACGAAAGAGGTAATGGCATATGAAAGTGCTTTGGAAAAGTTAAACACACTACAAAATAAAAGGTACTACTTCTGCTCGTGAGGATCAAAACATGGAAGTTGAAATCCATGAACCTCTCAAATATTTGAAGCAGCCAAAGGAATCAGGTACTCGCAGATGCCAGTGTACACAGGAGTGACCTCCACCCAGGTCAGAATCATGGAAATGAGGATCCCCCTTGCCCTGGCTTCCCGGGGCCATCATAAAAAAGTACCGCAGGCTGGGTGGCTTCAAACAACAGAGATTTACTGTCTCATAGCTCTGGAGGCCGGAAGTCCAGACTCAAGGTGTGGGAAGGGCCAGCCTCCCCCTGAGCTCCTGGGAGGAATCTGCTCCTGCCTCTCTCCTACTTTCTGGAAGTGGCTGGAGATCCTTGGCGCTCCTTGGCTTGCGCAGCATCGCTCAGCCTCTGCCTTTGTCTCTTCACATGTCTGTCTTCTCTCTGTGTGTCTGTCCATGTGTCCTCTCCCCTACTTGTAAGGACTCCGGTCTACTCCAGTTTCATGCTAACTAGTCCCATTTGCTCTGGCTCCTTACCCAGCAAGGCCACAGTGACAGTTACTGGGCTTAGACTCAGACTGTCTTTTTGGGGCCACAGTCCCACACATTACACCGTGAGCACTCACTCAAATCAAAAATTGATGGCATCATCACTCTGGAAAAGCCACCACAAAGGACAGGGTGTCTTCCAAGTCAAAAGAGCATCACTTGAAAATCTGATCAAATCTTGATTGAATGTGAAGAAAAGTTAGTGTATCTGTAAGAAGGAGGAATAAGTCAAGAGAGGGGTGGGTGTCTAGTGCCTGAAGTCTGGAGTGGGAAGTCCCTGGGTTGCTCTGACCTGCTGGAACATCAGCTTCAACCACACAAGCCCTCAAGCTCATCAGTAATTACCCTCACACTACGATTCTAAGCAAGAGCATGAATACAATTTGCCAAGCTATCTAGATTTTTCTTCAGGGAGGAAACACTCTGGCCAACGGATACAGTCCAGCCTGCTTGGCAGCTTACACTTCTCGTTATCATTTATTTACTCAGTCTCTTGAGAACTTGATGTGGGTGTTGGTCCTCTGGGCTCCTCACCACTGGACTTACCAACAAATGAAGGTTCTAGACCGACAGAGCTGGAGCTGTGAGGCCTTGCCATTCCTCTCTCGTCTCTCTATGGCCACAACAAACCCAAGCATTAAAAAATGTGTGTCTCCCTTCAGCTTATCTGTCAACTTCTTCTGGGGAGGAAAATCATGTATTATTTTTATGTCTCCGTTTCGCATTTGGTGTAATTTTGAATTTAGATAAATTAGAGCTCTGAACTGAGGAACAACTTAATTGATAAAATCGCAGAAAATTCCTATGTTCCTTTAGTTTCACACGTTTCTATGCCCTTCCCTTCACAGAAAAAGCAGATAGTTCTGAAAAAGAGGCTCTCATGTCAGAACTCAAAATGATGATTCACCTTGGAAACCATGAGAATATTGTGAATCTGCTGGGGGCGTGTACACTGTCAGGTAATACGTTTCCACTAAAAACACCCGCTCAGACGCATTTTAGCCAGCAGACACAGAAGACGTGCGTTGTCATTTTTTCTCGTTTCCCAGTCACAGTGGGCCCTCAAACCCCAGGGGAATTAGACACCGAGCACTGTATTCATCAGATGCTCAGTGTAAAGAATGCGTATCTTTTACCTGCTTTACTGGGATGCAGCACATCATCCTAACCTATCTAAAGGCAACAACCTCACAGCAAGTGCATCTTGTGGTATCTGGTGCTGCCTGTTCAGATGTGCTCGTCCCCAGAGGAGAAGCCAGCTCCACGCAAGGGTGAGAACGGCTGCAGAGCTTGGCACTGCCCCACCCAGGCCATCTTCAAACACGACAAAGCCAAGACTGGGTTGCAAATGTTATTTCCCCCGGATACTCTGGGGCATGCTCTCGGATTCTTTCATTTCTGCCTAGAGATGCCCAAACGACATGCCTGGGGATCATTCTTCCCGTAGGGCACTGTACATGACCTCCTAGGACAGCCAGCCTGGACCCAGGACAGAAACACGTGAGAAAGAGCAAGTGGATTTAAGAGGGGCTTGGGGATCTGTTTCTCCCTTCTCAGGCAAACAACAAAGCAGCAAATATCTACCCAAGTGTTCTGCAAACTGGAGAATCCCGGTGGCCAGTGGGTATCAGTGAGGTCACGTACACAACGAGGGCTAAAGTGGAAGGCAAGAAGATGCCCCTCTCCACAGGAGTTTGGGCAAAAAGCTGAAATGGAATTTAAAGTATAAGAGGGATAGGCTCAGAGAAAGTGGTACTCTCCAAAGTCAAGGGACAACTGAGCTCTCACAGACTGTGTTGCCTGTTACACAGATTTGTGAAGAAAGTTATTTGGTATTTGTGTGCCTATAATTAAATTGCATCTATTTCAGGACCTGTTTATTTGATTTTTGAATATTGCTGCTATGGTGATCTTCTCAATTACCTAAGAAGTAAAAGAGAAAAATTTCACAGGACATGGACAGAGATTTTCAAGGAACACAATTTTAGTTTTTACCCCACTTTCCAATCACATACAAACTCCAGGTAAGTGACTGGATCAGATTTCATGATGATGCATCATAGAACACAGGCTATGTGTGATGGTTAAACATCCCCCACACTGACCAGTTTTTAAAGGCTGTAGTCCAGCTCTGAGTGGTCAGGGGGTCTGAGATCCTAGAAAAGTCACTTATCTTTGCTATAGTTTCCTTTTAGGTTTTGAACAAAGAGACTTTTC
Organism: Choloepus didactylus; assembly: GCF_015220235.1. Classification (NCBI taxonomy): domain Eukaryota; kingdom Metazoa; phylum Chordata; class Mammalia; order Pilosa; family Megalonychidae; genus Choloepus; species Choloepus didactylus. The sequence goes on from NC_051318.1 coordinate 11,778,389, forward strand.
CTTTTCCTATAGTGCTGGTGCAATAGCTGAGCCAGTCTCACCTTAGACACATATTAGGTTTTTGGAAAAGTGCACCATTAAATCTTTCAGACTTCCTGATTAGCAATGTCCCTGACTTATTCAGAGGCAGTAGCTCAGATCCTGGTGATATTGTTCGAAATGGTTCTAACCCCTAAATTGGATTGTAAAGAATTAGGATGGATCAATTGAAGTAAGGTGATGGCAAAATTTGTCTGTACGCTCTACACTGTATTTTTCCATCATAGGATCCCGAGTGAGTCTCGTTTATTGGTTTAGCACACATAGATATGGCTTTAGGACTTAGGTGGAATGCTCAGCCTCATCCTAGGAAATTTCTTCTGAGTACTTGAGCATCTTAGCTCCCAAGCCCCTTTTCTCTGAATGAAGTCACAGGCATTCTGATCGAAGAATCCTCAGTCCACAGTGCCTCGCTGGTCCTCTGCCTATCGTCAAGCTGCTGTACTGAAGGCATATTTTTCTGTCAGACACATTTATCTTTGTTGGAGAACTTTTGGAAGGTGCATTTCAGATTCCCAGCTTCGTTTTCTTCAACATAAGTTTCAGTGTAGGCCTTTGGCCTTCAGGTCTGAGTCGGAGACCCAGCATCCAAGCAGGAAAGTCCTGCAGGGATCGACAGGCACCTGGCCTTGACCTCCCACACCTGTCACTCAGCTCCCAGTTCTTATTCTGAGACTGAGAAAGTTCCATAATGCCATCCGTAGTCTAGAACAGAGTCTATCCGATGAGTCAAATCTGTGTGGCTGGTGTTGCATGATCAGTAATAACTAATTCTGGTACACTGAGCTCCTCCTTTGGGTCCTTCCAGACCCTGGGATATTAAATACACTCGGAGTATTTATGATCTGAAAGCATCAAGCCATTTTCCAAAGATAAGGAAAATGCAAATTGGGATAAACTTGTATATTGGAGTAAATTGAATCACTATATATAAAGTGTACAGAATTCCTGGTAAAGAATTTTATGTTATATACCCTAAAAGAGGTTTTCATTTTTACTGCTTATTAAGTTCACAACAGGAAAAGGAAATGAGATTTACAAAGGCAAACTTGAAAAAAGAAGGATGGTAAAACTCTGTAGGTCTTTATATAAGATCTGCTTTGTGCAAGCTTTTCTCAGGAAAACGTGCTGAGCTCAGCAACAGAAGAACCTGGTCAGAGTTCTAGCATTGTTGTTTATTAGCTTTGGGATATCAGCAAACCGTATTTATCTCCCCCAGCCTAACTTCTCTTTTATAAGATGTGACTTTAACACCCAGCTCATAGGGTTGGGGTACCGTTGTGAGGTCCTTTTTGAACCATAAGACTCTGCACAAAAAACAGGGATTACTCTTATCCTAGTTAGATTGGAAAGTTCAATTACACAGATGTTTTTAATGTACACACCCAAAAATGGACAAGCTGATGGTATGCTTTTAATTTAAAAACCCATTTGTAATTAGAATCCATTTCTTTGATGAATTATAAGTTTTTATAAAGTGTCTGCTCGGAAGAAGCATGGAAATAATGAAACATATTTTTCTAATAGTATGCCTGGTTCAAGAGAAGTTCAAATACACCTGGACTTGGATCAGATCTCAGGGATCAGTAGGAATTCATTTCATTCTGAAGGTAATGTTTCATTTCTAATTATTAGTACATTATCAAAATAGAAATGGATAAAAGAGTTTCCTGTTAGCTATTTTTTAAAAGCGTGTAAATGCAAAAGTATTTTTTTCTCTGCTAATGTCGTTTATTGCCTTTACTAAAGCATATTTGCTTTAAAGATAAAGTCAACTGTTTATACGCTGTGGATCCTATGTCCATGTACAACTAATAAATTCTGAAGACTATTATATTTGGTCAGATTATTATTTTTTTAACTTTTTATTATAGTATACAATAAAGATTTCCCATTTTAACCACTTTTGAGTGTACAATTCAGTGGTATTAATCATAGTCACAATATTGTACTACCATCACCACCATCCATCACCCCAACTTTCTCAGCACCTCAAACAGAGACTCTGTACCCATTAAGCAATATTTCCCCTTCCCCTCACCCTGACCCCCAATAACCTATACAGGCATACATCATTTTATTGTGCACTGCTTTATTGCACTTCACAGATATTGAGTTTTTTACAAGCTGAAGGTTTGTGGCAATCCTTTGTCAAGCAAGTCTATGGCACCATTTTTCTAACATCATGTGCTCACTTTGTGTCTCTGTGTCACATTTTAATTAAGGTATGTACATTGTTTTTTTAGGCATAATGCTACTGTGCATTTAGGTTACAGTATAGTATTGTGGTGGTCTGGAACCCAACCTGCAATATCTCCGAGATGTGCTTGTGATCTACTTTCTGTCTCCATGAATTTACTTATTCTAGGTATTTCTATAATTGAAATCACACATTTGTCCTCTTGTGTCTGCCTTATTTCAATTGATATGATGTCTTCAAGGTTCCCCCATGCAGTAGCACGTATCAGAATTTCATTCCTTTTCATGGCTGAGTAATATTCCATTGCAGGGATATACCACCTTTTGTTTATCTGTTCATCTGCTGGACACTTGGATTGCTTCCACCTTTTGGTCAGACTATTCTTCTTAAAGTAATCAATGAATTACAGTCATCCTCTTACCTGATGAGTGCAAAAGATCATGAATTGTGGAGCCAGGCAGAAGGGGGTTAACTTCTGGTTCCTACACTCTCTGATGTGTGACTTTGGACAAGTAAGTTATTTAACTGTCCAATTCACAGTTTTCTCATTTGTAAAATAGGCCTAATGCTACCTTCCTCCTAGAACTGTTAGAAGGATTAAATGGAAGAATATCAAGTACACAATATGATTCATAAAACATGGCAGCTCTCAGTTAATGTTAGTTCCTTTCCCCTTGTGACAAAGCTGCCCAGGGCCAAAAAAGATCATCTAAACTCCCGGCTAATTGGGAGGCCATCTATCCCCACAGCAGCGAGGGAACTTATTCTGTCTACCCAGAAAGAATCAGGATACCCTTCCTAAGCTACACGGTCCCCCCTGTAAGTAGGTTAGCTGTGCTGCTGCCAGAGAAACGATGTGACAGCTTCCCTCGGATGTCTCACCACCTCACCTAACTGTGGCTTTAATAACCTTCTCAGAGAGATTTAATCGGGCAACTTCTTAATGTTTTGACAAAACTGAATGTTGGTTCTATTACAGATGAAATTGAATATGAAAACCAAAAAAGGCTGGAGGAGGAAGAGGATTTGAATGTGCTTACATTTGAGGATCTGCTTTGCTTTGCATATCAAGTTGCCAAAGGAATGGAATTTCTGGAATTTAAGTCGGTAAGCCCCTTCTAAAGAAGAAACTAACAACAACAAAAGATTTAAAAGATAATTATGAAAAAAGAGATAGCCTTATGGTTTTTTTCTTGTTTATTTGAACTTAAAGTCTGTCCCTCACTGCCCCCTGCATTCACTACTGGGATCCTGTACAATGTTACCTTGGCCCTTGGTGAATTGCAGCGTACAGACCTGGGATCCCTTATGATAGAGGCTCTGATAACCCTCCCAGGCTATCCAAAGTGCCCTGCAACTTCCAGGGCAAAATGTCAAGACTGGAAGTCCTTGAGAAGCCCTCCTTCAAACAAGGTGTAGCACTGTCAGGGCCTCCTGGTGCAGTGGTTCAGGTGTGCACTGCACGAGGCATTTGACCCAGCGGGTGAGTGGAAGCTACAATCCAGCCTGCTCTGCTTGCTATGCCAGCCACCCTGGGCACCCTTGTCTAATTGTCTAATCTGCCTCCTGCCACCTTGGTTGCTACTGCCAGTTCCATTAGGGCAATGGAGGTAAGGCTACAGAGCAGACTGCAAGCACAGTCTCGACACCCCCAATTTTGCATTCTTTTTCTAATTGCCTTTCAGCCTCTGCTCTCTGCGACTTTAAATGTCTCATGCTTATATGCAGGTTAAAGCCACTTTTGCTGCCTCCTTTCTTTCTTTATTTTCATACCTCCTCTTCATTTCCCTTCTTTCGTTGTCTCCAATTCCCTTCTTCCTTCCCCTCTTCTCCACTTCCCTCCATTTGCCTCCTCTCTGCTCTCTTCTCCCTGAATTTGGAGGCCAATGTCAACAGTATTTTTTTTTCTTTAAAAAAATTACTGTCTCAATAATAGTGTTCATCTGGGTCTTTTCCTTTTCGTACCTCCAAGGCACTTTCTTCTCTGCATCGTCCCTTTTGCGACTTGGCCTCTCCTTTTCTTTAGGTTCTGCACACCTTGTTCTTTATCTTCAGCTCACCTACACATCTGCAGTACGGCTTTCAGGATACCTTCCAGCTGTTGGAAGGCCTCTTCCAGGATTGCCTGGCCCAGTTTGTGTCTCTAGTCAAGTAAACACTCAACCTACTCACAACTGGAGGCTGAGAGGCACGGCTTTTCCCCCCGGGCTTGCAATAACGTGAAATTTTTGGAGACTATCCAGTTTCTTAGGCCCTTTCCATTTTGCTTTCACTTTAGGCCCTTCCCCTCTGAATCGTGTGGGGTCACTGTTTCCTCTTTTTCCCACCCACTTCTCTGGTTGCTCAGTTTCCGCCACGGGTTCTTTGGCCTCATGAAACATTTATTGAGCACCTACTGTGTGCCAGGACTGTGCTAGATGCTGGAGATACAGAGTCAAAGGTGGTATGATTCCTGTCTTCTGAGATCTTAGGGTTGATAGGGGAGAAAGAGGCCCTGGGCCAGCAAGCCAAGGATTCCCCTAAAGGAGTGTTTGACATTGTGCTCAAAGTCCCAGTTCCCCGGGCTAGGGATGAGGCCACCAGGCCTGCGAGCGAGGGGAAGGCAGCAGAGAAAAGCCTTTCGGAAGGAGCTCGTGCCTCGGCTGGAGGCCAGCAGGGCACATGGGATCAGGAGGAGGTTTGTGGGGAAGGGCAGTGAGTGGGGTGGGTTGAATGTGCTGGGCCTGGGGCAGCCAAGGGCTGCATCCAGGAGACATCTGGATCTTCCTCTCTGAAGCCCGAGAGAGGTTGGTCTGGACTAGGGATCTGGGTGATGGCAGGTGCATCCCCAGGTGTGGATAAAGTGCCTGGGGGAGGGTGTGGAGTGAGAGCAGCAGCTGATGGTGATGCCTCAGGGAATAAGAGTGGACCTTGCACAGAGCCCAGGAAGAAAGAGGAGCATCTGGAGGAAATGTGAGAGCAATGTGCAGGGACAATGGGAGGAAGGGCCTAGAGAGGTGGGGCTCCCCAACAGCCACGGGCACCCCAGAGAGGTCAAATCATATAGAGACTGAGAGTGTCCGCTGGAGGGTGCTAAGGGAGGCCATTGTAGCCTTGGCCAAAGGAGCTTTGGGGGACATGTGAGGGTGGAGGCCAGTTGCAGGGACCTAGTTTAAGTAGACGACACCCAGAAAACTTGGATAAGGCAAGGAGGAGAGTTAAAGAGCACTGGGGCAGGGGGATTTTAATTTGTGTGTTTTGTAAGTGTGTGTTTTAAAGATTGAAGAGAGCCCATTGGACCTTTGCTACCAGCGCCCTATCCTTTCTGTTGTTAAATTTCATTGTGGTAACATATATGTAACACAACATTTCCCATTTTCACCATTGTTAAGTGTACAATTCAGTGGCATTAATTACATTGACAGTGTTGTGTGACCATCGCCATCATCCATTCCCCAAACTTGTCCATTCCTCCCTTCTCCCAGGCCCTGAGAACTTCTAATCTACTTTCCGTCTCTGTGCATTTCAGTGTCCTGTTCTTTTTTAAATCTTCCATCTTAGAGTTAATTTTCTTGTCAGAGCACTTTGTTCTCACTCCACTTCTGTCAACCTCCCCAAATGCCGTTTCGTTTTTCCCACCCGATGAGCTCGTCTCTCCTTGCAGCCTGTCCACTCATCCTCTGGCCTGTCGGTTCACTTTGCTTTCTCTGATATTCCTCCTTCTAATCCCTCAAGCCACTTCCCAGTCAGCAAAGAGCTTCTTGCCCCGACACTCACGCTAGAAGAGCTAGAGGGGGCCCCGCAAAATCCCGCTGGAGGCTCAGGGAAGGCCCCCGTTGTTGCGCCTCTTACTTAGGGTAAGAAACAACACTCAATTGAATCTGACCTCCCTTCTAAGAGCCGTTCTTCTTTGGCGTCTGGGAATGTTCCAGAAGCAGCACGATGCACTGCAGCCGCAACAGCTCACCCATTTTATTACTTACACGATGACGTTCGTGGCGCAGTGGCAATAAGAGACCTTGTGAACGGTACTTTTCCTTCACCTGCCACTCCTATTGTGTTTGAGACTAAAAGGAAGGCAGCAGGTCTGCTGGCAAGCAACACCCCAGTCCTGTCCTTTCCAGTGTGTTCACAGAGACCTGGCCGCCAGGAACGTGCTCGTGACCCACGGGAAGGTGGTGAAGATTTGTGACTTCGGCTTGGCTCGGGACATCATGAGTGACTCCAACTACGTGGTCAGGGGCAATGTGAGGCTGCCATTTTCCATGTTTTTATGCTGTTATTTTGGCTTTTACAAGCCACCTTTTGTCATTATTACAACAAACATCTGTACTCACTGAAGTACACTTTTTTAAACTTTTTATTTGAAAGAATTTCAAGCTTACAGGACAGTTGCAAAATAATACAAACCCATACTCTTGCCCAGATACCCAGATCCACCAGCTTTTAGCATTTTACCGCTGAAGTACATTTTTGATTTATTGTAACATCAAAAAATGTCCTCAGGGCACTTTGCTTTCTTATGCATAAAAGGCTTTTCCCCTCTGCAACTTGAGGGAATATTCCATCTGTAATAAAATTTGAACAAAGTAGCATCAAACCTATCCTTTGGGCTCCTCAGAATGAAACAATTGGGAGCCTTTGAGTGCAATCCTCACTTTAAAAATAAAATCTCACTACTTGCACTTATTCCAGATCCCTTAGCTCTATAAAGTAACTATTGAGTTTATGTTTCAAGTTACAATACAGCATTTAAAAATGTACAACACACAAATTTGATAGTAAATACAAATCTTTAAATGTACAATATTTAATTTAAATAGTAATAATGGATATTTGTTTCTCTGTTGCTGCCACACAGGGAGATCTAAAATGAGACTGGATCTGCTTTAAAAAACAAAGAAAAACTAAGGACAGATTTCTTATTTACAAGAGAATTATTAAAAATACTAAGTATAAAATTGTGTAGGTGAAAGAGGGTGGTTTCTAAGAGTTGCAGCACCTGGCTTTCAGCCCCCTTTCTGTTTCCTTGGGACTCCCCCCTTTCTAGGATTCTGTCTGGATTATTGTTCCTGCCTGTGAAACAATAACAACAAATGCTGATATAGTGTTGACTGTATGCCAAGCACTAGTCTAAGCGCTTTTCATACATTAATTCATTTATTCCTCAAAGCACCCATTTTATGGATAAGGGAACTGGGGCACAGTAAGTGAATTGATTTGCCCCGATGACATAGCACGTGAATTTGAACGAGTGGTCTGTATCCCGTGTCTGTGCATAGCCTCTGTGAATTATAGCACTTAACCTTTATGGGGTTGTGGGACTAAACCAATAAAACCAACAGTCAATAAATATTAAAAATAGAATTAAATGGTATTCCCACCAGAATCAAATAATCGTCTTGGCTGGTTTTAGACATATACTTCCTTCATTATAGCCAACGTCATAAATTGGAGGAATGCTCATATATGGTTATGCAGTTTCTACCCTAGTAGCTGGTTGGCTTCTGTGTGGGAAGGGGAATTCCATTAGGAGCCACAATGAATTCCTTTAGTTCATCAAATTAACCAGAGTAGCCCACTTGATCCAATCAGGCCATCAGTTTGTACATGATTTTAAAATAGGATTTCTTTCTTGAGCTTTGATTTTACTTGGCAGATAAAATACGCACTGTGAAGTGCACAATGTCCTCAAGCCATGGAATAAAAATCAGTACAAAGTAACCCCGTAAGTTGTCCAGTCCTGTGTCTTGATTCCAGACTGGCTCTTTGCTAAGTCAACCCAAAACCCTCTTCCATGCTCTTGGACGTTATTAAAGCCACCAAAGCCAGCCTGGTATCATTTCTAGAAGTGATGACCGTGTGCCATCCTCACCACATTCTGGTGGATGGTGTTTCCACTAAAGTTCTTCCAAGAAATGCTTGAGCGAATATGCCATGAGTACACCAGCACCTGCTTGCTGCCGGGCAGCTGACTGGCTCATTCTTGACGAAGAGTATCTACTGCTGAGCTTGCCAATCACGAACAGAAGCCTTTGCTCAAGATGAGCTTTTGAGGAAAAAGCTCTTTTCAAGTCCACTATTTTAAAATGTTAATTTGAAAGTGGAACTCTTCCACTTGAGAAATGTGGTTTCCTAAATTAAGCATGAAGAGTGGCCTTAGGAAGACAATAAATACCATCACCTAACTAATGAGAAAAAAGAACTACTGTGCATCCCTGGAAAATTCACCTTCTGATCTCTTGGGTTTTATGCAGGCCCGTTTACCTGTAAAATGGATGGCTCCTGAAAGCTTATTTGAAGGGATCTACACAATTAAGAGTGATGTCTGGTCCTACGGAATACTGCTGTGGGAAATATTCTCACTTGGTAGGTTCTGCAGCTTGCCGCCCTCCCTTGGCCCTGGGCCTTTGAACATTCTGTTCCTCTGCTGAATCCCTCCCCTGCTTGGCTAGCTCCTGAGAGTGGGTTACATGCCCCCTTGAATGTGCTTCTTCCTTCGACGGTAACCTGGGCCACGGTGGGCTTTATCTCCTGCCCTCAGCCGTCCCCACTGGTCTATATCTGGCTTGAGAGCAGGAGTGTGACTGTCCACAGTTGCAGTCCTAGCACCCAGCAGTGCCTTGCCCGTGGGAGCTCTCAGTGCATGTTTGTTGGCTGAATGAATGAATAAACAAGCCAAGAATGAATGAATGAATGACTGGTTATACTTCTTGAATGTTGTTCTCAGGTGTGAATCCTTATCCGGGCATTCCAGTTGACGCGAACTTCTACAGACTCATCCAGAGTGGATTTAAAATGGATCAGCCATTTTATGCCACAGAAGAAATGTAAGTTTACATTAGAGTAGGAGCTGATTGAGAGCAGAAATTTACAGTCTGTCTCTTTCTAAAATGCATGATAAAAAATTTTTTTAACTCTTTAATGCAAAATTTATATGATTTCTCTTAAAAAAAAGAAAGAAATAAAATGCTTCCTTTTAATTTTGGGGGCTTGGAAGGAGATTTCTAGACAGAACGGAAACCTTCTCCATCCTCAGTGGCACCACCTTCCAGGTGTCCATTCCTCTACCTGGGGATCTGGGGAGATGACGAGACTCCATCTCCCAACTTCTGTTCCATGTTAATTACTTTAAATGCATTTCTGTCCATCATGTAATTTCCCCTCTTATCTGAATTCAATGTTCAGTAGAATACTTGCCACAAAACAACACATGCCATCCATAAGCAGCTCCACAGCAACAGTGGTGTTTCATTAGGTGGAGAACAATCCTTTTTGCTTAGTTCACATTTACTCGCCTTGCTCCTTGTTCTCTTGCTTTTACAGATACTTTATAATGCAATCCTGCTGGGCTTTTGACTCGAGGAAACGGCCGTCATTCCCCAATCTGACTTCATTTTTAGGATGTCAGCTGGCACATGCAGAAGAGGCGGTAGGTAGCAGCACAGTAGTTTATAAAACATCATTATAAAGGAAGACAAAACCTCAAAATGCTCATTGCTGATTTCTAAGAACCAAAGGAACTAAGCTGTCTTTTTCACCCTAATTTTTCTTGGTTGCCCTTCAAAAGTTGAAGAGGGTGAGAAATATTTATTGATATGTGTTTGTAGGAAAAAACAGCTTTTCCTGAAGATTTCAGCTAATTGATTAGTAAATTAAGTGTCCGCTGCACAGGACTAGATAACTAAATAAACTTAAATCGCTGACCTCCAAAAGCTGCGGACCTTTCCTAATTCAACATAGTGCTTTTGTATGGTATAAATACACAAATCAATCGTGAACATGAGAGAATGGAAAAAGCACTGACTTGGGGTCATGAGAATCTAATACGGTCTCTATCTCCAATAGCTGTGTCAATTTTGGCAAGTCAGTTTACCTCTCTTGGACCCCATCTTCTTGGCTGTAAAATGGGTCGTGACACCAGACGATCCCTGAGCAGAGGCAGAGAAGTAAAAATGGTTAGTACCCGCTGTTGGTAAAGATCTGGAGAAATATTGTTCCCAGACACAGTTGATAGGAACAGAAATAAGTCCAGCCTTTCTGCAGGGCAGTGAAAATACGTAACATATCTAACATATGAACAGTACCATAGCAACATATTGGTATGTCAAAAATAAGGTTCTAAGACTACACAGTTTGAGCTCACTCACATAAAATTGTGTGTGTATAGTAAGATATCTATGTTGGTGGTTTCCTCTGGTGATTTTTAGCTTTTCTCTTTATACCTTTCTACATTGCTTAAGTTACTATGTGAATATGTAGAACTCTTAGAAACAAAAACAAAGTAAAGCTATTTTCCATTTGTAAAAAAGTTAAAACACCACTAAGCTCCCAAGCAAAACCTAAAGGATCAGTCCCCTGTATTAATTGCAGAATGAGCGGATCTCTTTTTTGTGGCCTTTCTTTTTTATGGTGTCTCCACATTAGTTTAGAATTTCTAGAGTGACATTTATATCTAAGAGTGGAAACAGTAAAGAAGGAAAGCACTTCACTGTAACTTGATTTCTCCAGTAATAAAGGACAAGAATTACTTTGCCAATGAATGCGTAGAATATCCTCTAAGACCTGTTCATAATAAAAGTAACAATTTAAATAAAACAATCATTTTCTTTAAATAATGTGTGATAGAGGCACATACCTCTTGATCAGACAATAATCAGTGTTCTGTCTCTTTCCCACACTCAGATGTATCAGAATGTGGGTGGCCACATTTTGGAAAGCCCTTCCATCTACCAAAACAGAAAACCTTACAGCACAGAGATGAATTCAGAGCTATCCTGTCTACAGGCTCAGCTTGAAGATTCATAGAGAAACAATTTAATCTTAAGAAACTCACCCCCTCTCCTTCCCTATACAGTCTGTAGATTACCAAAACAAATGAGATTAATTTCTTCACTAAAAGAAAATATATCATCAACTGCTGCTTCACTGGACTTTTCTCTAGAAGCCATCTGTATTTACTCTGTTTTTTAAAGGGACTTTTGTAAAATTGAATCATCCTTTGTAAGAGGCAGGAAGAGCTGATAATTAACTTTCTTAGAGCACCTATATCCAAAGGCCTTCCCAGGCCAGCTGAGTGAGAATCAGGTACCTGAAGAATAATTTACTCTTGTAAATACATAAAACAAAAGCATTTTGCTAAGAAGAAGCTAATATGATTTTTAAATCTATGTTTTAAAATAATATGTAACTTTTTCAGGTATTTAGTGACATATTTTATGGATGAAAATAAAATTTCTACTATAGAAAGGTTCGTTAATGAGTTATTTACATGGTATATTTAGGGCAACACTTTACTGGAGTCCACGAACCCACTGAAATTGTGTGCAAGGTTTCCTTTGTGCATGTGTGTATATATATATATATATATATATATATATATATTTTTTTTTTTTTTTTTTTTTTTTTCTGTTGAGAATGCCATTCTGTCGTCAAATTCCTAAAAGGGTCTGTGACTCCTGCTCCCTGAGCTGGGTTAAGAGGAGCTGATTCTGGGTCTCTGCTCTCTTCTCTGGAGCATTCCTTCGACTATTTGCTCTCAGTCACCTCTGCCTTTGAGGCTGAGCTCGCTCCTTTCTTCCCATCCCACACAGGCCCATAAGCTCGGAGCTCTTTGCCCCCACATGCAGGTTATCATCAGTTCCTGCCTTTTCATTCTTCTTCCAGTCCTCCCTTCCACGGTGGTGGTTCAGGATACAGCCTGGAATCCTCTTTCCACCACTTCTTACCTGTGTGCCACTGGACAAGTGACTCCACTTCCCTCAGCTTCAGTTTTCTCTTCTGGAAAACCAGGATAATAATGACACCTGTCTCACAGGGTTGTCAGAATAAGATGAATTAAATACATGACATATATGCTATAAATACATACACACATGACTATGTAACACAGTAACTACGTAAACCACTTAGATCACTGCCTGGCACATAAGTGCAACCTTATATTATCATGTGTCCTTTGCTTTCTGGTCTTCATATTTTGCTTAGACAAGGCCTCCATACCCTCCTTAGATTACACCAATTCTTTCTTACCCTCACTTCTTTCTCCTCATCTCGCCTCCACCCAGTGTTTTCTGTAAGACACGGCCAGATTCACCTTCCTAAAGTGCTGATTTGCATGCATCACTTCTCTGCTGGGAAGCTGTCTGTGGCTCCCCAGTACCTATTCAGAAAAGCCAGGCTGTCTTCCCAGCATTTAACACTCACCATAGTTTGGCTCCACTACGTTTCTTCGTACTGGACTATGAGAAACGGTCTCTCTAACCAAAACAACATACTCACGTTCAGTGGTTATGTGGTTGGCATACCCACCTCCAGTTTCCCTTTTCTTCACTCTCCTTCTTCTGGAGATGCCACTCCCTTCCTTTCCTTGTTTCAGGACCAGACTTAAGCTCCATCTTCTGCCTAAGGTCTCTACCAGCTCCCAGCCTTCTCTGAAGGCTCCTTCCACTAAACTCACGGAAGGCTTCTTATCTGTATTATCCAGCTGCTCTAAACATAGAGCCCACCTATCTCTGGTGCTATTTTTCTTCTTAAGGAAATGTCCTACCTTTTCAATTGGATTTTAACAAGTTTGAAGGCACATACGATGATTTAGGCCAAGGTGTGTTTCCAACTCCTCTTTGTGAACACAGTCAAGGCACAGTGAACATATGTATTCAATTGTTTTTTACCTACTCAAGTAAAAGCATGAAATATGCTTGATGTTAAAAATTTAAATTGTTTTGTATTTTTATTTGTAGTAAAAAGTGAAATTCCCCCTTCATGCAATCCAACCCAAATCCCAAAGTACTTTCCCTGTTAAAGTTTAAAGTATGATTTTCCCATCTTCTTGTTTAAATATATTTACATCATTCATATTTACATACATGCACACAGAGTTCTTTGTTTTTTACATAAATGGAATACACAAACAATATCATCAAACTTGCTTTTTATTCTTCATGATGTGCTGCTATTTTCCCAACTCCACATGCGCATCAGGCACTTGTTTTATGCTGGGCATTTTGCTAAGAACTGCATGTGCTTTATCGCATTTAATCTTCATAACTACCTTGTGAAGTAGGTACTCAAATTAGATCCATTTTCTATGAGGAAATTGAGATTTAGATTAATGACTTGCTACTTCGAGGTTAGTTTTAGCTTCTGCTATTGTCTTATTTATTGTATTTATAATTTTTTAGGGCCCCTGTTGGAGTGATCGTGTGTTTCTTTGGCCATCCTGTGTCAATTTCCATTTCTTTCAGCAATGGCACATTAATTTAGAGGAACTCCTTCTCCCTATTGCACACAGTTTGGGTGGGACTTCCCGAGAGTTTTTTTTTTTTCCTTCCGGCCATGGAGGGTCGCGTCCCAAGCTAGGTCAGTGTGGTGAGTTCCGGGCTTTCGGGGCTGATGGAGGGAAAGGGGGGACCACAAGATGGCAGTAGCACGTCACAGGCTGTATTAGGGCAGAGCTCGGCTGTGCTTGCCTGAAGGCGGACGGACAGCCTCCTATCAGACCTGGCAGAGGAGGTGCGTGGGAGCCACACCCAGACGGGAACTCCCGGCGCAGGGGGGCTTTAGAGATGGACTGGCGTGTCTAGATGATCTCACTCAGCAGCAAAGTGGGGAGTGTCTGGGTCAGAGCTCTGCAAGCACAGCAGTTTGGGGGTCTCTTATAGGTTTGTCTTATCTATGGCTAGCAGATGGTGAGTGCACCTTCTAAATGCTAAAAAATATGCTTATTTGGGCCATATTCAAAGCAATTGGATGTGTAGGAATTTTATTTTGACACCAGTGGGCTTTGGGCTAATGGTCCTAGCCTGCTGTGAAGAAGTAAACAATATAGGGGCCATCTCTGGCCTATTTATAGAGCAGGAAGTAAGCCTCCTCTCTTGTTCTGGGTTTTAAATTAGACTGGATTCTGTCAAAGATGGGAAAAGAAGGTGGAGCTTATTCATACAGAGGCTGTGCTCTGACCACAGTGACAAGCAGATCCGCTTCCCGCATCGCTGCCTGGGTCCCTGTCCTTTCCCCTCCCTGACCCCAGCCTTCCTGAGAAGGCCATGACCCACCCCAGGACCCTTTTGGTGAGTCCTCTGAGCAGCCTCTGTTGCTTCCACCTGGAGACCCTCGAGTGATTTGCCTTTCCTGGCTCACACTCACCAGCACCCAGCTGAATTGGGATTCACTTTTGATTTAACCTCACCTGCTTTATAGTCTCTAGAAATTCCTCTCTGCTCTGGTCCACCAGTTGTCTTTTTTCCAGCTTTCCAGCAATGTTTTGATTTATTTCCGTGTTTATATTCTTTTCTTATCTTAGTAGGGTTCAAAGAGGGAGTAGAGTCATAAGCATTCGGGAAGGACTCTTGAATGCTTTGCCCAAAAAAATGTCTGTTGGTTATTTATTGGGAGGAAAATAAAAGTGAGTTAACATTTATAGAAATGTTCTTCTTTTCCTTCTGCCAAAGTGGTCTTGGTCCAGACCTACACACATTCAGAAGAGTGACTTCAATGTGGATGGAGCCAAACAAACACTTCTACACTTGGGGCCTCCAATGGAGAACCCCCTTTGCTGTACACAACATTAGTGTACCAGAGCATCTGTTTGCTTGAATATGAACATTCTCTTGTCTGTGAGCTTTATATTATTGGTATCATACTCTACGTAGGCTTCTAAATCCTCCATTCTTTGTAAAGATATCAAAATTATGCTTCTAAGATTCATTCATGGTATTACATGGAGCTGAAGTTGTGTGAATATACAACAGTCACCACTCTTTTTTCATCCACATACTGATGACGTTTAAATAGTTTTTTGGATTGGGTTGGGTATTGGGTTCACACGTGTTCAATATACTATGGTACTTTATGATGTAACGTTTGGATACATCAAATATGATATTAAGAAGGCAACATTCTCTGTGAAATGATGACATTTAAAAACCTCTTAAAGGAAAATGAAATTAGATTCTATTAAACCCTACTGTCATCACAGTTTAGATTATAGTTCAGGTCAAGCTGTGTCCCTGACATTTTTTTTTCTTTTTTTATTAAATTCAGTTTTATTGAAATACATTCACACACCATACAATCATCCATGATATACAATCCACTGTCCACAGTATGATAACATAGTTATGCGTTCATCACCACAGTCTATCTCTGAACATTTTCCTTACATCAGAAAGAACCAGAACAAGAATAAAAAATAAAAGTGAAAAAAAACACCCAAATCATCCCTCCATCCCACCCCATTTGTCCTTTAGTTTTTATCCCCATTCCTCCATTCATCCATACACTAGATAAAGGGGGTGTCATCCACAAGGTCTTCACAATCACACTGTCACCCCTTGTAATCTACATTATTATATAATTGTCTTCAGGAGTCCAGACTGCTGGGTTGGGAGTTTGGTAGTTTCAGGTATTTACTTCTAGCTATTCCAATACATTAAAACCTAAGAGGTGTTATCTATATAGTGCATAAGAATGTCCACCAGAGTGACCTCTCGACTCCATTTGGAATCTCTCAGCCACTGAAACTATTTCGTCTCATTTTGCATCCCCCTTTTGGTCAAGAAGATACTCTCAGTCCCACAATGCCGGGTCCACATTCATCCCCGGGAGTCATACTCTGCGTTGCCAGTGTCCCTGACATTTTTAACGTCACGTAAGAACGCAACTCACAAGCACTGTTTTTAGAGAAGTGACTCCTCGGACCACGCCCTTCAGACAGGCCCTTGTATTCGCCTCGCTGGTAGGTGGAGCCCTGGGAACACCCCGTTTTCCTCAATCCCAGGCCCCAGGACTGATTTTACTACTACACCTTGCCCTCTGGAAAAGCAAACTTTAAAAAGCAGAATTGAGAGAAAGGTCAATCAATAGATTAGAACAAAAAAACAACCCTCTATACAGATAACTTCCTTTCACTTACTTAGCATCCACTTGTTGTTGACTATGATAATGCTTGTGCATTTTATGTGCATTACTTATCACATTCCAAACCCTGGGAAGTCTATGGCGGCACCGTGTCAGATCCTTTCAGAGGGCCCAGTTTTACCATTTCACCCTGTAAAGTGCAATAACCAACACAGGGAATTACCTTTAGAAATTCTTGGAGCATCTTCTGCCGCTTAGGGCTGTCCAAGCCTGGAATGGTTTCCTGTATTGAGAAAGAATCTGTATCTCTCCTAGAGATTTTTAGGGGTAAGAAAACCCCCAGGGGTGTCGGGTCTGCACCGGGAAGACGTCCTGGATGACTTCTCCGTCACCCACCCCCCTTTCTGCTGCCCCTCTCCTGCCACTCCGCACTTTAGTTTCTTCCTGATGGTCTTTTCTTTCACTTCCCTCAGCTCTCCATGAAATGCCACTCCCACTATCATTTTTTTTTTTGTCCAAAATAAATGCTAGATCAGTATTTACATTTCATTCTGTCTATACCACAACCACCATCAGGAACAGAACAAAAAACGGTGGGGTTTTCACCAAAAAAATTATGCAAACACCTTTTAATTCCTAGGGGTCCACCATGTATTAAATTCCAAATTACCTCAGTGAGGCAAAAAAGCCTTTGATGAATTTTTACACTAACATTTATTGATAACATACTATGTTCCCAAGCTGGGCTAAAGACTTTCTTCCTCAGCCCATCAAAAGGGGGTTGGTAACAGCAAGATTATGTGAGTTCCAATGCCCAATTTACCGCAAATTAAAAATATATATGTAAGAAAGCAATTTGTCTCTCCGATATACTATAAAAAAAAAAAAAAAAAAAAAAAAACCACACAAAAAACAACACTTCTGCATAAGCCCCAGTCATGAAAACTGAATGGTTGTAGTTGAAGAAAGCAGATAAGTGAAATGTTTTGAAGTAAAAATTTGTGGCTATTTAGGAATTTTTTCTAGGTGCTACTGAAACAATCTCTTATCTTAAAAGAAAAACTATATTAAAATCAGATGTAACATATTCAGCTAGCAGAATGAAGAATCATATATTATATGGTTAAACAGAAAATCATGAGGCTACATTTATATAAATTAGCTTTTAAAATAACAGATTTATTTATATATAATTCACATAGTCTACAATTCATCTATTTAAAGTGTACAATTCAATAAATTAGCTTTTCGCTTGCATGAAAAGTGCCTTACTTCCCCATCACCTTACATATCGTTGATCGATTTTATGAGTGAGACAGTCAAACAGGAAAAGTTAAACCCAAGAGTTGTTTTTTGGCATGAGTGGCTGAGTTCCACATTATTTTGTTTGTTTTGTTTTTGCCAGTGTTGCTTCTATACCCTTGGTTATTTAATTGCTTAACCTTCTGTGTTTTAAAGGTTCAATATTAGCAGGTTTTTGGGAGTTTCATTATTATCCCACAGAAGTATCAAGTAAAAGGAGGTCAGGTCCCAGTCTCGCAGAGAAAAGCATATATAACTCAACTACAGAAATGCAGTGATTGCAGAAGCACCATTCCGTGAGCCAGGGTGGGTTCACCTCGCAAAGCCAGATGTCTGTCTCCTTATGCAGAGGAACTGGGAATCCTCAAGCTTCAGGCCACAGGCAGAAGCTGCCACAACCCCAGAGAGACCACAGCGTGGAAAGGTGAGAAGAGGAAATGGTGCGGGGTCACCCCAAAGGGTGGGCTTTGGAAGTCCCAGAGAGCTGTGCACCCACAATGCCCGGCTCCCTCAGCTTCCGCTCTGCCTTCCTTTCCCACTTAGAGTGACCTCTGGGGTGAGGGTGGGGGGCAAGGCAGAGGTGGTGGTGAAAGCTGGGGAGTCTGGGGAGGTCAGGAGAGGGGACCCCAAACAGACTACGTCTTCCCCTTCCCCACAGCCTTATTCTGACAGGATAGCACTGTGATTAATTGAGGCTGCAGGTGCATGGTGCCAGGGAGAATGGATATGGGGCCCTTGGACTGTGTATGGGGCACAATCTGCTTGGACAAGGAAAAGGGGTGTGTGGCTCTTTGGTAGCAGAAAGGAAGACAAAATTTGAGGATGGTCCAAATGGAGAGATTGTTAGCCAACACTGATGTAAGGTGATGTGACAATAAGGAACCAGTTCTAAGTTTCCTTTGCATATTAATTCATTTAATCTTTGCAGAAATCCCATGAGTTGGTACCACTATTATCCCCAATTCACAGATGAACATACTGAGATACAATGAAGCTCTAATAACTTGTCAAATGCCAGGGAGTAAGTGGCAGAACCCGGATTAGAACTCACGCTCTCCAGGCTCCTGAGCCCATGCTCCTTCCGCTATGCCATACTGCTGGAAGCCACGCAAGCATTGCACGATTTGTACACTGTTTCTCCCTTCATATTTGAAGGCAATGCTGGCAGTGGTGGTACTTCCAGCCCCAGGTATAGCAGCAGATTTCATCAGCTTCTCTTTAAGTGATGAGGGACAAGGCTAGGGAACTGGGAACCATCTACAGACAGAGTGAGGACAAAGCTATGGCTGCTGGTGGATTGTCGTGGGCTCTGTTGTCCCCTGCCTCTCACTGACCACAGGGGCAAATGCGACTGATTCACAGATACTGAAGCTGTTGCTCTCTCATTGACTCTTTTTTCATATAATAGAAAAATTTATTTTCTTAAAACTTTCCATGATCTGTAAACATGGGCCATTGGACTTTTTACAGTCGATAGAGTGCCAACCTGGGTAGAGAAGTAGTCAATATTTCACCTTCAAAACTGTTCAAGATGAGAGATGAGATAGGGATTCCCAGGAAGTCTGAACTCTGGTTGGGGATCGTTTGGAGGTATTCCGAATGAGCCTCTGTGAATTCCTCTTCCACACAAACTTGAGAAAGTTCTCTCATTGACTTTTAATTCAGACAGAAGTCAGCATGTGACTAGCACAACTTTCAGAAATATGTTTGCACTCTCCATTCTAAAGGGAAACAGCAGCAGTGTCTTTATTTTTTAAGTTCTGATGTCTCCTTTCCTTGGACTTTACCGTCCATATGATTTTTATTTGGTGGATACAAAATTGGCCAACTCATTCATCCCACAGATGTTTACTGTGCCTCCACAGACTTGATTCTGGGCATGCAAGAGAGCTGGGCTCAGGGAATCAGTTGGGGCTGAGAGATGATATGCAAATCAGAAAGAAGATAAGATAATTTCAGATAGGGTAGATAAATTTGGGAAGAAAATAAAACCTAGCTGTTGAGAGTCTACTGAGAAGGAGGCCCAATTATTCCTAAGACACCACATCCTGTTTAAGGAGCAGTTAGTGTCTAGTATGTTAAGCATGTGGAGTAAAGAGAGAGAGAAACATAGCACCTGTCCTCAATAGAAGAAGCAACCGATAGGAAATCAAGTTCCAAGTGGGTTGACCTTCCTTTGAATCATCAGGGAAATCTCCCTCTAGATGATGATGACACAAAACTGTTAATAACCCCCAGCTCAAATGCTGAGAGGGAAACATTGCCCTTCAACTGGGAAGTTAGCAGCATCTTCCCCGCAGAGGTCTCTGCTCTCCGGGTTAGAACTGCACTGTGTTTGTTCATTACGCAAGCATCCTGGATCAGCTTTTCCCAGAGGCATGTAAAACACGCCAAGCTGGTATTGCGCAAAAAAAGCAAGCTCGTGCAGTCAGAAAACAAAACCTGGTGAGCAGCCCCAGCCTCGTTCACTCACCGGGAGCAGAGCTGGAAATTGCTCTG
Organism: Choloepus didactylus; assembly: GCF_015220235.1. Classification (NCBI taxonomy): domain Eukaryota; kingdom Metazoa; phylum Chordata; class Mammalia; order Pilosa; family Megalonychidae; genus Choloepus; species Choloepus didactylus. The sequence continues at coordinate 11,798,268 of NC_051318.1, forward strand.
CCTCCAGTTGATCGCAAGCGATGGACATTGAGAAGGTCAACTCCATGGACTTCGGGGAATTTGTAGACGTGTTTGGGAATGTCATTGAGAGATGTCCTCTGATTGCAGCTGCTGTTCAGTCCCAGCGCCCATTCTCTGATTTGCAAGATTTAAAGAAGCATTTTTTTGCCCTTATCGATGCCCTTCCACAGCCAGGTAAGGCTGTAGAGTTAGACGTGGAGATTCTCTGTGAAGGGGCTTCACATACACTTACCAAAATATCTTTAGATCTTTTATCCTAGTTGTTTATAATTGATATATTTACTAAGCTACTTTTATTGTAAGGTTCATTAAATTTCCTGAGGTTTGGTGAATGAGAGCCAAGCGCTTGCAAGGGGGTTAAACACAAAATGGAATGAAATAAAGTTTATTGGCTCAGCTAAGGTGGTCCTTAAATATTAGAATTAAGAGGCCACATGAAAGGCAGAGCAGGACTTGCCCCCTCCTCAGGCTGGGTCCCAGGCCTCTCAGCTTCTCGGAGGCCCAGGGTTAGGCAGCCCGAGCTCTCAGCCCCGGTGTGTTCCCCTTGAGAGAGCCCCGTATGCAAGAGGGCAGGCAGGTGCATATCAGAGGATCTCAGGCGCCCAGGGGAAAATAGTGAACATGGACATTTTCACCAGAAAAGGCCAGTTAGGACTGGACTCCTGAGGAAAAGAAACTCCTTCACGTCAGCAACCGCCGGGGGACTTTGGGGTGGGGAGGATGAAATTTTGAAGGAATCCTGGAGACAGGGAGACTATCTCTGGGCAGAGAAAAGGAGGGACTTCTGTGAGGGAGAGCTTTCGGCGGCCCAAGTGACTCAGCAAGTTGGAGGCCAAGGGTCAGGCTGTCTGTCTGCAGGAGTCTGAAATGGGCTGAGGAGACGGTGAGGAGCAGGGACTGCCTTCACAGAGAGGGTTTCCACAGAGACCCAGGGCGGGGAAGAAAAATGTCTGCTCCCTTCTTCTCTGTGATGGAACCAACAAAGGATGCTTTCCAACCCTCAGATGAGAGTCTCCGAAATAAGGAACTCTTTTATGTTCATTTTAGGCACGTCTAGGAAAAGTAGAGGGTTGTAAAATCAGACTGACAAAAATGTTGACACAGTATCGATGCTCATCGACATTTATGGGGCCTCTCCAGAGCTCAGCTCTTCCGCTCGTGTGCTGGGCTCAGGCAGAGGCATCAGGGGGAGCCGGTAGACCCAGGAACCTTTTGACCGATGACTCACAGGAAAGAGTGAGAGGCCAGCCAAGGCCATGTTCCAAATGTCCATCAGGAAAACAAAGGAGGCCGAGAGGAAAGCCTTGTAAGCCAGAGGGGAGCATGATTTTAAAGGACATGAATGACCTTCTCCCCATCAAGAAAAAAAAAGGAGGAAAATCCCATGATTTCTCTTAATACCCAAAGCATGCAGGGTGGACTATATTGAGAGAAAAGGCTTGGAGAGCTTTAAATCTCCTTATTCATTTGTTTATCCAATTACTCAACAAGTATTTATTTAGTGTTTACTCTGTGCCAGGAACTTAGATAATACGATAAAAATTTCTCTATTTCCATCTTCTTTTCCACCTTGCCCCAATCCATTTCACCAAAGTTTCTAGCCAAGGTTACATCCAATCGTGGCCCTAAGCACAGTGGGGTTTGGGGCAGAATCTGACATTCCCTTACTCATCCCTGAGGCTTAGATTTGATCTTCCTCCTGACCTGACAGAATTTCTGTGTTCTGACCCATGTCAGCATCCTAGACACTTAGAGAGTAGGCTATTGAGACTCAATAAAGGTTTTGTAAATGAATGAATGAACTGGTTCCTAAGGTGATGTTGAAAGATGAGGGATCCTAGTATTTCCTCTTCCCTGCACATTTTAACTGGGATGACTTCAGTGGCGGGTCATTGGGACAAAATGGATGGTGTTTGGATGGACTGCAAGGGTCTTTGCTTCTGCACTAGACACTGTTCTTTGGAGAGACGTCTCTGCCCTCTGCTGGGAGCGAGCTTCAGTGCTGTCCTGGAGGCTGCTCAGTATCTAATCTTACTGCATTAGATAGGGATGTTAGCAAGTATAATGGTAAAAGCAATAGCTAAAATGTGTTATACTCTCACTAATGGTCTCTTGCAGCACTTTTCCAAACACTTTTTATTAGTTAACTATTTAATCCTCATAACAAATGAGTAAAATAAGAATTATCATTATATTCATTTTTTCAGATGAGATAATTGAGGCTCAGAGAGATGAAGTAACTTGAACAAGACCACAGAGTTAAAAAACGGCAGAACTAGGATTCAAACACTGACAGTCAAGCTAACAGATTTGAAGGATTTCCAGAGGACCAGAAACAAAGTATAAAAATAATTTCTAAGGGTTTTATTCATTCATTCACTAATTTACCCAATCAACATTAATTCTTGAGGCTCCAGACCCCCGTATTTGGTTATATAATCTAGCTTTATTCCTTGCATAGTAAGGAACAAACTGGGCATCATGGGGCTTTTGAATCATAAAATTAGAAGGGATTGTAAAGAGATGTTCAGAACATGGCAACATACCTGGCCAAGGACTAGTTTTGGATGATCTAAGAAAACCCTACACTATTAAAGAAATCTGAAAATCCTAATTATAGAGAAAACCAAGGTTGACATTCCATTTAGGTTGTGCTATGATGACTACTGACCAGTAGATGGCAGTCCAGGATTAATATTCAACTCCAGCGCTGGCCCACAAAGCATCCTCTCTAAGCCAATCAATTCATAAAGACTAAAAGACAAGGGCTTCCTAGGAAAGAAAAGAAGGTTGAAACACACACACACACACACACACACACACACACACCCCGAGCCAATAACTGGAAGCAATTCAGGATTGATTTGTGTCAAAAATCAGAGAGCAAAAAAACTTTCAAAATAGAATTAATTGTGCATTCCTTTGTTGCATTTCAAAATTGCAATAATAATGCCGTGATTAATTACTTAATATTTATTCATAATATATTTATTAAATAAATGGGTGAATTAGACAGTAGTGATTCCTTTATAATGCAGGCTGTAAGGCTTTTAGATGAGGCTATTAAAATGTGTTCATTTCTTTATTCATTGAAAAAAAAATGTATAACACTCCTTCCAAAGAGTAATATGTTGGTAATAAATACTAATTGAGAGCCTACTCTGCTCCAGGCATTGTTCCAGGCGCTGGGGACAGAGACGTGAACAGGACAATTCCCTAACCTCATGGAGCTTATATTCTAGTAAAGAGAAATAGAGGATTGAAATAATGAATAAAATGATTTCTGATTCTAAACATTATTATGAAGAAAATATTTAATAAAGGAAGTCTTTCTCAACTGGTGATATCAGAGATGAAAGCCGAAGGATGAGAAGGAAGCAGCCCAAGATCTAGTAAACCAGTCTAAGAAAAAGAACCTGGAACTGGAATGAATTTGACATTTTGGAGAGCATGGAAAGATCAAGGTGGGTGGAGAAGAGTGAAGAGTGGAGGATATGAGGAAAGAGGTAGGCAAGGGCTAGATGATGTAGAGCCTTTGGGGAAATAATAAGGAATTTTTATTTACTCCATTTTCAATGAGACACCATTGGATTTACCCTTTAGAACAATCATGGAAGGTTAGTGTAGATGCAAAGAAGCCAGGCAGGGGGGCTGCTGCAGTAGTAAAATAGAGAGATGATGGGTTCTTGGATTAGGGTTGTAGCCATGAAGATGAGGAGATGTGGTTGGGTTCTAGAATATATTGTAGACTTAGAGCCAACAGGTTTTGTTGATGGATTTGAGAAGGGCTCATTAGAAACAAAGAATTGAGGACAGCTCCCATGTCTTTAGTCTGAGCAATTGGGTGGATGGTGGTGCCATTTTCTGAGATGACAAAGATTGGTATGGAGAAGATGAGACGGAGGATGGGAGTTTAAGTTTGAGTTGCCTGTTAATCATCCAGATGAAAATGTTGGGTACTCAGTTGGACCATAACATAAGAACTCAGTGGAAAGCTATGGACTAGGCTAGAATTGGATGTCATCAAAGAGTTGGTGGCACTTAAAACCTTGGTACTACATGAGTAGACTGAGGACATCAGTGTAGAGCCAGGAATAGTTATGAGTACTGAGTCCTGGGGTACGTCAGTGTTAGTGGTTTGGTAGAGGAAGAAGAAAGAGAGATGAAAGGAGGCAAATAGTGGCTTACAAGGCAAGTGATGATAATTTTTCAAGAAGGAGAGAGGTCCACCATGTGACATGCTGCTGAAAAGCTGAGAAAGAAGAGCCATTGGGCTCTGTCAAGAGATAAATCCTCTGTGTCACCTTAGTAAGAGCAGATTTTTAGGGGTAGGGGGTTGAAAGCCAGAGAGAATAAACTTGGCATGTGAGGTGAGAAATTGGAGACATCAAGTAGACAACTTTCTTGCACAGTTTTACTTGAGGGAGGAGCAGAGAAATAGGGAGAAACTAGAGGGCAACATGGAATTAAGGGAGGGATTTTATTTTGATTACACAGTTACTGAGTCTAAGGCATATTTGTGTATTAAGAAGGATAAGGTGACAGAGGGGAAGAGATTGAAGTTTGAAGTTTGCAGATGCAATGTCTTTCAGAAAGAAAGAGGGACTGGCTTCAAGAGAATTGAGTGAAGAAGTTGGCCTTCCATAAAAGGCCTTCCATTGTGCCAGGACGGAGGATACACTAGTGGTACAAATGCAGGGACACTGGTGGACTGTTACGGGGTTCTAGGGTGATTTAACACCCTGCTCTTCTGTTGAGATGATGATGAGGGTCTGCTCTGTGCCAGGAACTCTCCCAGATACAAAGGTTCATGGTGCCTGGTCCCTGCAAATAACGCATGTTTACGTTACATCCCTACACAGGGTACATCTTGAGACATGACGGGTCAGTGGCACGGACACTAAATCCAGGTTTAGGAAAGACTTTGAAGAGCAGGCAGCTTCAAGATGACCCAGTGAACCACAGTGTATTCGACTGACCTAGCCAGAGCTTGGGCCTTCCAGGTGGGTAGAGCAGCTGGACCTAAGGCTGGGGGCTGGGAATTATCACCTGCAGTCTCCAGGCTCCCATTAGGGTTTATGGAACGGTTAGGAGTGCATTTGGGATGCAGCATTGGAGGTGGAACTGGGTGCTTGTAGGCCAGCTCCCAGGTGGCCCTCAAGGGTCAGTGGTGTGGGGCAAGGAAGATGGAGTCTTTTGGCTGAGCTGGGTCAGGTTCTATTTACTCTCAACTACCATCCCTACCGGACTCCTGCACTTTTTCCATCTTATGCCCAGTGAAGGTGTGGCTTGTTTGTTTTTGTTTTTAATCCCAGCTCCTCTTTTTCAGTCTCCTTTCTTCTTCCCTTGGCTTTCTCTTCCCGGCTTCCTTTCCTCTTCCCTCCTCCCTCTCCTCTCTGCAAAGAGTGGAAAACACAAGCTCAGGCACAGGCAAATATTAACCCTGGGGAGATGCTTTTTAAGAGGGGAGATACACCCTAGATGAGTGAGAAGCAAGGGGCAAGAAGGGCAAGAGGCCGGTCTGGCGTGCGTGGGACTGGCCCCTGCTGCTCCACCACCTCCCTCTTGTCTGACCTGCGACTTGGGGGGGGGGGGTCCGGTAGGGGGCGGCAAGGGGACAGCCCCTACCCCAACACCCGGGCCTCCCACCCATAACCACTATCCCTGCCGCTCCCCTTGGTCCTGGAGAGTAAGAAATGCCGCGAGCCGGGAGGACCGCAGAGGGAAGGGGCCCTTGGAAGGCTGGGTCTCGGGCACCCCGGCTGTGCGAGGGGATAGAAAAGCTGCTTTGAAGATCTCCACCTGGTGGGGGTGGGGGCTGCAGAACTACTGGGTCTGGATACTTAGAGCCCCCCAGGGCAGCTCCCCCCGCCCCCAGCCAGGGCTGTTGCGGGTCTCGGGGGCTGGGTTGGGGTGCTGCGGAGGGGATTCAGGCTCGGAGTCGGCGCTGAGCCGGGCTCCCCCGGGCCTGGTTAGCGGCCGCGTGGCAGGTGGGGAGTTGAGCGCCACATTTTCTCACCACCTGGACAGAGCTGCCGGGCGGGAGCAGTAAGAAACCCCTCCTGTTTGCCAAGCCCGAGGGGCAGGATCCCTGAGATGAATGCTAGAGACGGGATCTTTGGTGACCTGAGTTTCGTTTTAAACTCCTCTGAACCTTACAGGAGCAGTTGGTGCACTGAAAGCGCCTGCGATTTTGAGTCCGGGTTTTAGATGCTGTCAGCTTCTGACTGCGTGCCTTTGGCAGGTCACCTCACCCTTTCTGAGCCTCCATTGAATCATGTCTCAGTGGAACCACCCCCCGGTTCTGCCTACCTCTGGGGACGAGGGGTTCATGAGTTGGATGGTGCAATCCCAAACACTCTTTTATTGGACAGGTTTGAGTAAGTGGAGGTTATACCATATTTAAAGGGATTTTTAAGTGATCCCCTTTTCCAGTAGAGCCTCATGCTTATTCCTTGCTCCACGCAGGAAAACCACTTAATTGAGATAAAATGAACCAGGCACCTTTAGCCACACTCTGGGAGAGAGATACCTCTCAGTCCTGTCCCACTGGATTTCCTTCGAGGGGGAATCATAACTGTTTATTGAGGCATTAGGTGCTGTGTTTTAGGTAAATTAATGGTCTCTAATTCTCACAACTCCTCAGCAGGTTGGGTGTCACTACCCTCATTTTACAGATTATGGCTCCCTGCTTACCATATCTGAAATCGTGCCCAACTCAACCCCTTGCCCAGCCCCAAGGATTCTAATTCTCTTTAGAGGACAAAGCTAAATGACGTGTCAGAGCTCAGGGAACATCTCAGACATGGCATCGGGGGTTTCCAATCTTAGACCTAAGAGATGATTTAAAAAAAAAAAAAAAAAAAAACTTCTTCCAAGAAAACGTTATTCTTTGCGGTTTCTTTGGGATCTAAAGTCGGAGGAGGAGAATGAGACCCAGACAGGGTAGATAGTGGGTGGGTGCAATTTTCCTAAAAGGAGTAAAGACACTTAAATTCAAAGGGCTATGGAATTTGGACTGGAAATGGGATTCGTTGCAGTAAATCATCTGCGAAGCTCTTTAGATGCCTAATTTAGAAACCCAGAACGCACACTTAGGAGCAACAAAATCCTGAGCACTTATCTGCTAAGTTCCATGGATGGTAGCCTTTTGGATCCGCCCCGCCCCTGCCCGTTCTCCTTTGCAGCAGCGCGAACCCCATTCCGTGGCCTTTTCAGGAAGTCTTCAGGCCCTTGCGTCCGGCCGCCTCCGACATCAAAGCCCCCCTGAGAGCAAAAGACTTTGAAAAGATACGAAATGCTCAGACTCCTTATCGCGTCCCCGCTCCCTCCCGAGCAAGCCATAAATTCCAAACCTCCGCGGTCTCTCTGTCCTCTCGGCTGTGCTTGCCCCAAGGTCTCAAAGGACAAACCTATCACTCCCGGCCCCGCCCCCTGACCTGGCCGGGGCCGAACGGAGCGAGGACCGAGGCGCTCAAGGTCCTGGGCACGTTGGAGGGGCGGGCGCGATTGGCCCCCCTCCGCCGCCAGGACACCCCTTGTTGGCCTGACCCGCCGCCTGGGGATCCTGCCTCGCTCCCCTCAGCCTCATCGGCGCCCGCCCGGGTCGGGCTCCGCCTGCCCGCCGCCGCCACGCCGTGCGCTCAGCCCGCAGCCTTGCGCGCCCTCCTCCCGGCGAGTGTCTGTGCTTCTCCGCAGGCCAAGAGGGCATCCTGCGCTGCCGCCCCGACCTGGCGGGCCGCGAGCTGCAGCGGGGCACGCTCGCCGCAGAGTCGCAACGGGAGCAGAGCGGCGCGGGCCTGACGAGCCTGGGCGCGGACGAGATGCGCCGGCTGGCGGAGCTCAACGCGCAGTACCGCGCGCGCTTCGGCTTCCCGTTGGTGCTCGCAGCGCGCCTCAGCGACAGCGCGGCTGTACCCCGCGAGCTGGAGCGCCGACTGCGCTGCCCGCCCGCACAGGAGCTGCGCACCGCCCTGGGCGAGGTGAAGAAGATCGGACGCCTGCGCCTCGCAGACCTGCTCGGAGCCGACCCAGCCAAACTGTAGCAGCCGCTGGAGCCTGGATCCCGGGCGCACAGGAGGGGACGTGCGGGGGGTCGCTACCTGGCCTGTGCGCCCTGGTCAAGAGGCTCACGCGGGCTTGGAGCAGCGTCCACACCACACCGCACAAAGGAAGTGGGGAATTGAGGCAGTTATATGAATAATCAACCCTTTTGTCTCCCCCATTCGGCGCCATCCACCCACGCGTGCACGCGTAGCCAAAGTATTTGTATGGTTTAGTGCTTTGTCCCCAATTTATCCAGCTCACTGCTTCTTCACACCGTTTGCGGCCCGATGACCCTAGCTTTTGTGGATTCCAGCTCTTGTTGGCTCCCCACCTTTCCTGCTAAGCTCGAGCTGAAAGGCAAAAATCGACGGAAAAGGAATCTTTTATGTCACAGCGGTTTGCGTGTTTTCATTTTTTCTTCTCCCACCTTATTTGCCGGAACCCTACATTTACATGTAAGAGGCAGCAGCTTTCTACCCTGGGTACCTATGGGCACTGGAGCAAGGAACAGGGCTGGGTGCCAGGGAAGCCAGGGCAGCCGCGGGAGGGGCGCGGTGGGCAGCGGAGAGCCCGCGAAGCGCCAGCGTTGGGCAGGCGCCCAGTGGGGCGGGGCGAAGAAGCTTCCCCAATCTCTCCTAAAAGGATGGGGGACGTCTCCGAGCTGGACGGATCTGAAGGTCGGGGGTAGATGGGCCCCTGCCTCTCCCAGGAGGGGGGCCCTTGGGCAGTTGGGAAAACCACAAGTCATAAGAATAACGGTAATAATACTCATTGAGCAGCGCTGGGTATTGTGGGCCTCGGGATGAAGGCGGAACCGCAGAGTGCTGTTGATCCGGCGAGTAATAAAGGGAAAACTGGGTCTCTCCGGGCAGAGTAGGCCCGCTCTGCGGAGCGTGTCAACCTCGGGGCTCCAGAGCCCGGGCTGGCTGCGGAGCTCCCTGCACCCGCGGTCAGAATGTCCACTTGGGAAAAAGACAGCAGCGTCACGCAGGATTCAGAAGAGGCCGCCTCTCTCTCTCTCCCTCTCCCTGTCCTTCTTTCTCTTTCGCGCGCACACTCAAGAGGGTCTAAAGGCCCTATCCTCAGACTTCTGTTGGCAGAGGAAAAAGCATCCGGTGGGCTCCTCTCCAAAGCAGACAGAGTAGGATGCGAAGGCAGACCTGGCCCTTCTGTAGACAAGAACCTCTATTATTGGCCAACCCCAGTCCGGGTTAGCAGCGGTGGGGGGCAACAAGGAAACCCTCTTTTCCATGAAGAGAGTTGTGTCTGCACCGGAAGAGCTGGAATTTCCCAGAACGAAATCACTCCTGAAGCAGCAGGAATGTTAGTCAACCCAGTCTTACAGGTGTTCCCAAATGGTGGTGAGGCGAAAAGCTGGCGATGGAGCGGGTGCGGGAAAGGCGCTGCACCGCCAGCGCCCTGCAGACCAGCGCGCCACCCGCCTCCCCGGCCTGGGCCTGTGCGCAGGGGCCTTCTCTGGGCGTAAGGAGCTCGGGGTACGCGCCACGGAGGGAGCTGGATGAGTCAGTTCTTGTACCCTGGGTCCCTGCAGCAATAGTGGGACGCCCTGGGGCCTAGGGCTACACACCTTTCTCCCTCCAGCCAGGGTAACTTGGGGGCTTTCCTGACACACACAAGAAATCTGCTGCTTGGCCAAAATGCTCTCCTGACTCAGGATCCAAGCACCAGAGGCTGGGCCTGTGACTCAGAGTAACGCGTTATACTGAAGGCACCCTGCCCAAACCTGGGGTGAGTCCAGTTTTTAGATTGATGGGCCTCCAAATGCAGAGTCCGGGCTCTTTATGGAAGCGTCCTCAACCTAAGAAATGTGGGACCCACCTGGGTTTCCCTGCGGTATTTGTAGCAGGAGTGTAGACGTGATCGGGACCTCTCAGGCACGACCCGGGGGTCTCCAATTACACGGTTACATTTCAACAGCTCAAAGCTTGTCGGAGAAATTGTTTATTCTTGCGGGAGGCGATGCGGGTGGCGATGGTAGGAGACTCCGGATCCGCCCATTTCAAAGGAGCCGGGCCGGGGATGAGGGGTGCCCCTTGCAGAGACGCCTGCGCACTTACAGCCGGGAGGGGTGGGCAGGGGCCGCGGGGCGAGGGCCGCGGCGGCTGTGGATGTCGATGCGGGGCTGGGAAGGGCCGCGGCAAAAGCCACCTGTGGCTCCTGCTTTCCCCTCCCGGGCAGCGACAAGGAGGAGGCCGCTCCCCGCGCGGCGGAGCCACCCGTGGCCCGCGAGGTCTGGCATGACAATATTCTCCGGCCACATCTTGGTTCAAACAGCGACGGGTACCTGGGCTTCTGCCGGCCTGGGCCTGGAGGAGATGTTTTCTCCTTTCGGTCCTCCAGTGCGCAGGATGCGGGAGACGAAGCCCGGTAGCAGGGACCGCGGCCGCCGACGTCGATCTCTGCGCGCTCACGGGCGGCGGCGGCGGCGGAGTCGAGGGACCGCCTGCGGGGCGTCCTGCGAGTGTCACCGGGCGCAGAAGCGGTTGGTGCTGATTCCGGAGCGAACAATGAGTATTTACTAATTCGTTAAAAACAGCAGTGGTAACTGTAAGAAGAGTTGAAGCGCAAGGAGCTGATATGCATTTCTGTAACCCGACAGCGCCTTCAAGCACACGCTCCTACCGTGCGTGGAAGGGCTTGGTGGATGTCCATTCCCCCTTGAAATGTCAAAGCTAGTGCTTTGAAATTTTCCGGAAAGGAATTCACGCGCTGATCGCCAGCTTGGCACCCACCCATGTAGATGGGAACCTGAATGGAGCCTGCTTTTTCTTTAACTGGAGAGGTAGGCTTTTGACATGTGGGCCCCAAAGAAGTCTGCAGATACTATTAGGGGAGACAAGGAGGAGGGCAACACTCAGTTTCATTGACGAACTTTCACTCATTTCAAATTTGATGCATTTCCAGAGATCAGCCAAAGAATAGGTTCCTATTCAAAAATAAAGAAGAGCTCTTTACAGGGGAAAAAGAAAGTTTTCTGTGAGATGGATACCTTCTTTGGCAATTGGAGAAATATCTGAGCGGGAATTTGTGGAAAATTCACAGGTTACCACCACAGTTAGCCATTGCCTGTAAAAGGGAGAAATAAACAGGACATGGGAAGTGATCAGGACTGTCCCAACAGCAAAACCTGAGATTGTTCTGGTACTGCTTGGTTGGAAGGGGAGGGGTGCAGATTCTACCTCCTTGAATCCTGCCAGGTGGTTCTGTGTTGGTCAGGTAAGGTTTCAAGGATGGCTCCAAGAGCTGTGGTAACAATCAACACCTGTATAAAGTATTGGCGCGTTGCAAAGTGTGCACATAGAGTATCTCATTTAATTGTAGGGACTTGACTGGCTGGCTGTACAATCTTGGGAAAATCACCTAACCTCTCTGGTTCCCCTCTAGGGTGAGCAGCTCACCAATGGGCCCAGTGACTCTGCATGAGCTGAACCTGAGTTCATTTCTTTGGCCACATAAACTCATCCTGTAGGGTTTCCTAGGAACATATTTTCATATGACAAACAAAGGTCACACCAGGCACGAGACAATGGCGAGTGAATGAATGCTAATTGAAGGCCTTCCACGTCGAAGCCTCATGGTAACATTTGGCTGGTGACTGCCTGATATCCCGAGCATCACTCATTTCCTCTGGGACAGAAGCCCCGCTCCCAGAGGGAGTACCAATCCATGGGACCTCAGGACTTTAAGTCATTCTCTGTGTTATTCCCACTCCACAGAATTAGAGAACATTACAAAATGCCCAACTAGTGCCCACAGACCCTAATTTTAGAAGAAAAGAAAAAGGAAGAAGAAAATGGGTAATTGCCATTTATTTGCTTAACTTTTTACACCATGAGCAAAGCAGATTTCTGTACCCAAGTATCATCCCCATCTCTTGGGGCTCTTTATTTCCCTGAATCTCCTGGCTTTGAGAGTACATTTTGGAGGGAACAGCAGAAAAACATGTATTCTTGGTGTTGGGTCAGAAAGTATGGCCATCTCTCCAGGAGAGGAGTCAAACAGCTGTTTTCCCTTATAGCACTCTCCCTGCACCCTGGATCCTGAGTGCTACAACAGGGAGTGGTACAACGCCTCCACCAAAGTCTTCCCATAAGTTCTGGAACTTTTCCTCAGGTAGAGGGGATCAGACACCCGGTTTGCTTGGGGGGAAACATTCTTCTCTGCCTGGGCCAGGTGGCCTGCTCCTGTGAATGGCGGCAGGACAGCTGGGGGCAGCTGCGGCCCCTTCTTGCCATTCGGGATGAATCCCACGGGCTCCATTGTGGCCCGGAGGGGCAGGTGGTGGAGTCGGGAGGCTCCGCGGAATGGACACTGTTATCGATTTCCTTCCCAGAGATGTCAGCTGAGGGGGCTGTGATAGGGCAGGGTGGGGTGGGGGTTGTTGGGGTCAAACCATCCATTATTGAGCCTTCTTTTGTGTGAGGAGATTGCTGATGGGGTGCAAGGGCTGAAGGACTTCCGAAACGCCAACCAAGTGGAGATGGAACCATATTTCCATAGCAGTGTGGACTGCCAAGCTGAATACCTTTCCTTCTCACTCTTCCTTAATTATCCAGCTTAAGGCAGGGGGCAGGAAGAGAAGTGGAAGGGCTGCATTATTTGGATAATTTCCTTGATTCAAAAAGGATTCAGAAAGTAGAGTGGCATGTGAAGGCGGGTAGAGAGGGCCCAGTTCTCTGTGCGTTCCAAGGGTCAGGAGCTCCCCAGTTTCCAGGAGCCTGCAACTCTGGGGCAGAGCAGGGTCCCCCAAGCCAGAGCAAACACCGGGGACCTTTGAGCGGGGAACCGCCTCAATGATCTGTGGATTCAAGGAGTGTCTCATCTGCCCCGGAGCAGCCCGCCCCTTCCGGCCTCCTCCCGCTCCCCACCCCCAGCCCTCCGCGCCTGCCCTTGCCACCAGCCCGACCCTCTCCGAGGAATGCGGAGGGGCCTCTGGGAGCCGCAATGTCAGTAACAAAGAGACTTCCCTTTGATAACCTGGCGAGGCTGCCCCTTCTGCCTTCCTGATGCTTTATTTACCTGGGTCTGTTCTTCTCACCCTTTCTTGCCCTTCATTTAAAGCCCGCAGCTTCGGTCCCAGACCAACTCCTGCCCCAAGCAACCCAAGCAAGTTTGCCTCCCCCAGAGTGATCTGCTGACGGCTGCTCTTGCCCGGCCATGGGTTGAAGGCTCGGCCTGGCCGCCAAGTAGAGGCCGGAGGGCAGCCGCAAGCAGCCGGGGTGGGTCCCTTCCTGGAGGGATCTGGGCTCAGGCCCGAGGGCTTGGCCGCCTGCCTCTTAGAAACGGCCGAGCACCTCGGGCCCACCTGCTGATGACACTCTGCTCGCGGCCCTGGTGCCGGTGGCGGCCGGGTCCTCCCGCCGCTCCCAAGGCCGCACACCTGCTCCAAGGCGGGAGGATCCGCCCTGGTCCAGAGCCGGCCTGCAGAGGACAGGCACGGGCCACCGGCCCGCGGGGGGCTACGACGGTCCAGATTCAAGTTGGATGTAAGGCTACACAGACCCCCTTCCCGTCAGCCACCTTCCACCCTGCTCTGGCTGCTCCCACCACCCAGCCACTGCGGTGATCCAGCTGGGCCTTCTCTTGACTGACAGCCCCCTCCCCGGATTTGGGGGTCGCTTCTACTCTGAGGAACCTGTCCAAGGACATCCTTTGCCGACTCTTTTACCCTCACCAAACAGCACAGGGATTTGGCAGGGGTATTGCCACTGCCACCGGGTCCCATTTTTGCAAGAGGGAAACCGAGTGGTTTTCACGATGGTCCCCCTCCCCCACCCCGTCCCCAGCCCTGCGTACCCCCAAGGGAGTCTCAGGCTTCCCCGCAGCTCTGCCCAGTTTGGGGTCCAGCGTGACCCGCCCGGCCAGGGCCGCCCTGGCCGCTCCCCACGCAGATGGGCGCGCAGGCCGGAGCCCTTTCTCCTGAGCCCAGCACAGAGACACAGCTGGAAAACCGGGACAATTAGGCAGCGGCCGGCGGCCGGGGCCATAAAAACGCAGGAAGCGGCCACCGCGGGGCGGAGGGGACGGCTGCCCCCAATAAAGCGATTGTTCCAAAGAATGCCAGGATTCCGAAGACTCGGCCCGCGCCTCGGCCTCAGCTACCAGATCGCGGCCTGGGAGGGGGACATGGGGGACGCAAGGAGGGGTCGCGTCTCCAGGAAGAGGAAGATGTTTGCTAGATCAAAAGTGCACAGCGCCCACCATTTAACCGCCCACATTCCGGACCCACCTGGACTGCGCACACCCCCTTTCTTTCCCTCATCACCACCCGATAACTTGGGTTCTCTGCAGGGTTTGCAAATTATTTCTGATTTTCTTTCTCGGCATGTCCGATGACACCTGGCTGCGCCTCTTGAATGAGCCGCTCCTCAGCTCTCGGAGAGGGGCAGGGTGGAGTGCCCCTGACGGCCTTCCCCAACGTTAACCTTTTTCCTTAGGAAGCACAAAGGGTTGGAGAAACCAGCGAGCACAGGATCCTGAGGCCTGGGCTAGTTCTGAGACGCACCTTGGGGGTTGTCACCTGTAAAATGGGGAGGCCAACAACACCGGCTTTGTCCTCGGTTCAAGGGAGATACGAGGATCAAGGGAGACAAGGGGAGAGACAGGGGACCAGAGATGACAGGATGAAGGAGACAGTGAGGAATACCTGGGGAGAGCGCTTGACAATGAGCACCGACAAGTGCAGAGCTGGAGGAGAGCGGCCAGCGCGCGCGGGGTCCCAGGGCGCTCAAAGCCACCCACTCAGCCTGCCAGGCCCGCCTGGCTCGCCGCTGTGATCCTCATACCCGAGTCTGGCCACGCGGTTTGGGGCGCTGAAAAGAGACCGCGACCGCTGGCACGTTCCATGTGGTCCCTGAAATGGAAATAAGCGCGCGCAGGAGACAAATCTTGCCTCTCAGGTGCCCGCGCCCGGCAGTTCCCAAGCCAGGCCGCTCGGCGCCCGTCCCCTCAACGGCTACTTTCTGCTCCGGGCCCCTTGGACACAGCGCACCGAAAACTACGGGAGACCCTTTCAACCCTTCCCCACGTGAACTTTCTTAGAAGCAATATTTTTTAATGACCCAGGTTTCCCTTTCCATCCCCTGAAAAGGAAAAACAATTTTCTTTGGGGGATGTTTTACTTTATAAAGGAGAAGGTGTTTTTTAAGATAAAGTACGATATAAGAGGTATGGAAATACCTAGGTAGTATTAGCAGAAATTCTAGGCTTCTCTTTCCTTGATTTTAAACCATTCGTTACAGTATAACAAACATATAAGTGTAGCTGGCTGAATTTTCACAAACTGAACACACGGTGTAACCAGCACCTTGCCCAAGAAACGGAACACCGCAGCACCCTACAAACCCCTCCTGCTGCCCTCCAGTTAGTATCTCCCAGGTGGCTGCTAGCCTGACTTCTACTACATGCTCCTTGGTTCTGCAGTTTTTAAAAGACTTTAAAGTCTTGAACATAAATGCTTTATTTAAAAATTACATTAATTTAACTGAAATTGCACCCAGAAGGTAGGGTCATAATTTGAGCAAGAAAATAAAGAATTAGTGGTGACAGTTGTTGGTGGGCTTGCAGTCGCCTTGGGTAGGGGCGCAGGGCGGGAAGAAAGAGGCCCATTTCTTGTGGCTCGGCTGACACCTCCCGGGTGGGTCAGAAACATTCTCATCAAAGCAATAGCTTCCTTTTTCTTTTCTCTTTGGGGTATAAGGAGTTTCTTGACCGGCCCCTTCCCTGCAAATGCAAGACAGCGCCTGTCTCCAAGCCCTGATTCCCACCAAGATAGCTCTTTCTCTCCCGCTCTCTTTTGCAAGTCTCTTGATTTCATTCTTTGAACCTGTGATTGGAGGTTAAAGTGCACCAGGCTAGAAGGAGGAAGCTCTTAACAATAAAAGGTTTGAATATTTAGCTGTGATCAGGTCGCGGCCCTCTCGCGAGCTTCCCCCTTATCTTTTAAAATGCAAATCGTGTTTCAGGGGGTTGCGCGCTCGGTGCGCACTGCGCCTCGACGTCTCCAGCCATTGGTGTCTGTGTCATTACTAATAGAGACTTGTAAACACTCGTTAATCACGTAAGGCCGCTGGCCTGGGACTCCGCACGCCAGCCTGTGGCGGGTCTTCCCCGCCTCTGCAGCCAAGTGGGAAGGAGGTGGGAGGAAAGAAGGAAGAGAGGGAGGGAGGGAGGAGGCAGGCCAGAGGGAGGGACCTCCTCCGAGGCAGAAGCGCCGCGGGGAGCCAGCGGAGCAGCGCCGGCTGAGGAGCAGCCATCCGCCGCTCCAGGCGCCCCCTGCCCCTTCCCCTCCGCGCCCTCTGGCAACCTCCAGCGTCCGTCCCCAGGCAGCATGGTGAGGGCTGCTCCTGGGCCCTCGCCACCATGTACGTGAGCTACCTCCTGGACAAGGACGTGAGCATGTACCCCAGTTCCGTGCGCCACTCTGGCGGCCTCAACCTGGCGCCGCAGAACTTTGTCAGCCCCCCGCAGTACCCGGACTACGGCGGTTACCACGTGGCGGCCGCGGCTGCCGCGGCGGCGAACTTGGACAGCGCGCAGTCCCCGGGGCCGTCCTGGTCCGCAGCATACGGCGCCCCGCTCCGCGAGGACTGGAACGGTTACGCGCCGGGGGGCGCCGCGGCCGCCGCCAACGCCGTAGCTCACGGCCTCAACGGGGGCTCCCCGGCAGCCGCCATGGGGTACGGCAGCCCAGCCGACTACCACCCGCATCACCACCCGCACCACCACCCGCACCACCCGGCCGCCGCGCCTTCCTGCGCTTCGGGGTTGCTGCAGACGCTCAACCCCGGACCGCCGGGGCCCGCCACCACCGCCGCCGCCGAGCAGCTGTCCCCCGGCAGCCAGCGGCGGAACCTGTGTGAATGGATGCGGAAGCCAACACAGCCGTCCCTTGGAAGCCAAGGTAAGCGGCGGCGCCCCATGGAGGGGCGCCCTGGGAGGGGACCTGCCGGCCGCTGGCTGCAGGGCGGGCGGCGCGTCCGGCGCGCACCGGGGCTCCTGGGGGCTGTCTGGGAGTTCTGCGGCAGGCGGGGTGGGGGGCAGAATCAGGGGCCTCTGGCCCTCTGCTCTAGTTACCGTGCCTGGGCTGGTGCGGGGCGGAGAAGTGGATATTTGTGTCTCATGACCCCAAAGGAGAGAGTGGGGGATCTTCCCCCTTCCTCTTTCCAAAGGCTCTTCATTCACATCGGCGGGACACCCTCGGGAAGCTCCCGGGAAAGCTTCCCGGCTTGCACCCGCCGGAGCTCTCTCCGCGCTCGGCTCGCCGCCGCAGAGGAGAGGAAGCCTCGAACTGCCCCCGGTTGTGTGTGTGTGTGTGTGTGTGTGTGTGTGTGTGTGTGTGCGCGCGCGCGCGCGCGCGTACTCTAGACCCTTTCTCTCCGTGTCCTCTTCTCCCATCTGAGCAACCCAAGAAGGAAGGTGACCTGGGTGCTTGCTGTATCTGGGGCGCAGGAGATGGAGCGTGAGACAGCGCGTGGGGCCAGGTTTGGCAATTTGGGTCAATTCAAGGGATCCTTGAGAGGAGTAGGGAAACTGCTGTGGCTGGAAAGAAGGTGCTGGCCCCAGGAGGTAAGGGGGAGGGGTCGTACTAGGGGCTCGGAACCCTTGATCTGAAGAGGGTTTATTCCAGGCAAAAGCAGGAGGGCTAGAAGCGAGAGGTCGGCCGCGGGAGTCCTCTAGTGTCTGCGAGAGAGCAGGGACAGGGGGAGGAAGCCCTGGTGGACATTCAGGAGCTGCTCCAGATAGCTCATTTCTCCCGAACCGAACTTCCTTTCAAAGAGCTCAGGAGTGTGTGTGTGTGTGTGTGTGTGTGTGTGTCCGCTTGTTCGAGAAGCTTGCTGGGGAGATGTCCCAGCAAAGACCCAGGGCTCGCGGGACCGTGGGACGGGTTGGCTCCGCTTCTGCCCGCGTCTGGCGTCGGGATGTGCGTCGAGGCGGGAAGGACGTGAGAACCGGGGTGGTGGGGGAGTCCTGTGGGCGTCCCCCCTTTATTCCATGGAGTCTTTTTCTCAGCACTCTGCGCTTCCGCTTTCTTCTCCCCTCCTGGAGGGCCCAGCCCGCCCCGCGTGCAGGTTATGGCCGCTTTTGCAGAGGTTTATGGCCAATTACAGCCGTATAAATCAGAGCAGCCGTTGGGGGCTGTCTCTGGGCATCGGTTTCTGCGTCACTCGGCACATGCCGGGGGAGCGTCCGGTTGAGAGATGTGGCCGCCTGGGGAGAAGACCCCAGGGCCAGGCCTCGCATGGGCCTCGCAGCCCCGGCCTGGGCCCTTCCCCAAGAGGAGGCGCCCTGGTGCGAGCCCGACTACAGAGCCTAGCCCGGGGGCGGGCGGCCTAAGGGAGATATTTTGCGCGTCCGGGGAGAGTGGCCGCGGGGTGGGCGGGTGGGAGGCGGGGAGCCGCAGGAGCCCAGGCCGCCGGGTCAGCAGATGAGAGGCCGCTGTGAAGTCCTGCGACGAGGTGGCAAGGCCGCGGTGGGCGCCGGGCGCCCTTGTGATGTTAATGTGGGGAGGCCGCGGCCCGCGGGCTAGAGCCCGACTCCTCTGCGGAGCGTCATCTGTCAAGAGGCGGAGGGGGTGGCGGTGTGCGGCCCGGCCCGCTTTGATATACACCTTCCCAGCCCTGCCATTGTCTCTTTTTAGGGCCCGGAAAGAGGGTGGTGACTTTCGCAGTCAATAATGAATTCTGACAAGTCCCTCTCATCCCTCCCCTCCTCCAGCCCCCTCCTTAGTTCCCAGGGGGTGCGGGGCGCCTCCTAGGCCCTTGGGGCGCGGGCCACTGAGAGCACAGAGTCCCCTTCACCGCGTTCCCCGGCCCGCCCGTGACACTGAAAGGACAGCAGTGGAGCACGTACGACTGTTGTGGTCAACTTCCCTGCGCCCCATTCCCGGGCCCTGGAGGTGTCCTTTGTGACTCCAACCAGGCTGCAGTGGCAGCTCCGTTCACTCTCCGCGTGACATTGTCTGATTCTCAGTCTCCTCGTCTGAACAGAGAGGCAGCTTCGAGTGGGCTTGGGGCAGTCTGCGTGGGAACGCGCCCACCAGGTCGAGGGCGCTCGGGCCGCGCCGGGTGCCTTTTCTTGCCTGGCGGGCGCGGGGTCGGGGCCGCAGCGCCCATTCAAATGCGCCTGCCCCTCCGTGTTTATGTTAATACGCCTGGCAGGGAGGGGGATGAAAGCCGGGGCCGCCATTTGCTCAGTAGTGGTAATTCAAACAGAATGCGGTTGTTATTAAGGCATTGAAAGGGCTTTTCTTTGATAAGATCGCCTTGTCCTGCATTGTTTGCGGCTGTGTTTCCCTTTCAGTGGCTCCCGGGAGCTCCCTCTGATCCCGCCTGTATCTTCCCAGGGCACTTTTGTTGTGTTTTGCAAAGGGTTTTACCTGAACAAAGTCGGCCTGCGGAGCATTAAACACCTCCAGGCAACTCCCAGACCTCTCAGATCTCGCAGATCTCGCTGAAGGACCGGGCACTGGGCGATTGATTGAACGTGTCCTACTGCCCGGGTCGGGCGGAGTGCGAGAGACAGGCTCCTGCCCCGGCCAGACCCCGCCGAGACGCGAGGCTCGGGCCTGCTCCCACGGCGTCTGCACTATTTGTCAAGGCCCTTCAGTAAAACAATCAATCCAAGGTTTAATATGTTGACTCAATCCAATGAGCATAGATCACTGGTCAGGATGGCTCTGGACGGTTTGCAGCAGAAATAAACGGGGGATTAAAGAGAAAAGGTGTCCAACACCAAGCCCGGTTCTCCCAGGTATAAACCGTTTCCAAGGGAAGGGGTGCGGGTTTCTGCCTGCCGGCTTAGGTTCCGGCCCGCCAGACCCCAGCTCAGAATTCCACCGGATGGGCCTGGTGTGCCTGGGGATCGGGGTGGGGGTGTGTGTGTGGTTCTGGTGACTTGACCGAACCTGTCAACTCCTGCACCCCAATTTCCACTTCTAGTAAAGCAAACGGAAAATAAATAGCTCCACCCCCACCCCCAGAGGTACACCGGCCACCCCAGCTGTTTTCACGGTGGGCTTCCCTCTCTGACAGGCCTGAAAATCTGCATATTCCTGGGAGGCTGGCCACTGCACCTACCCCTTTTCCCTTTGGGCTTAGACACCTCCAGCCCTATTTCCCTTTTACCAAAAGGGGGCTGTGTCCTGCTATCTTCTGTGTATATGAGGTTTTGTGTTCCTTAATTTTTAAAAACCACTTAACCACAAGGTGAGTTTAGTTGCCCCTGATAGCGCCACCCCCTCCTCTGAAGGCCCTCTGGGGGGTCTTGTCAGACTCCGCGGGAACCAGCCAACCCCAGGCCCCCCCAGGGTGGTGGAGGAAGAGAAATGGCCCTTGGGTTAGGGAGGTTTGTCATTACCCATGACTGATGGGCCGCCTTGTAGTTCTAGGCCCTAACTTGTTACTCTGTCCTCCGCAGTGAAAACCAGGACGAAAGACAAATACCGCGTCGTGTACACGGACCACCAGCGGCTGGAGCTGGAGAAGGAGTTTCACTACAGCCGCTATATCACCATCCGGAGGAAAGCCGAGCTGGCCGCCACGCTGGGGCTCTCCGAGAGGCAGGTGGGGACCGCCAGGCTCCCCCAGGGACTGGGAGCTGCGGGTGGAAGGAGTGTGGCAGGGAGTCCAGCTGGGGAGTTAGGAAGAAGTGTGCCAGGTGACGCTGGAGGACGGGGGAGAATGTTCCTTCTGATCCTGTTTTTTTTTTTTCTTAATTCTAGTAACATATGCAACCTAAAGTCTTCCCTTTCTAAGCTGCCTTTTACCTTTAATTGTATTCTGATGATATTGAATATCTTTTTCTGTCTGGGGAGATCTGGGAGGGGCAAGAAAAAGCCATGAGTGTTTTAGTTTAATCAGAACTTTATTTAGGTCCATAAAGACTAATTAAAGACCTATTCTGTTTGTGCCCAGAACTGTGCCTGGGAAAAAAATAAATATAAGGCCCTATCCCTGGCCATAAAAAGTAGAAGGGCGAGGCTTGCCTCATGAAAACTCTATAGCCTAGAAGACAACAGGCCAAATGCATAACCAGGACACCAAATCTCAGGTTCAGTTCCAAGGTTTAGCCTTGAGGTTTAGCCTTTAGGGGCCAAAGGTTGTCATTTGAAGTACACCCAGCACTGGCCTCCCTCTTGCTTGGTATAAAGAGGGCCTTGCAGTTTCTGTTTTCCTTGGTTCTGAGGCTCTGGGCTTTTACAGTAAAGCTGTAGATAAAGGTTGCTTTGGAAAGAAACTATGGGAGCAAGGAGAGAGGAAGTCTCCTTGCATGAGGCCGAAGTGGGCTTGGGAAGGGCTCCAGCACTAGGCATTTATGGGGCTATTCAGCGAAAGCCTTCTGGTCCTTCTCTAGTTGGAGGGGAACTTGGTGGGAGATCATGTACTAGTGCTGGAAACTGTTCCTCCCCCCCCCCATGCCTCCTTCTTTCTTCACCACCTTCTGTCTTTCTCTGCCTTTCCACTTCTAGGTTAAAATTTGGTTTCAGAACCGCAGAGCCAAGGAAAGGAAAATCAACAAGAAGAAGTTGCAGCAGCAGCAGCAGCAGCAGCCGCCGCCGCCACCACCTCCACCACAGCCTCCCCAGCCACAGCCGGGCCCTCTGAGAAGTGTCCCCGAGCCTTTGAGCCCTGTGTCTTCCCTGCAGGGCTCGGTGCCTGGCTCTGTCCCTGGGGTTCTGGGGCCGGCTGGGGGAGTGTTGAATCCCACCGTCACCCAGTGACCCACGGTGGCCTGCAGCGGCAGAGCAATTCCAGGCTGAGCCAAGAGGGGCGTGGACTCTGCTAGACTCCTCAGGGGAGACCCCCAACCCTCCCGCCCCCAAAGCCACACCTCCTCACCTAGCTCTTGGAGGAAACAGGGGTGCTGGGAGTAAAGACAAGTGGGGTTGGGCATCCTGGAGGAAGATATCCTCCCAGATTTTGACTTTTTCCAGTCTGACTCCTCTGGCCAGTGGGGAAACAGCAAATGACCACTGGGGGCTTTGTTCAGTACTGGCAGAAGCATTGCCTGGGTCAGCTCCACAAACCAGGCTTCCAGCCCCACTCCTTCCCAGCTCTGCACCTCCAAGATCTGCGGGGTTGCCTCTCTGGCTGGAGCCCAGAGGAGAGAGTGACTTCCTGGAGATGCCTGCTCCTACTCACTGCCTTGTGAGGACCTCCTGCCTTAGGGGCAGGCCAGATTTAAGCTGTGGGGGGCAGAGGCAGCTAGGATGGAAACTGGGGCCAAAGACTGCAGAACCCCCAGGTGGTCTGGGTCTTTCTTCTCCTTTCTCAGACCAGGACAGGCTTGGCCAGTGGACGAGCAGTGTGTGGTGGGAGGGGGTGGTGATTGGACTCCAGACCTGGCAAGGGGGCCCTGGCAGGACCTTGTTTAGAAAGCCTGTCACCAGAGCCTCTCTGGGCTGGATGTATGTCAGTGCTATAAATACCAGAGCCAACCTGGACTTCCTGTCCTTTTCACAGTCTTGGAGCTGATGAAGAAGAGGGTTTTGTTGTTGTTTGGGTTGTTGGTCTGTGTAACATCCAAGCCAGTGTTTTTAAAAGCGTTCTGGATCCATGGGGAGAGGAGTGATATGGTGAAGGGATGTGGAGGTATTTGAACAGAGCTGAATTTTTTTCTAAAAAGGAAAAAAGAGAGAGACAGAGATCAATGACCTTTCCAGATTTCAGATTCTATATTCATCTTCTTCAGAGTTTGTCTAGAATGATCTTTTTTAAAAATGAAATCTTTCCTCTGGTTGCAAATAGAATTAGAAAGGTCCGGAAGGGAGTGGGGAAGGTTATCTGGACAGCCTCATTTTACCCCACAGCCTCAGAAGCCGGAGGGAGCAGGTTCGGAGCCCTTCCCTGCCCCCAAGCCTGAGCCCAGCCTTGGACTGTGGAATGCGCGGTTCTCCTGGGGGTGCCTCTGGGCAAAATGCACATCTGAAGGGTCAGCTGGTTCTAGCTGCTGGGAATTATAGCCCCCCTCATAGTATCTCATCGAACCCACAGAGGCTATTGGGAACACCAGGCAATTCCCTCCTCGGTGACTCCCTTCCTACTTCCCACAGCCCTGCTAAACATAACTCTTAAGTAAAAATGATTTTCCCCTGTTTTCCCAAGGTGACACCCTCACTGGACTTTTCCTTGAGCCAGGACCTACCCATTACCGCCTCCACCCTTCTCTCACTCGTTTTCCTTATCCCCACCCCCACCCCCAGCCACTCCACAGACAACTGAAGAGCCAGCGTAAGGAGCCTGTCAGTGATGGTTTTGGTCCTGGAGGGCGCTGAATTGCGCGCTCCCAGCAGGGCCTGGAGAGAAAGGCCTTGCCCTGCATTTCGGTCTTTCCACAAGTACCCTGGAGGTCTAATCGGCCCTCATCTGAGGGAGGAGGTGCATAGCGGAGAGCCAGCAGGAGGCATAAATACGCTCCTCTGGAGCCCCTCCCCAAATGCGCGTCCCTTGCGGTGGCCACGCATTCCGCTGCGGCTCTGAGAAAGGGGCTCTGGGGTCTGGGCCCCTGGGCGCCCAAGCCGGAGCCGGAGTGGCGACGCCGTTGGCGACACCCCCGATCGAGAGGAGTCCGCAGGGCCAGGGCTCCGGTTTTTCGGGGCGGCCGATCCTCGCCGCGCCCCGCGCCGGTGCCGCGCGGCTGTCGCGGTTGCTATGCGTTGCCGTGAAACGCCTGTCAATAAAGCCTGTTTGGACAGTGGAGCAAAAGCCCAAGGGTTGTTTGCTTAGTGGTTAGAGGTTCAAAAGTCGGCATTGTCCCGCTGCAAGCGATTACAAGTCCTTCCCCTTCCCGGGTCCCGGCAACTCCATCGACGCCCCCGCCCCTCGCCGGCGAGCGGCTCTCGAACCCGAGACCGAGGAAGGGCACTCAGCCGGCTCTCGGCCACGCCGCGGCCCCGGCTCGCTGCTCCGAGCCGCCTGCAAATGCCCAGCTCACGGGGAAGGCGAAGAAACGACGGCAAGGGACGCCACCGCGCACCAGACGCCAGTCCCCGTTCTCGCCCCCAGAGCCAGCCGGCAGGAACACGGCGACGTGGCACGAGTGGGCGACGCAGCCCGGAGAGGCCTGCGGGGTTGCCGGGGGCTGACTTCTGGCCCGAGGCCTCCGCGGCCCGCGCGCTTCCCGCCTAGGCGGAGGTGGGGCGGGCGCCGGGGATCCCGCGGCTCCGCTCTGGCCGCCAGGGGGCGCGCGCGCTCTGGGAAGCGGGGCCCGGGCTGCGCACCTGGCCTCTGGCAGGCACCCGGAAAGGGCCCCGGTTCTGACCCAGCTGGAAGGTGCAAGCTCCAGAGCCTCTCCACCCACGGCTGCTCCTAAACTGGGGCGTGGCGCGATGTCCCCGCGAAAACCGTGGGCCTGTAAAATTAAGTTGAATTGTTTGGGGCGATGGAAAAGTTTTGATATAGATGGTGGCGATGGTAGCACAGTGTTGAGTGTAATTAACGCCATCGAGTTGTGTATTTGAAAGTGGTTAAGATGGGAAAATTTATGTTGTATGTATGTTATCACAATTAAAAAAACAAAAACTTAATTCAAAGGAAGTAAGGCCGGGAGATTCTTGGCTTTGTTGACTATTTAAGGAAAGCAAAATGGGGGGGGGTATGGCTATTTATCATTCCAAAAGGGTCTTTTTGCACAAAATGTTTCTATATACAGTAATACAGGCACGGTACTAATTTATTGGAAAGACTGGGAGTTTAGGATAAATATGGGAAAGAAATGTATGGGATGGTGGAACACAGGTCAAAAATGTATACACAGAGAGAAAACAGCTTGAGCCTTTTTTGCAGTGAACAGTCATGGCTTTTTCATATCCATCCTTTCTGAGTGCTAATCATATGGAGTGTTAATCTAGCAGCAATGAAAGTTTCAATGAATTTTACTTTCTTAAAAAAATGTTTATTGTGGTAACACGTTACACAACACACATTTTCCCATTTTAACCACTTTTATATGTACAATTCAGTGATAGTAATTACACTCACAGATTAGTTTCACGTTTTTAGTAATATCTAGTAAGA
The DNA here is from genome assembly GCF_015220235.1 of Choloepus didactylus. NCBI lineage: Eukaryota > Metazoa > Chordata > Mammalia > Pilosa > Megalonychidae > Choloepus > Choloepus didactylus. The sequence continues at coordinate 11,823,371 of NC_051318.1, forward strand.
TGCCAACATTAACCAAGACAACTAATCTTTGATAGCTATCTAAATATATACACAGCAATAATCTGGCTGTTATTATCCACAATCACTGAGATGGGAGAAAATAAGAGAAGGCAGAAAATGAAAGAAATCTGAGCTACAGAGTAGCAAGAAGAGGTTATATGTTCTTCTAAAGGACTTTGAGTTTGGGTCCAATTGTAGCTTGTTTTAGACAATGTGCTGCTATTTAGTAGCTGAATGACCTTGGGAGATCACAACCTCTGAGCCACCATTTCCTAATCTATAATATGGGGATCAAATGGCGGTAAGGAAGGTGAATGTATCTTTACAGTATACTTATGATTAGGCCCCAATAATGACATGAACTTTTGCTTCCATTACCACGAACCGTTTTCTGTAAAGTGCTCAAGGGTCCTTACACAGAACCTTGAACCAGGAAAATTTCCCAGATCACAATACCCGGAAGTTTTTTCTAATGCATTCAGCTTTGCTTACTTTGTCAAAATTACCTGTCTGTTGTCTCTTGATTTCTATTGCCGAAGCCTCTGCATAAAATCCTGTGGCAAAGCACTAATAACTTCTAGATGTGAAGATGAGTTACTGATCAGCCTAGCTTACTTGCCCCTTATCTCCCAGGAGAGATGCCATCAACGCCTTCTGGTTGTACTTAGGAGAACCAAGGTGAGTGGAGGTTGTAGTTGGGCCAGTTTGAAAGGGAACCTCCTTATAACTATCAGGACACTCTTAATCCAAATGGGGCAGATATTCTAACTAGATGGCATTGAAAGTTTCTTTAGTTTGAAACCATTTCCATCCCAACATCTCATTATCAAGTCTGCACTCTTCCAGGAGTCACACCAAGGAGCTGCTCTGACTTTAATTCTTTCAGGCTGATTCATCCCTTAAAGTTATTTCAAGACACTAGTCATTTCTAGTCCCCATAATTTTCCCTTACATTGAAACTACAGCAGCCAATTATGTTAAATTATTTTTGTTTCAGAGAAGAAGGTAGGCATTCATATCTGAATCATGTAGATTAACTTGTAAATATTTAAACATTTAAATGTTTTTAAACACATTTAGAATATGTAAACTACCAACGCTCATCGTAACTCTTACCTTCATCCTACTTCTTTTTCCTCTCCCCTTTTCCCTCCTGCTCTTCTTTGACATGGTGCACTACAACTTTAGGAAACCAAGCATATTTTAGTGATAGCTATGGTCCTAGCTGAAAAAATAATATTCAGGTCATATATTAGGTTTCCTTAAATACTCTCAAAGAAGGCCAATCAGATGCTTTCAGTATCTTATTGGTAAATAGGAACCTCAGCCATTTCATGCATTTTAATAGTTGAGTTTTAACTTCTAAGAAAGGAATTCTTTTCCAATTGTTCATGTATTATCTCAGAACTTTCAGGATCAGCAATCTGCTATCATAATGCTTTGTATCTCCAATATGACAATAATAGGTTTTATACAAGTGGTAGTTGATAAATTCCTCTCCAACCTAAGGAAAGCAAACAATTAAAAACAATGTGGGAACTGAAGTCATTGTAGTACAAACACACAATAGCTTGTTGTGTGGCACTTAAATAATTTTAATTTCTTGATGATTAGTAGAATCAGTGAAAAGGATTAAGTGCCTAAACCGCAGACCTGGGCAGGCTCTGCCTTTTCCTCATGAAAAACACTCAGTGTATTGTTCTTTCACTTTGTGTATCTAATGTATTAAAAGCAACAACTAGACACAATGAGACTTTCTTCAGACCTCGCCACATTCTCCGTTTTCTAGCAGAATTATGGTAAGGTGTGTGTGCATTGCCTGAAAGAAATAGAAGAAAAAGATAATTAAGCCAGAACCAGGGGCCACTGTCCAATAAATAGCAATATAGAAGACTATGGGAAGAACAAAAAGGAAGACTGCTTGTCTGGAGTCCACATACACAAAAAATAAAAACTTATTTTTCCTCAACCCACTAGGTTTAAAAAAAAATGTACATTTCAGAAATCTAAACTCCTCCAATTATTCTCATTTGTTTCTATTGTCATTTTCAACATATCTACGAATTTCACATAAACATTTCTGTACTTATAGAAATCTGTTAGTGATACATTTTTTATAAGCATGGCCCATTAGATGCTAATTCAGATACAAGAGAATGATGGGTTTTGGGCATGCTCTTAAGTCCACAGAAATCCAAGAAGATTTAAATTAACAAGTAAATCTCATTTCTACTGTTAGATGCTTGATACGAACATGGAGTGTTTTGATAACTCCTCTTGGGTGACACGTGGCCAGAGCGGAGAACCAAAAAGCTATTCACCTAATGATCTCGCCCTCTGAAGCTGTTCGGTGCGTGAATTTTCAGCGCTATTTACGAATAAAGCGGGGGGAGGGGGGGCGGTTACTTTTGCAAATCTAAAAGCAGACAAAACAGAGAAGCAGCAAGCTGTTTCCTCAGCCGGAAATTTTGTCGTCGTCCCCCGCCCTGCTCCACCTCTACCTCAGAGAAACTATCGTCTGGATTTTAGTTTTGGAGTCTTTCGGACAGAAGAAAACTTCTTGCCCGTGCCCAGATAAGCCAGTTGTCCAAAATATCTCGGGCGACGCGCTCAGCCAGGTGCCAAGGCCCCGTGCGCGGCGCGGGTGGTCGCAGCTCCCTCTTGCGCTCCGGAGGAGTGGACGAGCGGGCATCTGCTGGCGTCCCACCCGGCCTCGGGCGCCTGGATCCTCCCCCGACACCTCAGTCTGCCCAGAGCGCACCCCGGTGCCAAGGGCCTCCTGGGGCGCTCCGCCGGCGCCGGTTTCCCGCAGGCGGCCCGGCCATGGCCGAGAAGGTCGCGCCCCTGTCCGGCTCAGTCTCCCCGCGGCCTGGGGGCTCCCCGGGGAGGTCCGCGGCGTCTGCCCCGCGGGTCGGAGCGAGGGCCCGAGGCGCGTGCCCAGAGCCCTCCATGGCCGCCGAAACACGGGCAGACGCGGAAGGCGGGCTCCGAGACGCCGGCGAGATCTTTCCTTCGTGGGGACAGTTTGTTTGGAGTTGACATACTGTTTCCCATGGCGGGCGCCGCGACCGCCGGGGGCCGAAGAGACTTTGCGTTGAACCCGGAGGAGCCGAGTGTTGGTGGAAGCCCAGCTCCGAGGCGCGAACCCGCGGCCTCGCCGGCGTGGGGCGCGTCTTGGTGGGCGCAGCGACCGCGGGAACGCGAGGCCCCGGCAGGCGGCGCTGCTGCTCCGGCCCAGCGAGCCCAACGCCCGGCCCCGCGGCCGCGCGGACTCTGCCCCTCCTGCCGCACGCGGGGCCGAGCAGGGGCGGGTCCCGGAGGAGCAGCTGCCGTGAGGCGGCCCGAGCGGGGCCGCCAGGGAGGAAATCCCCTCACCCCCAGGGCGGCCCGCGCGGCCCTTCCCTGACCTCCCGCCGACGGCCCGGGACCCGGGGTCGCGCAGGGGGACGTTTCGGACAGCGGAGGCGAAAGAGCCTACGCCTGTCGCCCGCCCCGAGGTGCGCCGTCGCGGTTTCGCCCCGCGGCCCTGGGAGAGGTGGCGGCCCGGCGGAGGCCCCTAAGGCCCCAACGCGCGGCTCGTCTCCGGCAAGGGGACGCCTCCCTGGCGTGCCCCTCACCAGATTCCAAGATTTTTCCGGGTTCCGAGGAACCTGGTTTCTCTTTTTGGTTTAAACGCTTAGTGGGGGCTGCACCAACCTGGACCGACCTTGAGGTGCGCGGGGAGAGGACGAGAGTGGAATCCCTCTCAAGCTGGCGCCCCAGCTAAATCATTTACTCAGGGGCCCCTCTGCCTGCCAATGGCCGTCCCCGCACATTCCCCTTGACTTCCTGCTTTGTGAAGTCGGGGGGAGAGAAAGGCCAAGTCTTAATAAAGTTAATATTAATAGTGGTGGAGGCGCCGGGCTTGGGGCTTCTGCTCCACCTCACCCTCCCCTCTCGCCCCACCTCCTTTTTTTTTTTTTTAAATTGGAGATGGGACTTGTACTTTGGGGTACCTTCCGGAACTAGGGCGCCGGAAAAAGGACACCCGCGCAACGTTCTCTCCGAACCACATCCTGGAGCGCGCAAAAACGCCAAGGTCGAGCCCAGCTGCGCACGGTAGCTGCCCGGCAGGAGCGGCGCCCGCCGGCCTCCCGGCCCTTAAACCCGGAGCTGAGAGATAAGAGGGCCTGGGGTCGGCAAGTTTGACAGGACAGATCCCTGCAGGAAGGGAACAGGCAGTGCAAACTGAGGAGGGTGGGCTGCGGGGAGGAGCAAAACTTTCCGGTAGCGGGGAGAAGGGCGCAACACTTAAAAAATAAATAAATAAAACAAAAAAGGCAACAAAGCTATGCTGTAAAAAGAACATTTGTTAGTATCAAGGTCACTCTTTCCTACTGTGTGTGCGAGGATTCATACGTGCTGTCTTCCCTACAGCAAAGTTTGCCTTGGTTTCCGCTTTTATTACTGCAAGCTGAGGGCTTGCACAAGTAATTCCTCGCGGCAGATTTGAGCAATGCAGAGGCGTGAAAAGAAAAAGTTAATAATTTCCCCTCCATCCTTCCATTCCCATCCCTCTGGGTTAGCAATGTTCACAGCCTGGTGCATGTCATTCCAAGAATTCTTTTGTGCTTGTACAAACATATATTACTTATAATCTTGTTCTTCATCCCCCCCCCCCGGCTTTTTTTTTTTTTTTTTTTTTTTTTTTTTTTAGCAAACAAAAATGAAATCATACTTTACTCTGATTTTTTTTATCATTTTACATTATAAGCATTTCCCCTGGTCATTATTTATAAAGACAACTGATTCTTTTTGATGACTGCCAAGTTTTATAAATATGGATAAACCAGAATTTTACTCATTCATTTGTTCAACACTTTCTTTTGAATATTACTATGTTCCAGGTGCTGGGAAACAGCAGTAAATCCCACAGATAAAAACCTCTGTTCTCAGGGAGTTTATATGCTAGTGAGGAGAGGCTGAAAATAAACACATTTGTCAATTATTTCCCTATTGATGGACATCCCAATTGTTTGCGTTCTGCTGCTACAAACAGGGCAAAAATAAACATTTTTACATATATCCTTTTGTACTTTTTGTATTTTTAAGAGATAGATTGCAAGAATTGGGAATGCTAGGTCAGAGAATTTGCATATTTTTTACTTTACTAGATATAGCTTCTGCTTTCTAAAAAGGTTTAGTCGGTCACATCACCATTACTAGTGCCCAAAACAGATTCCCATTTCTCCATATCGTCCTTTGCACTAGAGGTTATCTCTTAACTTTTGGCTAATTTGGTGGACAGGAACTGGTAACTAATTTCCCTTTCCCTAATTCGTAGGAGGGTTGAACATCTTTTCATATGTGTACTATGCATTTGCATTTTCTCTTCTGTAAATTGCCTGAATTTATTCTTTTTTCATAAACTAGAAGGAAAATAAATGGAGTGAGTACATAGACACATCCCAGGACTTGTGCTTTTTTTTTTTTTTTTTTTTTTTACTGTTACTGAAACTGTTGTTTTTTTTTAATTTCAGTTTTATTGAGATATATTCACATACCATATAATCATCCATGGTGTTCAATCAACTGTTCACAGTACCATCCTATAGCTGTGCATTCATCACCCCAATCTATCTTTGAACATTTTCCTTACACCAGAAAGAATCAGAATCAGAATAAAAAATAAAAATAAAAAAAGAACACCCAAACCACCCCCCCATCCCACCCTACTCTTCATTCAGGTTCTGTCCCCATTTTTCTACTCATGTGCTTGATTCTTTAGCTTAAATTATTTCATCTAATCTTTGCAACAACCAATAACCTTATCAGATAGATTCTGACCCTCAGGCCTTTCTGATACCAACCACTGTGTTATTTCAACCACTACTGATCTCTAAATGGGGAAGACTTCCTAAGTATAAAAACAAAATAAGAAATTGGAAAGAAAACGAGAGATGGCTGGCTGTCAAAAACATCATTTCCACATTTTAAAAGCAAATAATAAAAGTGATGAACAAAAAAGTATTTGCTACAAAATGATAGAAGATTGCTATCCTTAATGTAGAAAGAATTGAATGCAAAAGGATAAGAAAAGCACTAGACTTCTAAAGAACTGCTGGCAAATTACACAAACTTTTAAAATCCCAATACCCAATGGTGCTATGGGTCTGATAAAAGAGGCCTCTCCTACACTGATGATAGGATTGTAAATTAATATACTTTTAGACGGCAACTTGACAGTAAGTTTTACAAGTCTTAAAATGATCACATTCATTAAGCTCAGTAATTTGACTTCTGGAATCTAACCTATGGGAATAATCAGAAGCAGGGAATTGGAGTTAAGTGTTTGACATTAAGAGTTTGAATAACTAAATTATGGTATGCCTCTTCAGTAGAATGTTGTGTAACCATTAAAGCTGCTGTTTTCAAAGAGTAACTAGTGACTTGAGAATGCTTATTCCTTCTGGCTCATGCATTTAAAAAGACAAGATGCAAAGAATATATATAATATGATCTTTTTGCAACTATGCAGTTGTGGTACATGGAAACATGGCCCCCCAAAAGATATCCATGCCCTAATCCATGGAATCTGAGAATATTACTTCATAGAGAAAAAAAAATAGTCTTTGCAGATGCGATTAAATTAAGGATTTTGAAATGAAGAGGTTGTCCTATGTTATCCAGGTGGGCTATCACATGTTTTTAAAGGAGAGTGGCAAAGGGAACTTTCATATACACTCACACACCCACAAACTCACAGAGGAGAAGGCCATGTGAAGAAAGGACAGAGACAGATTTGTAGATACTGGTTGTCAAGACTGGAGAGATGTGGCCAATAGTCAAGGAAAGCTGTTAGCAACCAGGAGCTAGAAAAGGCAAGGAACAATATTCCCCTCAAGCCTCTGGAGGGAGTGTGGTTCTGCTGATACCTTGATTTTGGGTTTCTGATCTCTAGAACTGTGGGAGAATAAATTTCTATTGTTTTAAGCCATCAAATGTGTGATAATTTGTTACAGAAGCCACAGGACACTAACACAGCAGCTTTCTGTTATTTATTTCTTTGTAACAACTGCAAACATAGTGTCATTCAACAGTTTTATTATGTTCACAGATTCTGTGGGTAAGGAATTCAGACAGGGTACAGCAAGAATGGCTTGTCTCCACTCCACAGAGTCCTGAGCCTCAGCTAGGAAGACTCAGATGACTGACACTCATTTATTTGGTGCCTGGGCTGGAATAAATCAACTGTTGGGCTTAGTTTGGCTTGTGAACCTGAGCTCCTCCTTGTGAGCCTTGGGCTTCCTCATGGCATGGCAGCCTCTGGGTGGTCAGATGTCTTGTACGTGATTCAGAGCTTCAAGAGTTAGTGTTCCCAGTGGGCAAGGTGGAAACTGTCTTATGATGGCCCAGCTTCAAAAGTCGCAGTGTCACTTGCACCAAAATCCAGTGACTGAAGTGGTGACAAGCCCTCTCAGATTCACAGGGAGAAGTTGTATATCTACCTCTTGGGAGGGATATCAAAGAATTTGCAGCCATGTTTTATAACTGCCACAGTTCACCTCATGCACACCAGTTACTTACATTCCTTCACCTTCAAGATCTTCACCTTCCCCCAGGCCCCCCCAACCCCCAAGTTTCATCTCATTAAGACATCAGGCTTAGGCTCAGGGGCCGGGATCTTATCTAAATTAAGTTCAGGTCCAGGTGCAAATTAAGCTCTTTGAGTTAAGTTCCTTCCTCAGGTATGGTTCCTCTTGATCTGAAAATGTAAGCAATAAAGAGATAGGTGTTCTGCCCTCCTGCCCCCTCGGAAAAATAAACCAACGTACAATGGTCGGAAAATAGGAAACACACAATGGTCACTGTTCTACTAATTCCGATATCCAGTGGAGAACGTGTTGCCTGTTCCTCGATTAGATACAGGTGGTCATCTGGGACTCTTTGCTCTGTCTTTGGGTCTTTGTCCCTATCCTGACTCACCATCCCTGCTCCATATGTTTGCAGTTTGCTTGGCCTGTTTTCTCCCTATGGGAATTTGGGGAGCAAAGGCCTCCTTTCATTTCGTTCTGACTCTTCCATTTAGTCCAAGCTGACAAAATTCCTTTAAAATCTTTGTGGATTTCTTACATACCAATTCATAAAGTCCATTCCATTAGACAAAGCCATACCCACAAATCTCTGTCAGGCTCCCCAAGGTGAGGCTGTTGTGTGAAAACAGCTTAAGGATTTTTAGAAGGCCTCTTGTTTAACAGCCATTGTCTGTAAGGCTTGCCTTAAAAATCCTTAGAAGGCCTTTGTACAGTATGAAGCACCACTTTATACCTTTCCTAGGTCTTCACCAGGTAAAGTCACACCCTTGCCTTCATTTTTATTCTAAGTACTTTTGCTTTGTTTTGTTTTGTTTTGTTTTTGCAGTGCCCTGGATTTGATCTTTGCTCAGAGGCCTTTTTTTTCACTTGGAGAATCCTTTGCTGGATGACTTGCAGCTGAGCTCTCTATCTTTCCACTTAATTCTACTTGAAAACTGAATATTAGATTCTTTCTTTCATCCTCTATCCTCTCACATTTTATACAGGCAAGTAGAAAAAGCTGGTGGCATCTCATCCTCTGTTTAAATTGGTATACAAAAAAGTTTCATAAATTACGATTGGTTAATTTGTCTCTTATAGCTTTAATAATCTATAGTGACTCCCTCAATAGCTATTGTTTTTCAGTCTTGCAGTTTATTTGTTGAAGACAACAGAAAGCTCCTTAACTGGATCACTGAGCTAAGCAGGGACATTTTCAATATTACCTCAGGTGACAGAGCTGCTAAACTTTTTGCCAATCCATAACAAATATCTTCCTTCCTCCAGCTTCTGAGAACATTTTTTTCACTTTTTGTCAAGCCCTTTCCATCAGCCTTCTCAATGCCTATTTGACGTCTTCCTGCCACCCAGTCCCCAAACGAGTACCCACAAGTTTCAGGCATTTTTATGGCAGTAGCCCTTTTCCAGCTACCAAATTCTGTTCCTATTACCTTCTACTGTATAGCAAACCACTGCAAACAACAGCTATTTTAATATGTTCCTGGATTCAGTGGGTCAGGTGGAGTGACTCCGCTGTGCTGGGGTCTCAGCTGGGAAGTCTTGAATGGCTGGGGCTGACATCATCTGGAAGCTCCTTTGTTCACATGCCTGGTTGAGACGACTCAAAGGCTGGGCTCTGGTGGAACTGCAGCCTGGCCTCCTGCGCTTGCTCCCCACAAGTGGCGTGGGCTCCCTCCCTTCGTCGGCCACAGATAGACCAACTTCCTACCTGGTGGCTCAGGCTCCAAGAGCATGTGCTCCCAGCAACAATTCAGAAGCTGCCTGGCCTTTTATGACCTAATCACGTAAAGTCACTTCTGCTGTTCTACACTGGTCAGAGCAGTCAAGAGCCCATCTGGGTGCAAGGAGGGAGGACACAGCCCCACTTTGTGATGGGAGGACTGTCAAGAAACTTGTGGCCAGGATTTAAGGTGGCCACATGCACACACACATATTTATACACATATGCATAGAATAAAGACTGAAAGGAAACATACAAAATGTTAACAGTGATTAAGAGACGATCACTGCTTTGGTAAAGAGAACAGTTTTGTTTTGTTAGTTTTCCTTAGACTCTTATATTTTTCAAATTATCTATAATTAGAATATATTATTTTGTAATAAATAATTCTCTTATATTTTACTTTTTATTATGACAAATTTCAAACACATTCAAAAGACAGCTGAGTGTAAGAAACTCCCATATACCCATCACCCAGCTTCAACAATTATCAGCTCACTGCCAAGCTCACTTCATTCACATCTCCCCAATATTCTGAAGCTAATACAAAATATCACATCAAGTCATCTCTAAATATTTTAGAATGTATCCTTAAAAGATAAGAACACTTATCCTCTGTTTAAATTGGTATACAAAAAAAGGTTCATGAATTATGATTGGTTAATTTATCTCTTATGGCTTTAATAATCTACAGTGACTCTCTCAATAGCTACTGTTTTTCAGTCTTGCAGTTTATTTGTCAAAGACAACAGGCTCATTTGTCCTATATTCTGGCTTGTTGAGTATATCACCACGATGTATTGGTAATTGGATTTAGTGGATTTATCAGATTAAGGCTCAATTTTTTTTCCCCGAGAGATATTCAGACATAGTAATATAAGCAGATAGTTCATATCTTATTTCTAGTTGAATTTCTTTTATTATATTACCAATTTTATGTATGTATCTACTTTGCTTTATTTTTATACATTTTTAATTTTGAAATAATTTCAAACTTACCAGACAGTTGCAAAATAATACAAACTCATACAGAAATACAGAGAACTCCAACATGCCCCTTTCCCCAGATCCCCAGATCCACCACTTTTAACATTTTGCCATATTTGCAGTATCATTCTATCTATCTGTCTATCTATCTATCTATCTATCTATTTATCTATCTATTTTCTAAATTTGAGTATAGGTTGTATACATAACACTCATTGAATACTTTATACTTCCATGTACTTTTCCTAAGAACAAGGATATCCACTTTTGTAACCACATTAAGTATAGTTATCAAGTTGAGGAAATTTAACATTGGTATAAAGCTTACTATCTATATTCCAATTTTTCATATGTCCCAATATTTTTTTAATTTTTTGATAATGATAGCAACTGTTGATAATGTCTAGATCCATTAGTTCATTAGGGCATACAAAATTGTAATAGTCTACTCTTATCACTCCATCTCCATTTATTTGCTGGACTATATCTCTAATGAAAAACTTCCCTGTAGCTTTTGTTTGATTACTGCTAGGTAAAGTCTGCATAGAAAAGCCCTTTCCATCAGCCTTCTCAATGCCTGTTGCTTCTCAATGCCTTTTGCTAGTTTTCAAAGTAATGAATTTATTTACTGGTATCTTCCAAGCATGGACAACTAGGGTTTTTGTTTTGTTTTGTATGAGGATAATCATAAACTCCTGTGTTTTTTTTTGTTTGTTTGTTTTTTTAATCTTCATTTTATTGAGATATATTCACATACCACGCAGTCATACAAAACAAATCGTACTTTCGATTGTTTACAGTACCATTACATAGTTGTACATTCATCACCTAAATCAATCCCTGACACCTTCATTAGCACACACACAAAAATAACAAGAATAATAATTAGAGTGAAAAAGAGCAATTGCAGTAAAAAAGAACACTGGGTACCTTTGTCTGTTTGTTTCCTTCCCCTATTTTTCTACTCATCCATCCATAAACTAGACAAAGTGGAGTGTGGTCCTTATGGTTTTCCCAATCCCATTGTCACCCCTCATAAGCTACATTTTTATACAACTGTCTTCGAGATTCATGGGTTCTGGGTTGTAGTTTGATAGTTTCAGGTATCCACCACCAGCTACCCCAATTCTTTAGAACCTAAAAAGGGTTGTCTAAAGTGTGCGTAAGAGTGCCCACCAGAGTGACCTCTCGGCTCCTTTTGGAATCTCTCTGCCACTGAAGCTTATTTCATTTCCTTTCACATCCCCCTTTTGGTCAAGAAGATGTTCTCCGTCCCACGATGCCAGGTCTACATTCCTCCCCGGGAGTCATATTCCACGTTGCCAGGGAGATGCACTCCCCTGGATGTCTGATCCCACGTAGGGGGGAGGGCAGTGATTTCACCTTTCAAGTTGGCTTAGCCAGAGAGAGAGGGCCACATCTGAGCAACAAAGAGGCATTCGGGAGGAGGCTCTTAGGCACAACCATAGGGAGGCCTAGCCTCTCCTTTGCAGCAACCGTCTTCCCAAGGGTAAAACCTATGGTACAGGGCTCAACCCATCAAACCACCAGTCCCCTATATCTGTGGTCATGTTAGCAACCATCGAGGTGGGGTAGGCAAATACCCCTGCATTCTCCACAGGCTCCTCAAGGGGGCACTACATCTTTTTTTCCTTGTTTTTCTTTTTTTTTTTCTTAACTTTCCCTTCTTTTTTAAATCAACTATATGAAAAAAAAAGTTAAAAAGAAAACAAACATGCAATAAAAGAACATTTCAAAGAGACCATAACAAGGGAGTAAGAAAAAGACAACTAACCTAAGATAACTGCTTTACTTCCAACATGTTCCTACTTTACCCCAAGAAAGTTACCTAATACAGCAACATTTCTGTGAACTTGTTCCTACTATATCCATCAGAAATTAACAGACCATAGTCATTTCTGGGCATCCCCAGAACGTTAAATAGCTTATCTGTTCTTCTTGGATTATTGTTCCCCCTTCCTTAATTGCTCTCTATTGCTAGTTCCCCTACATTCTACATTATAAACCATTTGTTTTACATTTTTCAAAGTTCACATTAGTGGTAGCATATAATATTTCTCTTTTTGTGCCTGGCTTATTTCGCTCAGCATTATGTCTTCAAGGTTCATCCATGTTGTCATATGTTTCACGAGATCATTCCTTCTTACTGCCGCGTAGTATTCCATCGTGTGTATATACCACATTTTATTTATCCACTCATCTGTTGAAGGACATTTGGGTTGTTTCCATCTCTTGGCAATTGTGAATAATGCTGCTATGAACATTGGCGTGCAGATATCTGTTCGTGTCACTGCTTTCCGATCTTCCGGGTATATACCGAGAAGTGCAATCGCTGGATCGAATGGTAGCTCTATATCTAGTTTTCTAAGGAACTGCCAGACTGACTTCCAGAGTGGCTGAACCATTATACAGTCCCACCAACAATGAATAAGAGTTCCAATTTCTCCACATCCCCTCCAGCATTTGTAGTTTCCTGTTTGTTTAATGGCAGCCATTCTAATCGGTGTTAGATGGTATCTCATTGTGGTCTTAATTTGCATCTCTCTAATAGCTAGTGAAGCTGAACATTTTTTCATGTGTTTCTTGGCCATTTGTATTTCCTCTTCAGAGAACTGTCTTTTCATATCTTTTGCCCATTTTATAATTGGGCTGTCTGTACTATTGTCATTGAGTTGTAGGATTTCTTTGTATATGCAAGATATCAGTCTTTTGTCAGATACATGGTTTCCAAAAATTTTTTCCCATTGAGTTGGCTGCCTCTTTACCTTTTTGAGAAATTCCTTTGAGGTGCAGAAACTTCTAAGCTTGAGGAGTTCCCATTTATCTATTTTCTCTTTTGTTGCTTGTGCTTTGGGTGTAAAGTCTAGGAAGTGGCCACCTAATACAAGGTCTTGAAGATGTTTTCCTACATTATCTTCTAGGAGTTTTATGGTACTTTCTTTTATATTGAGATCTTTGGTCCATTTTGAGTTAATTTTTGTGTAGGGGGTGAGGTAGGGGTCCTCTTTCTTTCTTTTGGATATGGATATCCAACTCTCACAGCCCCATTTGTTGAAAAGACCGTTATGACTCAGTTCAGTGACTTTGGGGGCCTTATCAAAGATCAGTCGGCCATAGATCTGAGGGTCTATCTCTGAATTCTCAATTCGATTCCATTGATCTATATGTCTATCTTTGTGCCAGTACCATGCTGTTTTGGCAACTGTGGCTTTGTAATAAGCTTCAAAGTCAGGGAGTGTAAGTCCTCCCACTTCGTTTTTCTTTTTTAGAGTGTCTTTAGCAATTCGAGGCATCTTCCCTTTCCAAATAAATTTGATAACTAGCTTTTCCAAGTCTGCAAAGTAGGTTGTTGGAATTTTGATTGGGATTGCATTGAATCTGTAGATGAGTTTGGGTAGAATTGACATCTTAATGACATTTAGTCTTCCTATCCATGAACATGGAATATTTTTCCATCTTTTAAGGTCCCCTTCTATTTCTTTTAGTAGAGTTATGTAGTTTTCTTTGTATAGGTCTTTTACATCTTTGGTTAAGTTTATTCCTAGGTACTTGATTTTTTTAGTTGCTATTGAAAATGGTATCTTTTTCTTGAGTGTCTCTTCAGTTTGTTCATTTCTAGCATATAGAAACATTACTGACTTATGTGCATTAATCTTGTATCCCGCTACTTTGCTAAATTTGTTTATTAGCTCTAGTAGCTGTATCGTCGATTTCTCAGGGTTTTCTAGATATAAGATCATATCATCTGCAAACAATGACAGTTTTACTTCTTCTTTTCCAATTTGGATGCCTTTTATTTCTCTGTCTTGCCGGATTGCCCTGGCTAGCACATCCAGCACAATGTTGAATAACAGTGGTGACAGCGGGCATCCTTGTCTTGTTCCTGATCTTAGAGGGAAGGCTTTCAGTCTCTCACCATTGAGTACTATGCTGGCTGTAGGTTTTTCATATATGCTCTTTATCATGTTGAGGAAGTTTCCTTCAATTCCTACCTTTTGAAGTGTTTTTATCAAAAACGGATGTTGGTTTTTGTCAAATGCTTTTTCAGCATCTATTGAGATGATCAATTGATTTTTCCCTTTTGACTTGTTAATGTGTTGTAATACATTGATTGATTTTCTTATGTTGAACCATCCTTGCATGCCTGGAATGAACCCCACTTGGTCATGGTGTATGCTTTTTTTAATGTGTCTTTGGATTCGATTTGCAAGTATTTTGTTGAGGATTTTTGCATCTATATTCATTAGGGAGATTGGCCGGTAGTTTTCCTTTTTTGTAGCATCTTTGCCTGGTTTTGGTATTAGATTGATGTTAGCTTCATAAAATGAGTTAGGTAGTGTTCCATTTTCTTCAATGTTTTGAAAGAGTTTGAGTAAGATTGGTGTCAGTTCTTTCTGGAAAGTTTGGTAGAATTCCCCTGTGAAGCCATCTGGCCCTGGGCATTTATTTGTGGGAAGATTTTTGATGACTGATTGGATCTCTTTGCTTGTGATGGGTTGGTTGAGGTCTTCTATTTCTTCTCTGGTCAGTCTAGGTTGTTCATATGTTTCCAGGAAATTGTCCATTTCTTCTACATTATCCAGTTTGTTGCCATACAGTTGTTCATAATATCCTCTTACAATTTTTTTAATTTCTTCAGGATCTGCAGTTATGTCACCTTTTTCATTCATTATTTTGTTTATATGGGTCTTCTCTCTTTTTGATTTTGTCAGTCTAGCTAGGGGCTTGTCAATCTTGTTGATCTTCTCAAAGAACCAACTTTTGGTGATATTTATCCTCTCTATTGTTTTTTTGTTCTCTATGTCATTTATTTCTGCTTTAATCCTTGTTATTTCTTTTCTTGTACTTGGTTTAGGATTGGTTTGCTGTTCATTTTCTAGCTTCTTCAGTTGATCCATTAGTTCTTTGATTTTGGCTCTTTCTTCCTTTTTAATATATGCGTTTAGTGCTATAAATTTCCCCCTTAGCACTGCTTTTGCTGCATCCCATAGGTTTTGGTATGTTGTGTTCTCATTTTCATTCGTCTCTATATATTTAGCAATTTCTCTTGCTATTTCTTCTTTAACCCACTGATTGTTTAGGAGTGTGTTGTTTAACCTCCAGGTATTTGTGAATTTTCTAAGTCTCTGATGGTTATTGACTTCTAATTGTATTCCATTGTGGTCAGAGAATGTGCTTTGAATAATTTCAATCTTTTTAAATTTATTGAGGCTTGTTTTATGTCCCAGCATATGATCTATTCTGGAGAAAGTACCGTGAGCACTAGAAAAGTATGTGTACCCTGGTGATTTGGGATGTAATGTCCTGTATATGTCTGTTAAATCTAATTCATTTATCAGATTGTTTAGGTTTTCAGTTTCTGTATTGGTCTTCTGTCTGGTTGATCTATCTATAGGAGAGAGTGATGTGTTGAAGTCTCCCACAATTATTGTGGAAACATCAATTGCTTCCTTTAGTTTTGCCAGTGTTTCTCTCATGTATTTTGTGGCACCTTGATTTGGTGCATAGACATTTACGATTGTTATTTCTTCTTGCTGAATTGCCCCTTTTATTAGTATGTAGTGGCCTTCTTTGTCTCTCAAAACATCCCTGCATTTGAAGTCTATTTTATCTGAGATTAATATTGCTACACCTGCTTTCTTTTGGTTGTAGCTTGCATGAAATATTTTTTTTCATCCTTTCACTTTCAGTTTCTTTGTGTCCCTGTGTCTAAGATGAGTCTCTTGTATGCAGCATATTGATGGTTCATTTTTTTTTGATCCATTCTGCAAATCTATATCTTTTAATTGGGGAGTTTAATCCATTTACATTCAATGTTATAACCGTGAAGGCATTTCTTGAATCAGCCATCTTATTCTTTGGTTTATGTTTGTCATATTTTTCCCCTCTCTCTATTAATGTCCTTTATTGTACCCATACCAATTCTCTATAGTACTGAACCTTTCTCCAAGTCTCTCTGTCCTTTCTTTGTTTCTCTGTCTGTAGGGCTCCCTTGAGTATCTCCAGTAGGGCAGGTCTCTTGTTAGCAAATTCTCTCAGCATTTGTTTGTCTGTGAAAAATTTAAGCTCTCCCTCAAATTTGAAGGAGAGCTTTGCTGGATAAAGTATTCTTGGCTGGAAATATTTCTCACTCAGAATTTTAAATATATCATGCCACTGCCTTCTCGCCTCCATGGTGGCTGCTGAGTAGTCACTACTTAGTCTTCTGCTGTTTCCTTTGTATGTGGTGAATTGCTTTTCTCTTGCTGCTTTCAGAACTTGCTCCTTCTCTTCTGTGTTTGGCAGTGTGATCAGAGTATGTCTCGGAGTGGGTTTATTTGGATTTATTCTATTTGGGGTTCGCTGAGCATTTAGGATTTGTGTATTTATGTTGTTTAGAAGATTTGGGAAGTTTTCCCCAACAATTTCTTTGAATACTCTTCCTAGACCTTTACCCTTTTCTTCCCCTTCTGGAACACCAATGAGTCTTATATTCGGACGTTTCATATTATCTATCATATCCCTGAGGTCCATTTCGATTTTTTCAATTTTTTTCCCCATTCTTTCTTTTATGCTTTCATTTTCCATTCTGTCATCTTCCAGGTCACTGATTCTTTGTTCAACTTCCTCTAGTCTTGTACTATGAGTGTCCAGAATCTTTTTAATTTGGTCAACAGTTTCTTTAATTTCCATAAGATCATCCATTTTTTTATTTAGTCTTGCAATGTCTTCTTTATGCTCTTCTAGGGTCTTCTTGATCTCCTTTGTATCCCGTACTATGGTCTCATTGTTCATCTTTAGTTCTTTGAGTAGCTGCTCTAGGTGCTGTGTCTCTTCTGGTCTTTTGATTTGGGTGCTTGGGCTTGGGTTATCCATATCGTCTGGTTTTTTCATATGCTTCATAATTTTCTGTTGTTTTTGGCCTCGTGGCATTTGCTGAACTTGATAGGGTTCTTTTAGGATTTGTAGACCAATTGAAGTCCTTATCTCTAATTTATCAGATCTACAGCTTTCTGGAGTAGACTTTCTCTAACTAACCAGCAGGTGGCGTCCACGAGCCACCTGTTCTCCACAAGCCAGTTCTCCCCTGCTTAGCCTTTTTGGTGAGTGGGGGAGTGAGTCTTGTGGGGCCCAATTGGTGTACCAAGCTTGCGTGTGTAGTTGGTGTTGCCTGCCCTGTATGTGGGGCGTGTTTCTGGGCAGTCAGGGAGGGGGGGTGGCTCTAACAATCAAATCTCCCTGGTGATCCTAGAGTTTTAAAGCTGCTGCAATAGTCTAATCCTTCAGATCAGTCCTGCCACAGTCTGTCTCTGCCACTGACCCACAAGTCCTTGGTATTGGCGTATGGCTCCTGAGACTTGCGAGTGGGCCCCTCTTCCAGGCCGTGCACCCCGGGTCCTCTGTTGAGGGATGACTGTGCTATGTCACAGGTGAGTGCCGTCCCCCCAGGGCAGATCTGGGCTGCTGGGCTGTGTAGGGAGGCTCCCAGTCTGCTGAAATGATGGCTGAATGGGGCTTTGTTAATTCGCACTGCTCTACCTTCCCAACTCTGGGACAATCAGATGAGGTTGCAGGGAAGGCTAATGTCCACGCCCAGTTTTGTGTTATATGCCTGTTATTTGAAGCACTTTCCTCACACTGGGTTGTCTGGGGCAGCCCTGGGCTATGGGGCTGGCGATGGGCAGGAGTGTTTCCTGTCCACCAGGATGATGGCTGTGAGCGGACACCCCCCTTTTCTTGGGAAGTTGTGGTGTTTAGTGAATTTTCTCAGCCACTGGATTATTGCCTTTTGTCTCAGAGCTCTCTTAGTTCTGCTCTTGTCTTGACCTGCCCAAATTGCAAGTCTTTGAAACTTTCTGTATTGGGCTTCTTAGAGTAATTGTTTTAGAAAAAGAAAAAAGGATTAAAAAGAAAGGGCCCTCCTCAGAGATCTAATGGGTTATTGAAATGCTAAGAGACAAAGCAATTAGGGCCCTTAAGGAAAGGTCCACAGGGCAGAGAGATCAGCTTTTCTTCGGGATTTGCATATGAGCCTCAGGGCCTGAGCTCTGCCCTTCCCCTTTCTATGTTCACCAGAACTCCAAAAATCCTACGCTTTTATTTTGGAGTTTTTCGTGTTGTTTTTTCTATGCCTGTCTCCTCTCTGCTGGGCTGGCTGCTCTCAGATTCTCTGGTGTCTGGTCTCAGTCTGTCTATGGTTGGAGTTTGGATCAGTAGAATGAGTTTCTGATAAGGGCTGCCACTGCAGTTCTCCCTTCTCCTTCCCGGAGCTGACAGCCCCTCCTCCCACGGGACTGAGCCTGGCAGGGAGGGGTGCGGTTTCCCTGGCCACAAAAACTTACAGATTTCACTGATCTCAGCAGTTCCACATTTTCATGAGTGTTGTATGAAGTATGCCCAAAGTCAGACCGCTCTGTGGTGTCCAGTCCACGCAGCTCCTGGCTTTCTACCCACTTTCCTGGAGGAGTAACTAAAACATACAGCTCACCAGTCTGCCATCTTGCCCCGCCCCCAAACTCATGGTTTTAAATGTATTTGTGGTTTCCCAAACAATTATAGTTATATGCATTGATTCTTAAATTGTCCCATTTTTGGCTAGAAGGAGCCTGAGCCTGTGAGTTCTTTTGACATATTCTTATTAGTCACTGACAGTTTGTTGGCTACTTAGAGTGACAGGATGTTTAGACTCACCTGTGCATTTGCTGCCCCTGACCTACAATCAGTCATTTCTCCAAGCAGTCCTGCTCCTTTTATAGGGAAATGGTATTTAGAGGACATGATTTGGGTGCTAGTGGTGCTCATTGATCCTGGATTTGTAATTGTTCTAGGCATTTTTAGAGGTCAGAGATAAGAAGATGATAGATAGATGATAGATGGTAGATAGATAGATAGATGATAGAGTAGGAAAGAGATGTAAAACATACCATGAGTTAGCACTCATACTTCTGATTCAGATTGAGAACTGCAAGGTTTTAACTTAATCTCTTTTCAATGACATTTGAAATGATAAAATAAGGAAATCATATAAGCATTTGCTCTATCCCATAATAAAATCCAACAGTCTCAGGATAACAATAACACCACTGTCATCAATATAATTCCTAAATTTAGCTTAATTTTTTTCAGGTCTTTTTGCCCTGTGGGTATACCCTTCCAGGGATGTGTAATCAAATGATTGACTTTAAAAAATTTTTTATTGAAGTAACCCATTTTAACCATATTCAAGTGTACAATTCAGTAGAATTAATTATATTCACAATATTGTGCTCCCGTCACTGACATCTTTTACCCCTCTGTCTTTCATCCTCTCAAACAGAAACTGCTTACCCATTAAGCTGTTTTTTTAATAACAGCCATCCTAGTGGATGTGAATGGTATCTCACTGTGGTTTTGATTTGCAATTCCCTGATGATCAATGGTGTTGAACATATTTCCATGTACTTAATGGCCATTTGCATATCTTCCTCATAGACATGTCTTTTTAAGTCCTTTGTCAATTTTTAAAAATTGGGTTGTCTTTTTATTGTTGAGTTGTAGCAGTTCTTTACATATTCTTGATATTAAACCCTTATCAGATACATGGATTGCAATCATTTTCTCCCATTCTATAGGCTATCTTTTTCCTTTCTTGATAGTGTCCTTGATGTACAAAAGTTTTTTATTTGGATAAAGTCCATTTTACCTATTTTTCTTTTTGTTGCTCATGCTTTTTGTGTCATGTCTGAGGCAACACTACCAATCCAAGGTTATAAAGATTCCACCCTATGTTTTTTTTCCCTGTATTTTATGGTTTTAACCCTTATGTTTATGTTCTTGACCCATTTAGAGTTAATTATCATGTTCTTTTGCATGCGGGTATCCAGTTTTCCCAACACCATTTGTTGAAGAGACCATTCTTTCCTTAGATATGTACTTGGCACCCTTGTCAAAAATCAGATTTTTTTTAATTTCCATTTCAGAATATTCTTTGGTGATGTATAGAAACACAACAGATTTTCTGTGTGTTAATCTTATAGCCAGCAAATTTGTTGAATTCATTTACCCATTCTAGTAAATTTCTTGTGGACTCTGGGATCTTTTTATATAAAGGATCATGTCATCTGTGAATAGATATAGTTTTACTTTCTCCTTTCCAATTTGGATGCTTTTATTTATTTTTCTTGCCTAGTTGCTCTGGCAAGGACTTCCAGTACAATGTTTAATAGCAGTGGTGAAAGTGGCCATCCTTGTCTTGTCTTTGATCTTGGAGGGAAGGCTTTCAGTCTTTCACCATTAAGTATAAGGTTAGCTGTGTATTTTTCATATACGCCTTTTGTCATGTTGATGAAGGTACCTTTTATTCCCATTTTTTGAGTGTTTTTGTCATGAAAGGGTGAAGGATTTTGTCAAAAGCCATTTCTGCATCAATTGAAATGATCATGTGATTTTTTCCCCTTCGTTCTGTTAATGTAATGTATTACATTGATTGATTTTCTTATGTTGAAACACCCTTGCATTCCTGGGATACATCTCACTTGGTTATCATGTATAATTCTTTCAATATGCTATTGGATTTAGATTTGCTAGTATTTTGAGGATTTTGGTGTCTATGTTCATAAAGGAAATTGGCCTGTAGTTTTCTTTTTTTGTGGTGTCTTTATCTGGATTTGAAATTGGAAAATGTTGGCTTCATTAAGTGAGTTAGGAAGAGTTCCCTCCTCTTCAATTGTTTTGAAAAGTCTGAGAAGGATTGGTGTTAATTCTTCTTTGACTGTTTGGTAGAATTCACCTGTGGAGAAATCACTGACTTTTAAATCACTTGGAATATTTCCTCTCTGTTTAATTATGCCACCATGTACACACACACATATATATATAGGTTCATTTGTTACAATTAATTTTAGATTATTTTGAGAAAGGTTTTAAAAATTAATTTGTTTAATAACTATATAGAAATGTACATGGCTCCAAAGTCAAAGCTCCAAAAGAAAGTATATTCAAAAAGTATAGCTGCTATTCCTGTCACCTCCACCCAATTCCCTCCATCCTTCTTTAAGGAACTTAAATTTTTCCAGGTTTTAGGCTTCTGTTGTTTGTTTTTCATTATGAGTGTGTATGTATACACACATTCATAATATATTCATAGCCCTCTTTCTGATTAAATGATAATATAATATATGTAATGATAGATATAATAACAGAGTTATTTTGAAAGCATTATTGTAACTTTTAGTCTGAACAGTGAATCCAAGCTGGGTCTCCTAAAATTTCACTAGGAACTATATTAAAGAGGATCAGGGAGTAAAAGTGGTAGATAAAATGAAAAGTCTAAAGAAATGCATGGGGTGCATTGACATCAGGGGAGGGAAAAGAAAGAAGTAAGTACATTAGAAAAATGTAATCTAACCATAAAAACAGCGAGAAGTATAAATGGCAGGATGGAAGTAGGGAGGTGCTTTTTCTGTTGAATTCACTCATATCTTCATTCCTTTCACGACTCATTCCCTGTTGAATGAGGATTTGCTAAGCACCAGACTCTACACTGTGTATTGTGGAAAGAATTAAACTCTTGGAGGAAAGTTGGAAATGATAAAGGACAAATTTGGAAAAGAAGTATAGAAATTCTTTTATAGTCTCCTGGGCATTCGTTTGGCTCAGCATGCCCCAGGACTGCAAGCTGGAATGCTGGAGAAGGACCAGGATGCCGGAGGCTTTCTTGGAAGATGACATTGGCAAAGCTGTTAAGGCAAGTGTTGTGTCCACGCCTGGCCAACCATCTGGGGCATGGTCTTCGGTTTTAGGACCTGAAAACTGACATTTACCTTGAACAAAATAAGGACTCTGAAGGAATTTTTGCAATGTTTTATCAGTTTATTTTTTAAGCAGCTCTTTATTTTTTTCTTCCAAATGTAATACATTGTGAAAAACACAAACCACTCAGAAATAGATATTATTAAATGTGGAAAACCCTAACCCAAATCACTATTAAGAGTCTACTCAATTCTTCCAGATTCTTGTTTTTCCTTTTTTTTTTTCCTACTTGCAAGCATTTGTAAAGCTCTGCACCTCTATGCCAAAGAACCACTTTCTTCTTTGGGATTTAGCTTATGATAGCTAACATTTATTGAGTGATGTTAAGTAGCTTGCCTAGTGTCACACAGCTAGTACATGGTAGACCAAAGATTTAAACTATAAGGCTCTCCAGGATGGCACTCTCCAGTAGAAATATAATCCAAGTCACATATGCACTTCTTATGTTTTCATAGTAGTCACATCAAAAGGAGGCAAAAAGAAACAGTTAAAACTAATGTTAATAATATATTTTATTTAACCCAAAGTATCCAAATTATCATTTTAACATGTAATCAACGTACAATTGTTAAGATACTTAGCATTCTTAGTTTCATACTAAGTCTTCTAAATTTGGTGTGTATTTTATACTTTTAGCACTTCTTAATTTGGATCAGCCAAAAAAAAAAAAGCACAAGATCTCAGCAATAGTAATGGAAACAAAAAATTTCACAAAATTTTCAAAGATCAACTAATTTCTTAAAAAAAGATCCTGGTCTTTGTTTTTATGAATGGGTAAACATTGTGTGTGGGATTTGCTTTGTATCTATACATAAGCACTATAATTACACCAACCCTTTCACGTGTTCAGTATAGATTAGATGGGGGGTAATATTGATGAGGGCTCGTCCCATCTTTTATCAGTATTGTTCAGTTACCAGGAAGGGGCCTGGTATTCCAGGTGGAGGACTCCTTCTCTGGAAGTTACTGAAGAGCTTTAGGTAATGGGGAGGCAGGACCACATTTGCATTATAGAGATTCCACTGGCCTAACTGAAGTTTTGGGGATAGATTGAGGAAGGTGTTGTTAGAGACAGTGAGACCAGTTAGCTATTGCAATGGATCTGGTGAGAAAGGAGGAGAATATAAGGGAAAACTGACTGTGGAGAAGCACAGGAGAACACAGATTTGAGAGATTTCTAGAAGGAAGAATGAAGAGATGCCAACATTCTATGATTTGTGGCATGACCAAGAGATTTGAATATACATGGGGAAATTTGTTTTAATATACTGTGTACCCTCCCTTAATTTTTAAATTATAAAATATTTGATATATGAAAAATAACATTTATATTTATGTGCATACATAGACACATATATATGATTTAAAAATAAACACAGCATAAGAAATAGTACATGCCCAAAGCTTCTGATGTAAAACAAAATGTGAACTTCGTGTAACATAATGTTTTAAATGAAAGATACAGACTTCCCACATATCATACCTTCATATGTGTTACGGACATAAAAGATATCCTGTCTTTAGAGGGATCCCATCTCACTAAGGCAGTATAAAATCATAACGTTAATAACCATGCTACTTTGAAATCCAGTCTTTAAGTGGGTAAGTTAAGTAGCAAGATATTTTCAGATGGATAAACTGAGTGTTTTATGTTGACAAGTCACTGATAGCCTAGGGGGGTTCCCCAAGGAGCCAGGAAAGGATACTCACCCAGCAAAGCTTTTAGAGCTTAAAAATATACATATAATTTCCTCCTTAATGGTCTAACTTTCTCATTGAAGCACATTATACTGCCCACCTGTTCAGCCAGAAGACAGGAACAGCACTAGTTACCTTAACAGAGAAGAACTGGCAATCAGGTATTGGGGAACTGAAAAAGGAGGAGGGGAACACCAAGTTTTCATGGAGGTGGCAACTGAAGAAAGCAGGCATCACTTCTTGGGCTGGGGCAACAAAATCAAGAGATAAGAGTTATCAAGACTTAGAAGAGTGAAGGAGGTACCCCATGGAGCAGGGACTCAACCTCTGAGGAGGGGGAGCTTGTCAACTGGCGATGACTGGGGGAGGTTGTTGATGCCTCTGAGGGGGTGCTGATGGTGGAGAAAATGCACCCCAGAACAAACTGCCACTGCTAGAAGAAGCGTAGCTGGGTTCTTGCTGATGTGAATTGAAAGCAAGAAAGAAGAAGAAAGGCCTCCAAGCATCTAGCCTCTCTCTTGATTGCCAGTTGCCAGGGGGAGAGATGGTT
Organism: Choloepus didactylus; assembly: GCF_015220235.1. Lineage (NCBI taxonomy): Eukaryota > Metazoa > Chordata > Mammalia > Pilosa > Megalonychidae > Choloepus > Choloepus didactylus. The sequence goes on from NC_051318.1 coordinate 11,847,690, forward strand.
TTCAGTGTTTCAGCACCAGCTTCACAAAGCAGAGGATGGAAGTGTGGGATTTGAGGCTGAGAAATAAGAGCTTAACAATCAGGCAATTCCAACTGGGTTGAACAGCATTTGTTTAAAAAGTATTTGGCATGAGATTGCATTCTCTCCCTGCCTCCTCTCATTTTTAGAACAGGTTTCTCTCTCCAAAGAGGATCTCAGTTGGCTTCCAAGAAAGGCACTAAATGGGTCATTTAAAACAGATACAGCTTAAAACAGACAAAATAAAGATCACGCGCCATTCAGAGCAGTAGTTTCAAAATTTTGTATGGCAACCAAAGAGCGATCTATTTTCTATTATGATTTACTAGACATATACGTATATAACTTCAAAAGTTTCATGAAGCATTGCTGCAATGCTTAATCCTTACCATGCATAATGCACTCTAATATTTTCTATTCTACTTTCTATAATTTTTTAAATGCTGCTAACAACCCATTAAATGCGTTACTAATAGTTATTAATAGGTTGCAATCTGTTCCGGAAGTTAAGCAAAATACCAGAAATGGATTGGCTTTTATAAAGGCGGTTTATTTGGTTACAAGGTTACAGTCTTAAGGCCATAAAGTGTCCAAGGTAACACATCAGCAATTGGGTATCTTCACTGGAGGACAGCCAATGGTGTCTGGAAAACCTCTGTTAGCTGGGAAGGCACATGGCTGGCGTCTGCTCCAGAGTTCTGGTTTCAAAATGGCTTTCTTCTGGGATGTTCCTCTTTAGGCGTCAGCTTCTCTCCAAAATGTCACTCTCAGTTGCTCTTGGGGCATTTGTCCTCTCTTAGCTTCTCCAGAGCAAAAGTCTGCTTTCAAAGGCTGTCTCCAAAATGTCTCTGTAAGTGTCAGCTCCTCTCTCAGCTTATGTGTATTCTTCAAAGTGTCCCTCTTGGCTTTAGCAAACTCACTCCCTGTGTCTGGGCTTATATAGTGCTCCAGTAACTAATCAACGCCCACGCTGAATGGGCGGGGCCACACCTCCATGGAAATGATCCAATCAGAGTTATCACTTACAGTTGGCTGGATCACATCTCCATGGAAACACTCAATCAAAGAATTACAATCTAATCAACACTAATACGTCTGCCCACACAAGATTGCATCAAAGATAATGGGGGTTTGGGGGACGTAATACATTCAAACTGGCACACAATCCACTGTTTAAAAATACCAATTTAGAGGAAAGGGAGAGCCAATGTTATATAAGTATATATAACATTTAGAGCCCTTTTCCATATCAAAAAGTACTTTTCACCTACAGCATTTTATTTAATTGGTATTTTCCCCAATTTATTAATGAGAAAACAGGTTCAGAGATACTAAGTCATTTGCTCCAGTTCAGAAAGGTAATAAATAGTGAAAAAAAAAACAGGAAACCAATTTTCTGATTGAAAATCTCAGCCTTCCTCAACATACTTTAAAAGGATGAGATACATGGTAAAGTACAAATTGAATGATTTTAGTTCTGCACTTTCTCAGAGACAAGGCAAACAGTGGGTTGTATAGTGCTCATTTTCTGATGAAAGCAAGCATACAAGGTTGTCTGAACAAACTTCCTCCAAGCACTACATTCCAGGACATAGGGCTCCAAATTTGGGTTCCTGCAAAACAATGAGTATTGTTTGCATCTGTGGTTTTGCAGAGAACAATTTTTTATACTGATCCTTGATAATGGTGGTGTGCTGGTTTGAAACTATGATGGACCCCAGAAGAGCCATGATCTTTTAACCCAATCTTGTTGGGTGGAACCTTTTGATTGAGTGTTTTCATGGAGATGTGACTCACCCAACTGTGGGTGAGACCTTTGATTAAATTATTTCCATGGAGGTGTGGACCCTGCCTATTCAGGACGGGTCTTGATTAGTTCACTGGAGTGCTTAAGAAAAGCTAAGAGCTGACACAGATGCTGATGCTTGGAGATGCAGACAGAAGGATGTTTGGAGATGCTAAGTGAAGAGATGAAGCCCAGAGTTTGCCCTGGAGAGGGTAAGAGAGGAAGCCCAGACACTTAGAGAGAAACACCAAGCAAGATGCACAGGAGCTGAGTGAGAGAAGCTAAGAGACACAGAAGCCCAGAGACATTTTGGAGAAAGCCATTTTGAAACACAACCCAGAAGTAAAGGACCAGCAGACACCAGCCACTTGCCTTCCCAGCTGAAAGAGGTGTTCTGGATGTCACTGGCCTTCCTTCAGTGAAGCTATCCACTTGTTGATACCCTAGTTTGGACATTTTTATGGCCTCAGAACTACAAATTTGTAACCTATTAAATTCCCTTCATAAAAGCCAATCCATTTCTGGTATTTTGCATAACGGCAGCATTAGCAAACCAGAACAGGTAGTGGAGACTGCTAGTTGTCCCCATTTTCCATTCCATTCTTCCTCTTTTAATGCAGACCCCACCCTATTTTTAACTGCACAGATGACAATCCAGAATAAAGACTATATTTCCCAGTCTTCTGCGCAGCTAGGTGTTTTCATGTAATTAAGTTCTGGTTAATGAGGTGTAAGCAGGATTGATGTGGATAACTTCCTTGAAATGCCATTAAAATAAAGGGGACTGTATTCATTTTTTTTATTGCTACAATAACAAATCACCACAAACGTAGTGGCTTAAAACAGCACGGATTTCTTATCTCACAGTTTCTGTAGGTTAAAAGTGCAGTTTGACTCATCTGGTTTCTCTACTCCAGGTTTCACAAGGTCAAAATCAAGCTGTCGGCTGACTGGGCTCTGATCAGAGGCTCTGGGAAGATCAGTTCCCAGGCTCATTCAGGTTGTTGGTGGAATTCAGTTCCTTGTGGATGTAGGACTGAGGTCCCTATTTTCTTGCTGGCTGTCAGGTGGGGGCCCCCCTTAGCTCCTAGACATCTCCCTCTGGACCTTGCACATGGGCCCCTAATCTCAGAGCCAGCAATTGAGAGGCAAATCCTCACACTTGGAATCCCTCCAGATTTTCCTTCTGCTGCATCTCTCTAACTATAGCAAGAGAAAGCTCTTTGCTTTTAAGGGCTCGTGGAATTAGATTGGGCCCACTCGGATAATCCAGGATAATCTCTTTTATTTAAGGCCCCCAAACCTAATTCTTCTATAAAATCTCTTTTGCTATGTAACATAATGTATTGATAGGTTTCAGACATTAGAACATTAGAACATGGACCTCTCTGGGGGATTATTATTCTTCCTACCACAGGAGTTTGCCCTTTTTCCTCCTTTCTTCTATCCTGTGGCTTAGAAAGTGGGTGTGATGGCTGGAGCAACATCTTGGACTGGGAGCATGAGGCCCATAGCCGAGTGGAAAGTCAAAGGCAGCCTGGTCCCAGACCTCTCTGGGATTACCAACCTCCAGACTTACAAGTTGGAGACAAATTAGCTTCACTCAAAGTCACCATTATTTTGGATCTCTGTTAGTCACAGCCAAACCTAACCAACACAGTAACATGTAAGGGAATGACTCATTAAAGGGATTCTGGGACAATGCCCCTTTCTTGTGGGGGCTAGGGACCCCTAAACAAATTGCACTTTGTAAGAGACTTTCCCTCTTCATTCACTAGACTATCCCCAGAGTAGTGAAAACATGTGTGCCTTACGTCCAAAGCTGGTTGAATTTAGGCTTCGGTGTGATGTTTGGAGTTTAACAGTGCAGCTGGCTTTTGCCCCTGTGCTTTATAAAGTCCATGGCTCATTTTGCTCATGCCTGGTCAGCACCAAAGTGTCTCTGCAGCCCAGGCCCTGCCTTGTGAAAAGCCAGGAGAGGACCTAGCTGTCCCCATCAGAGGGAGGGTTCCAGGGCCCAGGAAAAGATGCACATCCAGGGTGTGCCCTTGTTGTCCCTCCCCTGAGGCCCCCTGGGCAAAGTGCTGACCTGCTGTAGCAGGACAAGCACGAACTCAGCTCCCCCGAGGAACCAAGTGCTATCTAGAAGGCTCCACCCACCCTACATGTACTCATCATGGATGCTATTTTTTAACCCTCACAACAATCACCCAAGATGGGCATTATCCTTAATTCACAGATGAGTAAAGGGGCTCAAAGGCACTAAATTATTTGCCCTAGTTCAGAAGGGCAGTAACTAGTGGATGCAGAACTGGAAGCTAGACCTTGCCTAGAGTGCTGAGAAACAGCACTTTTATCTTCCGGGTGTGGTCAGGGATCCTCTTTCTCCTCGGTTGGATCTGGGCACAGAAGGAAGCATGGATGATGGCTTGTGCTTCCCCCAAAGTCTGTTTGTGTCTCTGTGGATAGGCCCACACATCCAGAGGAAAAAGAATCTGCTCTACTACACTTCTGGTCCTTCAACATTAAATAAAAATAAATTATATTTATTTATTGCAATGAATCCAATTATATAGTATTTTCAATTTTTTAAATTCTTGGAAAATATTTTGTAACTTTTATTGGGTTTCTAGAGCTACTGAAATGGATCTTGTTCCATGCAATATATCAATTTCAAATCGGCAGTATTTCCAGACATATCTAAAAGTGTGAAATTTATGAAAAATTTTGAGCATGTATAGATAGAAGTTATTTTTCAAAATTACATTCCTTTGGAAATCAGACTAAGAATTCAGGAAAGGAAAAGTTAAAATAAAATTGATTCACACAATTTAGACAACCCTTTTTAGGTTCTAATGAATTGGGGTAGCTGGTGGTGGATACCTGAAACTATCAAACTACAACCCAGAACCCGTGAATCTCGAAGACAATTGTATAAAAATGTAGCTCATGAGGGGTGACAATGGGATTGGGAAAGCCATAAGGACCACACTCCCCTTTGTCTAGTTTATGGATGGATGAGTAGAAAAATAGGGGAAGGAAACAAACAGACAAAGGTACCCAGTGTTCTTTTTTACTTCAATTGCTCTTTTTCACTCTAATTATTATTCTTGTTATTCTTGTGTGTGTGCTAATGAAGGTGTCAGGGATTGATTTGGGTGATGAATGTACAACTATGTAATGGTACTGTGAACCATCAAAAGTACGATTTGTTTTGTATGACTGCGTGGTATATGAATATATCTCAATAAAATGAAGATTAAAAAAAAAATTGATTCACACAATTTAGACAACCCTTTTTAGGTTCTAATGAATTGGGGTAGCTGGTGGTGGATACCTGAAACTATCAAACTACAACCCAGAACCCATGAATCTTGAAGACAATTGTATAAAAATGTAGCTCATGAGGGGTGACAATGGGATTGGGAAAGCCATAAGGACCACACTCCCCTTTGTCTAGTTTATGGATGGATGAGTAGAAAAATAGGAGAAGGACAAACAAACAAACAAAGGCACCCAGTGTTCTTTTTTACTTTAATTGCTCTTTTTCACCTTAATTATTATTCTTGTTATTTTTGTGTGTGTGCTAATGAAGGTGTCAGGGATTGGTTTAGGTGATGAATGTACAACTATGTAATGGTACTGTGAACAATCGAATGTACGATTTGTTTTGTATGACTGCGTGGTATGTGAATATATCTCGATAAAATGAAGATTTAAAATTAAAAAAATAAATAAAATTGATTCAAATGATATTCAAATTACTCACAGAAAAAATATTTTTACAGTTTTTACATGTGTAAAAACTTACATGTGTTTACACTAGAAGTGAGAATTTAATGTATTCATAATGCACACTTAAATTACAGACAAGAATCCTGAAAGCATGCAGATGATGTATATATTTAAGGTGGCCACATGCTCTGTGTTCAGGGAAAGCCTTCAAACAATTCAAACTGAGGTTTAATTTTAATATATCACTTAAGATTAGAGCTGGCGTCTGGTTTATTAGGAAGAGAGACTTTTCAAAATAATTTTAATGGAAAAACAGGAATATAATTTTATCATGCCCATCCCATCTAATAGATATGTAAATACAGCATACTTTAAATGGGGGTCTTGGAATTGACAGGTTGTCATGATGTATCCCCACCAAAACATAACTGCCAGTCCCTTTCACTTTTAAAACAGCTATTTGTAGCCGGGATTTGCAGAGCTTGACCTCCCTGTCCTACCCCAGTCACCTGCAGAGCTGTCCAGAGGTAGCAATTTCCTGTAGGCTGGCTGCCAGCTGAGAGGCTGCATCACTGCTACTTACTTTGCAGGAAGGTCTTTCTGCTTTCTGCTTCCCTGACTCAGTTTCCCATTAGGCTCACTGACCTCACATCTAGCTTCTCAGGGCTGGGATGGAGGAAAATTGGATTAAATGTCAACCCTCCTGTGACCTTTCTAACTACCCGATTTTCAGGAGAACTTGTAGCTACTGAAATCACAAAATACCTTAGTTCTGAAAGCTTTCCTTGGCAAGGAAAAGAATTTTAAATTCCTTACAGTAGTACTTTAGCAATCAGTTAGTTCTTACTGAAGTTCCAACCTTGTATTTTTTTCTTCTAAAGACATCTTTCCTGCTTTCAAAAATTGTTTCTGCACAAAAAATTGAGACACTGAGGGGACAGTTTTCAGCAGCAGCAATGTCATCAGAGACTTGGGAGATGGTTGTGTGAGGTGGAAAAACGAAAATATATGGGAAGGTCCCTGCTCCCTAGATATTCACGGCTCCTTGTCACCGTTACAACCTACATAAGACACACCCCAAACATACACACAAATCACACGGGCATACCCAGACACAGGCATACAAAGACACAGGGCACACCTACAAAGGCACACAGACCTACAGAGAGAGAGAGGGAGAGAGAGAGAAGGGGGTGGGAATATAAGAACAGGCAGATTTTACCACCCTGGAAGGACAATGAAATGTAAGTGCATGGATTAGTTGAAGAAGAGGATCAGGAGACGGTGACAGCGCTAGCCTAAAGGGGCCAAAATTAATTTGGGAAAGCAAAATTACCCTCCTTATTCGAAAGGAGAACTTTGGGGAACCAGAATGACCCCTATTTACCCTGGTAAATTCACCGATAATCATTCCAACTTCTACGACTGTGATAGCTACCGTCAGGGGAGGAGCTGATCTGGCGTTTTAAAACTGTGAGCTTCCAGGGCAAGGAATGCCCGGCTTCGGTGACGCCCGACACAAAGCAGGAGCCCCCAAAAGGTTGGTGAACGCGCTCAGGCGATGCGCAGACGCCAGACTCCAAGCGAAGGGTGCAAGTGAGGAATTACAGGCCTTAAAGCCTCGAAATCAAAAGGCACAACCTGAGATCTCCGCCAACTCACAGTTATTATTGCATGGTACGAATTCACTTTTTAAGACAAGAACTTCTTTAAGTAGCCGTGTTGCCAAACGTACATGAAGAGATATATCTCCGAAGAAAGAAGGAGCTTTTAGGATTATTTCACGAGAACGATTTCTAACTCTATACGATCGGGCCGGGGACAACGGGACATCGGGAAACTTACCCGGAGGCCCTCCCAACTCAGCTCGCGCCCGCGCTGTGCCGGCGCGGGGAGCAACGCGTCCCTTGTGGCGCATCAGCTCAGGGATCTCTGGCAGCGGGGGGATCTCTGGCTGCGCTCCGCAATGCTCGGTTCCTTCATTTCAGGATCGCAGAGTCTGCGCGGTTTGGCGTGGCGGTAGCTTCAGCTCCGAGGATGTCAGAGAGCCGAGGGCGCGGAGGCGCTGGCGAGCCCGCTCGGAATTCTTGGCGCAGGGAGCCGAGCGCGGGTTGCTCCCGGGCTCCGGAAGCGCACGCACTTGCGCTGGGGAACTGCGTGCGTAGCGGTGGCCGCAAGGAGCCCTGCCCTCCCATTGCCGTCTGTAATTCTCCTCTGGCACCCTAGAGCTTTCGAAGGCCGCTGGGGTCTGCGCTTTCATGAGAGAAGAGCAGGTCAAGCCTGAAGAGCCGGAGGCGACAGCCCCTCAGGGGAGGCAAGTACTAGGGCCGTCCCTGGGGTTCTAGGACTTGCAGAAAATCACTTCATTGGCAGGAAGAGGCCCTTCCTGAGGACTGGTTGGCTGGTTTCTGAGGCCTCCGCACCTGGGTGACAGAAGAGCGCAGCCAAGACCCGGGCCCGGCGCACCGGCGCGCCCTTGGAGTTCCAAGCGCCCCCGCCCCTCGGGCGCAGGATGGGCTTTCACTGTCCAATCGGGCAGGAGGTGGCCGCGCAGACTTCGAGATTCGCGCGTCGAACCCCACGCCCGCCGCCCGGTCCTGGTCTGATCTTGACTGTTGCGACCGTCCCGTCGGGCCTGTCGCCTGCGGTGTCCGGACCAAAAGTCTCTACCTCGGAAACTTCTCTTTCTTACTCTCCGCGAAGCTCGTCTGGCCAGCCAGGCTTTGCTCTCCGATGACTCCCCCGGCCTCCCTGGCGATGACACCACCACCGCCATCTCCTTCCTCCGCGTGTGCTGGCGTCTACGCGGCAGGCCGGGTCCTAAACTCTTCAAAGACGTGATCGCATTTAATCCTCAATCTGATCCCATTTTAGGGACAAGGAAACGCAGAGTCAAGCGATTGGCCCAAGGCCACGCGGAAGTTGGGAGGACGGGAATTCAAGCCCTGGGCAGCAGAGCTCTCAAGTTCTTCTCTGCGGGAATCTCAGTTTTCCCGGCTCTGAGTGTGGCCGAGTCACGCTTTCAGCAATGCTCGGTGATTGCGGGCCCGGCCCTGGGCGGTTGGAGGCCGCAGCCCTAGTCCGAGTCTGCACGCGCGCCCTCGAAGGAAGCCGTTGGAACAGGGAGGCCCGCACCTCCTCTCCTTCCCTTCACACGTCCTGTAACCTGCCGGGTGAAGCCGCCGCTCCCCGCAGCGCCGCGTGAGGTTGTAGAGGAGCCTGGGAGAGGGCGGCGGGTTCAGTCTGGGGTCCCGGAAACCTCCTCGGTCGCCCAGGACCCGTGGCACCCAAGCCGCGGGACAAGACTCTGAGCCTTCACCTGCTGAGAGTCTGAACTCCAGCAAGTCCTCGTCCCCACGGGTCAGCGCCAGCCTCCGTGTCTAGAGGAGGACAGGCTCAGCTACCTGGCCAAGGTTTCTGTGAGTAATCAAAAGTAGTTTATTTATGAGGAAGGGCATTTTAAAACTAGGACGCACTCAGCCAATACCGGTGGTTATAGGCAGGAACAAGAGTCAAGTCAAAGCAACAGAGTGAGGATTTGCCAGGGGAGGGGGCTGCTAGGGCCGCGCATGAGTCCCCGCGAAGCTGTGCTGCAACAAGCGCCCGACAAGGTGCTTCCTAAAGTGATTTTGTTGCTTCTGAAAATGTTGATGAGGGTCATCAAAACAATGGCCAATGTTTGTGGAGGGATAACTATTTTTAGATCGGGAATGAGGCGCTTGACCCGTATTCTTTGGTTAAAATTTCGAGGCAACCCTCTGAGGTTGTATTGGCCTCTACTTTACGGATGAGAGAACAGAGGCACGGAGAGGGTGAATACTTTTATCAGGGCCAAGGGCCAGTATTTGAGGGACCCAGGTTTGTCAAACTCCAGATCTCCACGGAAGGGGCACCCGCTCACGAAGTTCTTTCTGATCCCCGGGTTCTTCTTTACTCAGGAGGAGCGTTATGACTCGATTTCCTTCTCCGAAGAAATGGTCTGTGTCTCTCTTTGAAAAAGAAAATAAAAGTAGAGGCTTCTGAGAGTGAGCCTGCGGCGGGCAGCGTGGGAGCTCTCTGGAAGCGCCGTCTTGGGCACAGTCTGACGCCCGGCCGAGGGCCCAGCGGAGAAGCCGGGGAACCCGGGCTTGGAAGCCAGGGTCTCATCACTCCTAACCCAAGACTCTCTTGGCTTTCCCGCTCTGGGAAGAAAGAAGAAGCCGGATACCGCCCTGGCTAGCGGCGCGGTTTCCTGCCCGCTGCGCGAGCGTCGCACTCAGAATCCCGGACGCAGCCGGATTACATTCGTTTAAAAATGCATCTTGTAAAGTGACGTTCAAGTTAAAAAAAAAAAAAAAGGAAAAGGAAAATCCACACCCACGCACACACTGCCCTAACCCAGTGTTTCTTAATTATCTGCTTTTCTCTGGTTTGCACCAAAAAACAAAAACAAAAAAACACACACACACACACAAACAAAACAACAAAAAAATAACCTTATTCAATTTGAAAAATGACATGGAATCATTGCCCTGCAGGAAGGGTTGGAAACAAAACCAGGAGACTCAGTTTTCACCTCTTTCCATGTTACCCGTATTTATTAAGCATTGTCCACAAACATCACCTGGACCCAAGGCCCAGCCCCTGAAATAAGCAACTGAGTTGGGAATCACAAACCCGTTCACAAAGACGTTAGGTAATTTTAAAACTTTAAATAAAAACAACTAGTTTTCCAGACTCCCTCCCGCCCCCCACACACAACCACACGCGTCTCCAGAATTTAGTCTAAAGATGCTGCAGTCACACTGGCTGCGTTAATATCCGCCTCCGCGTGTGCCACGGCACCGCGCTCCGCCAACCAGCCCACCCTGCGTGCCTCCCGCGCAGCTTCGGCGGTCCCGAGAACAGGAACTAAAAAGAAATTCATATCCTAAGTAGAAAGCTCTGAATAGCGTTGGTTTAGCGATCGCTAAGGTCCACCATTGTCCCCGAGCCTCTTGGCTCCGGGTCGCCTCTCCGCTCGCCCTTGCAGCATAGGCCCGACAGGGGCGCGCCCAGACTCGCCCACTGTCCCGTCACCTCGCCCCACCGCGGCCCAGCCGCCCCCGCGGGCTTTCTTCTTCTGAGGAAAGGGGTGGCGATTCCAGAAAGTGCGATAGTGAAGGATGTGGCTATGTTAAAAGGTTTTTAAAAGATGGAGGACAAGAAGGAGAAGCAGAGAAGAGGAAGAATTAGAATTATTATTCCATGGCCATCGATTCCACTGAGTCCTTGAAACCACAGCCGTCTCCTTTCAATTATTTTTAAAGGTCAAAATGACATCGGGGTGGTAAGAACGGCTGCTTGGGGGGCTGATTCTTAAGGCACTCGGTCTGGCTCATCTCGTCTGCCTGTATAGGGGTCGGTGGGGGGAGGCAGGCGTTGCCATTTGGACAGTTTCCAGTTCCCTTGTCTTTTGGAGAGTGGCTCCTCCAAATTGGACCCAGCTGTGGTTCGGGAGTGCCAGAGGCAGGGAGGTACGTGCGGAACCGCAGACGTCGCGGGTCCAACAATATCACCAAAATAGTTCCCCAGCATTCCAGAAAACATCTTTTCTCCTTCCGAAGGTCTGCCAGCGTCTCCCCGCGGCACCCCCAATTGGCACACGTGCCTGGGGAGCGCGGGTTCTCCCCTCAGGTCTGGGGCGGACCCCTCAGCTTTCGCCCCATTGAGCCGCGGGGGCCGGGATCCACCCCCGGGGTCCTAGGCCCGCTCCCTCGTGTCCTCGAGTGGTCGAGGCCGCCGGGTAGGGAGGAGCCCGCGCCTCTCACCGGGGTTCCTGCGGCCGCCGGGGCGCGACGCTCGAGGGCTGCGGCGACGCGCTGAGGCCCGGCGGCAGGCGGCCTTCTCGGGCGGCGGCGGGCGGCACGGCACCCCCGGGGGGAGGCGGCGGCGGCAGCGCCAGCAGCTCCTCGCCGGAGGTGACCGCGCTGTCCTGCTCCGGCTCGGCGCCCCCGCCGCCCCCGGCCGCCGCCCCGCCACCGCGCCTCTTGTCCTCCTCCTTTTTCCACTTCATGCGGCGGTTTTGGAACCAGATCTTGATGTGTCTCTCGGTCAAGTTCAGCATGACGGCCAGCTCCACCCGGCGCGGCCGCGAGATGTACTTGTTGAACAGGAACTCCTTCTCCAGCTCCAGCAGCTGCGCGCGTGTGTAGGCCGTGCGCGTCCGCTTGTTCTCCTCCGGCTCCGCCGCGTAGGCGCCGCCTGCGGGCGACACAGCGCGTGAGGGTGGCCCCCGGGCCCTCCCGCCCAGCCCCAACCCTTTGAGCCCAGGGCCCAAGATGCCCTGGCCCACCCAGGCCCGACCCTCCCAGCCTCCCGCGGCCGCACGCACACAGGCCGTCCCCAGTAAATGGTGCTTTTTCCTGGGGGTCAAAGCTGCTGTCAACACACGGCTATTGATTGAGTTCCCTTAACCAGTCCTTGGGCTGATGCTGATTAAAATGTGCGTAAGATCTTCTAAACCCATTCGATTCAATAAAGGCATCAAAATACTTTTAATACAGGAATTAAAAAAAAAAAACTTTTCTGACAGTGACCTACAGTAAAAAATACATTTCAGATCACTGTGCAGTTCACACACGGATATATCACTGAGACAAATTTCAGAACATAGTACTAACCCTTACCACATATGATGCTATCTAATTTCCCCCAATGTTTACTAATTCGTTTTTTTAAAAATGCTGGTTTCAATCCAGTAAACTTAGTTCATGACCCACGAATGGGTCGCAACCTGCAGTTTGAAAAACCCTGCTCTAATAGTGACTGTGATACATAGTTACACTCTGACCATATATTTTTTCTGTGCAGTTAAGTTTGTTGGAATCAGTCCCAACCCGAGAGCCGGCAAATTCCTTATAATTGTCGTCATTTTAACCTGGGTTGAGCTCCCTGTCGCGGGGAGAAGACGACAGTATTCTGGGTCCCAGGAAAGTCAATTGGGCCAGGACAGGACCCCGACTGCACACAGAGGTGGGAGGCGAGGCGCGGGGTCCGCAACCCGCTGCAGAGCCGAGAGCGCCGGGGGTGGGGGGTGGGGTGGGCGGATGGGTAAGGAAGACACGCGGTGTAGAAACAGGCCTCCAAGGGCCCGGGGTTCCAGGGCCTCGACCTGGAGGAAGCGACAGAGTGGTCTGGCCCCGGGGCTTGGCGCCGCATACCCAGCGTTTGCCTCTGCGCTCCCCGAGGTGGCGATGTTTTCCTTCCTGTGCCGAATACCGACTGCACCCGGGCGGGGGGCGCTGGCGCGGGAAGTTCCTCTCAAATCCACCAAGACTCCGGGAAGAGGCCCAAATCGGTTTGTCTTAGGACGGAGGCCAGCTTGGGGAAGGCCTTAGGGATGCCAAGGCGAGTGGGTTTGTCGGGGATTGTGACTTGGTGGATGTGGCCGGGTTTCCCCAGGACAAGAGGAGGCGCCCGGAAGCGCAGGCGGAGGCCTAGGCCGGAGAGTCCGCGGAGGACTCACCTCCCCGCGGGGCATCTCGGAGTCTACGCGTCGGGCCCTCCCTGGCCTGGAAGAGAAGTGTGCGGGCCTTAAAGGAACAGTTAAAAGGACGTCCACGGTTCTTGAATCCAACCTATAACCTCTCCTGGCTCCCACCCTCGGCTACGGGTACCAAAGAGTCGCAGCCAGGAGACAGCTCCGAGTCCACCACCCCGGGGACCTTTGCCCAGGATGGCCGACCCGGCAGAGGCTGGAGACTGTGGGTGGTGTGACTGGGAAGACCTCGAGGGCCCCGAGCCTGCGCCCTTCCCTAAGGCGCAGGGAGGTGGTGGGTGCGTGCAGGCCAGCGCGGCTGTTACAAGTCCAGGTTTTACAGAATCCCTGATTAGCAGTAGTATTAATACTAATTACTGGGAATAATGAGTTCTTCTCTTAAGGGGAGCCGTTTAGGTCTTCCCAGGGCCGTGAAATCCCACTGTGCAAGGGCAGGCGGTTTGGCCTACTGTTGAAAGTTCGTCTCCTTCGAAATTGCCCACGGAGGACAGCCAGGGCCACAGCAGTTACCAGGGGGCTGCTTCCAGGAGACCCGAGGGCCCAACGGAGGCGGGGGTCGGCCTCTTCCCCGCGACTGCGGGGTGTGGGGGGGTCCGGGGGTGCCATTAAAGACCTCTCGGGCCCGACTTCCCGGCCCGCGGTGGCTTTTCATTCCGAGGAAAGACTGCTGACTTTCCTTCGGGGTTTTGAATTTTTTAATTTTTCAAAAAAATTTTTTCTTTCCTGGTCCCTTTGATCAGCCTCTGAGTCCAAGGCCAAGTCCAGCGGAGGGAGTGGTAGGGAAGTTTACCGAACCTCAAAAGTTCTCCTTCAGGGCCTCCCTCGCCCTTTTTCTGAGAAAACCCCAGGCCGGGAGCGCACGGCGCTGCGGGGGCGGGGGACGCAGGGAACGCGCGTTCCCAGTGCTTCGTGGGAAGGAAGCTCCAGAAGAAGCTACGGAGGAGAGCTTTTACGAGCACCATCCCCCATTCCCTGGAGGAGGAGCCGTCCGTCCTCCCGCTTCCCAGGAAACCCGCATTTCGCGAGACTCCGAGGCCTGCCGCCCTGGCCGCGCGGAATAGCTACAAACCAGGAAGCTCTCAGCAGCTGCGGCCGCCCCCTTAGTCCAAGTATGGGCCGGGATTGGGGATGGGGGTGACTGCAGCCGAGTTTGGGCCCTGTCCTGCCTTGCGGAACCCGGGGCACCCTGCTCAGTCCTTAACACCCGGCCTTTGTGAGAGAGTGAATTACACAAAGGCCAGCCCCGGGGACCCTGGATGAACCCCTGCGCCCGGGTCAGTGTCACGCAGGGCCCGGCCAACCCCGCAGACAGGACGCCGAGGCTTCTTGGGGGGGGGGGGGTGCGCCAGCTCGAGTTTCTTTCCCTCTTCTGTCAGTTGGAAGGAAAAGAAAACCTATTTGCAGTGCAGGTGTGACCAGAAGTAGCTGCTGCAGGGAAGCGATAACATTGTGCAGAGGCCGCGGCCCAGGCCGCCCCGGAACTCGCCTCCAGCCCGGGGCGGGGAAGGGACCTGGGGGCTGTTCCCGCGTATCCCGCCGCGGGGCTCCGGGAAGACCTTCTTTTTCAGGCCGGCGCTTAGGGCCGCGGGAACCCAGACTCAGACCTCCCCAGCCAGCTCTGCAGGGAGGGCCATCTCCTTCCTCAGATTGACTTCCCTGCTGTCTCTTTTGGTTGATCAAAAAGCAACTCGCATCGCAGACACCTCCCAGAAGCCTCGCTCCAAGGGGGAACGGCGGGCCCTTGGCCTTGAGGTGAGACACACACCCCCCCCCCCCCCCCCCCCCCCCCCCCGCCACCCGGCCTTGCTCCAGCCCCTCCCTGCTCCCTGCCCTCCTCCAGCCAGGGCAGTCGGAGACCTTTCGCAGTTGGATGCACTTTTCCCTCTCTGCCCTTCTCCATGTAACCGGGTGTCCCTGAAACTGCCAGCTCTTTTCCGGCATAGCCGCCAGGGCAGAGCAAGGACGCCGGCTGGAGGTGGGGGGAGCGCCCGAAGGCGCGCTCGGGCCTGGGTAGAGGCATCCCGGGCCCTGTTCCTCTTCCCGGACACACTCCCTGGGGGACTCTCAGGCGGGGGCATTCTCCTCTCCGGGAAGATCCAGAGGATCGGAAGCCACGAGCCGGGCCAGACCTCAGCTCTCTGGGGGCGGCTCTGGGAGCACGCGGGCTCCTGCGGTGAAGACGAGCCCGGGTACAGGGTGGGAACGGGCTTAAACTTCCCAGAGGAGAACTGGATGGAAAAGACGCTTCGATTTGGATCCAACAAGTGCTCCTGCGCTGGGTGGCCTGGTTGGCTCCCGGGGGTAGTTTAGGTCGACCCTGGTTATCCGCCGGGGCAGGGGAGCAGTAGAGAGGCGGGGCGGGCCCTGGGGAACGCTGGAAGGTAGGAACAGCCGGGCCGCTAGCGGGAGGGGTGGAAGGGGTGGGGAGTCCGCCTTACCTGCCCACTGGCCCTTCCACGCGTGAGCCTTGGTAGACTTCATCCACGGGAAAGGCAGCTGGACGCGACTGGGCTCCTCCAGGGCGCCGGACTCGGCTCCATCTGGGAAGGGCCCGGCGGGCGGGTGGGGGAGCGCGAGCTGGGCGGGGAGGTGGTGGTGCAGGTGTGCCAAGGCCGGGTCATCAGCGAGGGGGGGCACCTCGTACGGGGAGATGTCCGGGGGGCTGCCCTGCTCCAGCGCGCCCAGGGCTCCGGGGAATCGGGGTGGTGGCGGCGGCGGGGGCTGGCGGCCCATGTACAGGCACGCCGGGGGGCTGGCGCTGAACTCGGGCGCCGGGCCCCGCTGGAATGCGCACGGGTCCTTGTAGAGCTGCGTGGCCGCGTAGTACTGCTCCTCGCCGTTCATGGTTGCAGCCAGGGTGTGCAGGTTGGCGGCCGGGAGTAGGCGGCTGGGGCCTTGGCGCTGTGCTGAGCTGCCACTCCGGGCGCCACCCCTGCTCGCTTTGACAGCTCCGAGCTGCTCTCAGAGGGGACCCGACACCCGCGGGGACAGGCGGGCTGGCCGCCGCGCCATAGGCTCTACCCAGCCCCACGTGGCCCAGCCCGGGGCCATCATTGGCCTGGCCAGCTGCCTTAAGAAGAGAGGCCCAGGTACTGATGATCACCTGCATTTGTTTCAAGTTTCTCCTTCAGCTGAGTTGGCTGCGCACGCCTGTGTGCGCAGCTGGCGGAGCTCCCTCAAAAGGGGCGAGCAAGAACCTACTAGAGCTGCTATTATTAATTTATAGGGATATAAATATAGGTATATATATTTTTAAACGGTTTCTGTTTTCTTTGTATGTTTGATGGTGCACATAATGTAATTTTACAAAGGTACATATGTTGAGGTTGTGCCTATATATATATTTTATCTGTGGGTAGATACAGCTGAAAAAAAACGTTTGCTCTATACGTCAGAACACTTGGCTCTATTTTATTTATTGAAGTTTGTTCACTACCACCAATGATCAGTGGGCTAACACAGAAAACCCCGGCATTCTTTGTATGTTTTTCTCTGTGGCTGTGCTCTGTAGACTGTAACTTCAGAAGCATCACTGGCCGTTTACATTAAAAAAAAAAAAAAAAAAAAAGCTTCGAAGGGCATTATTAATTTTGCTTTTGGGAAACTGGGGCTCGCTTAGCCAACTCAGAAGGCAGTTTCCCAAATGTGGCACAGCTCCTGTGTGTGGAGGCGCGGGCAGGGGCAGGGTCTTCTCGGGGCCTGGACCCGCCAGACCTCGAGTCCGCCAGGCCAATGTCCAATCCTGCGTCGGATGAAAGAAGGCAGGCCCGGAAGAGAAAAGAAATCAAAAATCAAAACGCTGCATTTTCGTGACAACGACTGTTCGCCTTACCCCATTCAGTAACTTCTGGGCACGGGGGGGGGGGCACTTCCTTGAATAGAGCCTATTTTCAGACTATCTGACGCCGACTGAACACTTCCAGGTGGTGGCAGCGCCCCACCCCGGGCCTGGGCATGACCCACCCCACCTGGCCGGCCTCGGCCCCGGCCCTGCCGAAAGGATGACATTCTTCCAATCGCTCCAGAGAGTTTCGGCAAAACTAGACGCCTTTGTGGAAAAATCTCGGCAACAGGGAGCACGGACCACAAGGAACCAAGCAAGGGAAAATCACTGCGTTTCCTTTGCGCAGTCTGAGTTTCCTAAATGACACATCAGCCCTTTACCAGGTTGATTTTCATATATTTTCTCCTAGTGGAAATATTTGTGTTTTAAAGGGATACAGATTGCGCTATTCTGAAATACTTTTCATTTTTATTAGAAAACAAAACGCCAGGTGGGGATTCGGGCTTCCCTGCAGATTCCTTCTCTTCGTGGGATGCTGGTGCTGTCGCAGCTTCTGCTTGCAGAGTTCAGGGCGCAGGGGTGGTTGGTACGGAGTTTGCAAAAGCGAGGTAGTTCCCTGACTTGTCCAAGACCGGACTCTCCCCAAAGGGCAGGCAGAGGGAAGCCCGGTGGGTGCGCGGCGTTTCAGCGCTTTCTTTAGGGAAAAGGGCCACCTGCTGTCCTAGGGGGCCCCGGAGGGAAAGGCCGTGGGACCCGCGCACCTAATCTCTGCGCGCCCGCGTCAATGAGCCCATTGTTTGCAGCGGCCGCGGAGGGCCCGATGCTATCACCCGGGCCGCGAGTGACCACATCGATCAGGAGGGCAGGGCAGGAGGGGGGTTGCCTCGCCGCGACGTGTTGACCCTCGGAGATAATCTGCTTGGTCGCTGCGGGTTGACTTGGCGACCCGGTTATGAGCGGACAGCGAGTCTGCTAGGGACAAAGATCGTCACCCCCCCACCCCTCACCCCCATTCCCCCACCCCCCGCCTCCGTTCTCTTCTTTCCTACCTGCCTGCTCCCCCCATTTCCCCGCCGCCACCGTTCTCCGGACTCAGTTCACCCTCCCAATCCTTCTGCACTGTGCCTCTCCCGCACCCCAGACCGAGAGTGTTTACTTTGCACTTCTCGTCTAATTGCGCATTTCTGTAAATTGGTCTCCATTTCGCTGCTTCATTTGCTCCCATTTAATATTTTTGCTCGGCCCTGCAGAAAGAAAAGAGGCGCTCAGCAGAACGCAAATCCACCCACTAGGCAGCTGGCAAAAAAGCCGGGTACCCGCGACCAAGCAAACTCAAAGAGGGGAGAGATGGGGGTGACTGGGCTGCTGAAGGTATTCAATGCAAGCGCTTCAGCATTTTCACTATTAGCACTTTCTGCTGCCTGCTACCGAAAAAAGTGACCCAGGGAACAAAGGTCAAACAGTCATTTATTATCATTATTTATTATTATTATTATTATTGACGAGGCTACTGGGATTTTTGGATTGGCTAATTATCGCGTGCATCCATTTAAAACCGAGCCCCGCAGACCCTGCACCGAGCGTGTTCGTGTGTGTATATCTTCTGAGGCTGCAGCTCACGGTATCATAAAATCGCCAAGCGCATTGAAGGTGAAATGCGTTTCCGCTCTGAATCGCTGCTGCCGCCTGCGCGGGCTCCCCGCCCGCTCGCCTGAGACAGGCCGGGGAGCGATGCTCAGCCATTAGGCGGACGCCTTCCCGAGCCATTTAACAGCAGCTCTTATGGATAAATCAACAAAAAAGGCTGTAAACCAATTATAGTGTGGACAGTGAAAAAGTCGTTTATTAGCTGGACGTACTGATAAACCTCGCTGATATTTGAGTCCTCGCCTGCCCTCTTCCCCGGTTCCCTTCGCAGAGAAGCGTTTGCGCCCGGGAAAGCACGGGTTACCTTGGTGGTGATAAGTGGCGAAGTCTTTTCCGTGGTTTCACAGGAGCGCCAAGGCTGAATTCGGCTTGGTGGTCATTTTTAAGCCACTGCCTCCCAATTATTAAGGAAAACAAACAAACCGGATGAACCTAATGGAACTCCAAGGATGAATTCCTAATGAATTTGTGAGAAATTTGATTTATCGGAGCTGATTTATTTTTATAATTAATTCCCTGTTAAAGATAAAAATAAAATTATATCTTGAGTCGATAAACTCTGTAAAGCAAACAATATGATGTTTGTAATGAAAATACTCCTTCCATGATGCGTTTTGGATTGTTTCACATCAGCATTCCCTTCCCTGAGCCTACTTTTGCAGAAAGGTTTTTATTTCTCCAGGGCAAGTCTTCCCTCCTCCTACTTTGTGAATTCCTGAAATCTGGCTCCCAATTCTGAGAGAGGCCAAGGAAAACCCGGCTGCTCTAGGAGAAAAGACTTCAGACTTTGAATTCAAGGTTCTCTATTGACTCCTAGGGCAAGACAATCTAGCAAAAATAAGTGGACAGTTGAAATTATTTTCCAAGTAATTGAAGACCCTCCCCTCTCTGAATGATAAATGCAGTTTAAAAATCTGATCTAATTGGACAGTCATCTGACTGCTGCCTCACTGGCTCTCTTCAGTGTGAGAAAAGAGAAAGGAGAAGATGAAGGCTGGGCAGTGGGGAGGTGAGGGAGACTCTTCCCTGCCCCAAGGGCTGTCTGTGGCTCACTCCCTCCCCTCCCCTCTCCTTTTGTGCTTTCTCTCCAGGTGGGACCCCAGAATCCAGCCCTTTCCTCTTTTTTTTTTTTTTTTTTTGGTTCAATCCTTCTGAAGCCCACAATTTGATTTGGATTCTAAAGGGTCCTTCTGCCTCCCTGACCACCCTGTGGCCCGGTCCCTGTGGTCCTGGACCTGTCTTTTCGGCTCACCCAGGCTCCCATCTCCAGCCCTATCACTCAGATATGCAGTGTCCAGAAACCCAGCCTTGCCATTTCCTTTCTGATCTAGTCCTGGGTAGCCAGCTCCATGCTTTCCATAGAAATTCCCTTTCTTTGCCCTCCCCCCTCCCATCACCGTTTCCTGTGACTAGTCCTTTGTTCTCCTGGGAACCTTTCCTTACCTGCAGGTTCCTGCTGGAGCCCAGAGAAGGCTCAACTCACACTGCTCAGCTGCCTTCAGAGATATCCTGGGAACTTGGTTGACTGGTTTCAAGGGACAATGTTTCCAATATTTATTGATCAAACACCTATATAGTCCCTACTGTATGTCTATCTGCAATCTCTCTGAGTGACAAAGACTCAGTGGTAGAAATGGGTTCTGGTTTGGTGTATGATGGAAGCTCTTAGGAGCTCACATACTGTGCAAGCCACATTTCTCTTGGCCAGTTATATAACTCTGCTAAGCCTCACTTTCCTCACTTGTGAAATGAGAATGGTAGTATTGTCCTATGAAGTAGATCTGTTGCAGATAGTAGTAGCAGCTATTATGGAAAACACATGGAACCAGGCACTATTTAAGTATTTTACATATGTTAATACAACAATCCTATGAGGTAGGTAATATTGTCCCTATTTTGCAGTGGAGGAAATGGAGGCACAGAGATGTTAATTAACTTGCTTAGGGTCAGATGGTCAGTAAGTGTCAGAGCCAGGACTCAAGCCAAGGTGGTCCGGCCTTAGAATGCATGCTCTTAGCCACGAAACCCCTGGCTTCACTATGCAGTAAGCACTCAAGAAATATATTATTATTTTTGTGAGGATTCAATGAGACAAAATGTCTAATATTATCTCTTCCTTTCCCCCTAGCACTGCTTTAATGCACCTACGAGTTTGGAATTGTTGGACATTACTGCATCCCAGGGAATTTCAGAGCTGTCACCCCAAGCCCTGTGTCTAAGGGCACTCCCAGTCATGTGGCCCTGGAAAGGCACTCAGGACCAGGGAGGAAGTGCCAAGTGCATACGTCACTCAGGGCTTGAGGGGGACGCCCCCCAATGTGGGGCCTTATTAAGGAGGGGAAAGGAGAGGAAGGGAGGGGAGAGCTGGAGGGCACTTTCCCAAGACACCCCCAACACCCTGCGGAGAGAGAGAAGCAGGCCTGGAGAAGAGGTGTGTAGAAGAGAAGAGCTCTCTTCCAGGAGAGCCTGAAAGAAAGAGTCAGAGCTAAAAATGCCTTGGCTCCATGCATTCCCCAAATCCAAAACCCACACGGAAGTGTTAAAATTGGAATTCTATCGGTATTAAAAGTGGAAGACTCAGCCCCAAATTCAGAGTGGCACCACTGAAGGCCCTCACATTTGCCTGCTTAGGGCAGATCCATTCCCTGTCTTGAAGTGATTAAAGCAAAAGCCTCAATCTTTTTTTTTTTTTTTTTAATCTATTTTTTAAAATGCAATTTTATTGAGATATAGTTAAATACCGTGCAGTCATACAAAGCGTACATTCAGTTGTTCACAGTACCATTATATAGTTCTGTGTTCATCACCAAAATTAATTTTTGAACATTTTCATTACCACACACACAAATAATAAAAATTAAAGTGAAAAAGAACAATTAAAGTAAAAAAGAACACTGGGTGCCTTTTTTTTTTGTCCCCATTTTCTTCTCATCCATCCATACACTGGACAAAGGGGAATGTGGTCCTTATGGTTTTCCCAAACACATTGTCACCCCTCACAAGCTACATTTTTATATAATTGTCTTTAAAAAAGGCTCAATCTTTGATTGTGGCCTCAGCTTCATCAAATTTTCCCATTAGTTGTTCTTGCGGTGGCAGATATCTCCTACCAGAACGTTGTTGTGCAGAGAGAAAATATATTCAAATACATTTATTTTGTGTATATTCTCCATTCACATATTGCAACACATTTACCTTTAAGCAAATCCGACAAAGATGTAGACTGCTATGAATCAGTGAATTAGCCTGAATTCACAGAGCAGTGTTTCTCAAAGTGTGATCCATGAACCATGTGTGTCAGAATCACTGAGATGCTTATAAGGGGCAGAGTCTTGCCCCAACCCCAGACCTACTGAAAAACAATATGTGGGTGGGGGTGGGACTTGAGAATCAGCATTTCAAAATCACCCAAGGTCTTTCTTATGCACAGTACAGATTGATAATGGTGATGTGATGATGAAGAGGATGTTAAGGGTGAGCATTTAAACTATATCTTATTTGGTGTATAGAGATTTATCGATACTCTTGGAGAACAAACATGAAGCATGGACATTAAAATGAAAATATACCTCTATGTCCTAAGGCATCATGACGTTGAACTGATGAAATGTATGGAAAAATGCCAGTCAGTGCCAAAGCAGGAGCTCAATAGATGTTATTTGATTCTCTATATGGACAAAACACATATGAATCCTGGACATTTTCATAGTTGGTTTCCCTTTCTGTCTTACACATCCATTCTTTCTATATGTGAATAAGGATTTAGAAAGGATCAACATGATTTGCTTTATTATTTTGCTTACTCTGGCTGAGCTCTTTGGGAACAGTGCGACTCCCCCTGAGGCGTTAATATGGCTCCAGAGTGGGCTCTGCAGTCGAGCTGAGCATTTCCAGCCACAGTAGCTAACACATAAGAGCAAATAAAGGGAGGCAATAAAACCAAAGCAAATTGATTCATCTCCAGGCAGTACCATTAACTTGGTGTCTTAATGCAATACTCTCTCTGCAATGAACATGACCAAACAGTTTCCTTTAAAGGTAAATGAATTTTATATAATTTGCAGCTAATTCCATTTAATTCTGCCCACATGAGCATGAGATAAGGGAATGTTAAACTAGTTAACAACAACAGGCTAAAAGGGGCGTTCAGGAGGAGGCCAATATTTGATTTCAAGTTCTATGGCTCGGGGCTGAGAAATCCAGATGACTATTAGAGTGTTGGTTTCTTGGTTATTTGCTTTCTGTTCTCCCAGCTCCAGAGTAAAGGGCAGCGAGAAAACACTAGAATCCCATCTGTCACAATGAGGCCAGTTACGACAATAACGACTACTTGCTTTTTATAAAAATCATTCTTGCTCTGACAAACTCCCTTTGGATTGTGGGGAATCAGGAAGAGTAAAAATAATAGAATCAATAACAACTTTGTTATCTAGTAACTTAAACAACCCTTGCCTGCTGGGATGGTAAAACAGGCTTTCTTATCTTGGAAACAGGAAAACTTTCTGGATAGTAAAATTATTTTTTCACAAAATGTTTCTCACTGGATTAGATTCCTAGAGAAAGCACTTCCAGTGGGATCCATGCTAAATTCTAGCCATTTGCACACATTCTTTTAAAACATGGGAAAAAAATGGGTCTTTAAATCTAAAGCATATTCATTCACCTTTGTTACTCAATAGAATGTCAACTATAGGACACTTATTTGAATATTAAAAACTTAAAATGGTAAGTTCTTGTTGAATATCTGGACCATCTGGTCAACTTGATCTTCATGCCTGTGTCAGTACTTACGTGTCTCTGTCAGTCCTTGCCCCTGCTTTCTCTCGAGGGTTTCTCTAATTCTCGCTGGAGTCTTCAGAGTTGGGAAATGCTCTTCCTACTACTGAGCAATCTATCTACAAAACAGCGAGGAGTGCACTTGGTTTGATTTGGATGTCCATGTTTATTTATTTATTTTTTTTACATCCAAGTAAGTATTTATGACTCAGCTCAAGAGTCATGAAATATATCTTGGTGTGAAGAGGGCCATCTCTCCCACAGTGCAGCTATATGTAACACCAATAAATGGACAACACATATGCACCAAACAAATTGTTGTGACCTGATTCTTTCAGATAATTGAAGGGGAAGTAGAAGTTGGGGGGTTAGATCATCAAGTTAGCCTGTCTTTTCTGCTCCAATTCATACCCAAGTTGGCCACTTGTCTGCTGAGTTTTCAGTACAGATCCAATCATTTTACATTTCATTGTCACTCTGCCATCTCATATCGGGTATCCTTCTGATCTGAACACAGGAGACTATACATAAATATTATCAAGGATATAGTCTATGTATACAAAATAACATAGTATCATCTATGTTTCCAAGACTTCAATTTCCACTGGTTTTCTTGGGAAAGATATATGCATGGACCTAAAATTCAATTTAAGGAAAGAAAATCTTTTTTCGTTTTACTAATGCTGTATTGTAAAAACATAATCAATCAGTGTTGTCTGCTTCATTTACAAAGCAATTTATTAGAGCCTGCCAACATGCTCACAGTCAAACCTTGATGTTTCTAAAAGTTGGAGTTAGAGATTGCAATGAATCCAGATAAACAGCCTTGTTTTCTTACCTTCCCAGAAAATTGTGACAGGCGATAACAAAAAGGCAAACAAACGTCTCTAACCCCTAGCCTGGTGTAATCTGTCTCCTGGCCTGTAGTTACACAGAATTTGGATTTTTCTCAAGAGAGTGGAGTGACACTATTTACCTTATTGTGCTGATATGACTAGCAGCTAAACTGGAGAAATTCAACAAGGAAAAAGACTGAGAAACTGTCTACTTTCCCCACTTTTTTTCTGCTGCATTCCCTTCTAGAACTCTTCTCTGCAATCCTCAGGGCCATTTGGAAGAGAGCATTGACCTTATTCCATTTACTATTTATATATTCTAGGATGTGGGCTCTAATTATTGCTCTATATGAAAAGGGAAAAGCAATGGTTTATGTACATTTCAGCTGAGAAAGTAATCTAACAACGTTAAGTGGTGTATCAAGACAGTTTTTATCAGCATGTTGGGTAAAGGGCAGTGGAATGGTCTTGAAAAGAAGTAGATAGGCACACGGCCTGGCCTGCTCCTGTTTCCTCATCTAATTCAAGCTTTGTTTTCTATGAAAAATATGTGAAGAGTGCCGATGTTCAACTTCTAAGAAAATTGCTAATTAGAGCCATAGAAGCAGCTAGCACCATATGGGCACTAAAATTTTCACAAAACCCTAGTATCTGTGAAGTTGCTCCACAACTTTCACCTCCTTTTTCTCACCCTCTCCATCCACAAAGACTCCTGAAGCAAAGGTTCAATTTACCCCAAGAAGTCATTACAGCTCTTTCTCATTTGGGTGTCTGGAAGGAAAACAGTCTCTTCCAACAGGTGACCAAAGATGCTAAAGCCATAGCTCTGACTTTGTTTTTTAAGTCATGAGCCTCTTCAAGATCTTGGTGAGTGCTATGAAACTTCTCCCCAGAAAAATGCACATGTGCATAAGAAAAAAATTTTCAGAGTTCATAGCATTTGCCTTCTCCCCAGCCCATTCATCACCATCATTCACAAGGCAAGGTTTAGCAGTACACAATTCATATCCAACTCATGGTTTTCATCTCCATTTAGGGATTTTTGGTTGATGTTTCTCTGCATTACATGGAACTTTACAAAAGTTGCTTCCTTGTAAATATTCACAAGGATTGTTTGTTTATTTGATTGGATAGTCATGCTGTGTACAGGGGATTTATACATTGGATAATTATTGCTTAACTTTCTGGCAGTAGTTGCCTGCTCCATGAGGGTAATAAACATATCAAAGATCAAATGGTGAGATTAGAAGAGGTGAAATTATAATTCTAAGATTTATTAGAAATTCCTAGTCTTATAGATGCATTGAATTATAACATTCATCTGTTGCCACAATGGTAGTTGGACTCAAGATTGTTCTTTGCTTCCTTCTTCCTTTCAAAATATGCTTGTCTAAATATCTACTCTGGCTGGCCTTCTGCCAGGCCTTAGGGATATGACATAGAATAAGACAAGATCCTTACCCTGGAGACCTTAGATTCTATGGGGGTGTGGGGGAGACAAGCAAGCAAGCATGTAAACACACACACACAAAGTAAAGAACTTTAGATGCTCTAGCAGAGTGGCTCTGCCATCTCGGATTGGAACCTGGTGAACACATTACCCCTATAGAAGTAATCTGGCTTTCCCATGTGCCCAGTTATTTCAGTTATTTCCCGAAGACAGATATGATATGGCCTGGCCTCCTCATTTACCAGCAGACTTTGGACTTTTAGCTGACCTGTGCTTCAAATTCCTCATTTACCAAACAGTGAGTGATTGAGAGCCTGGACTCAGGAGCTGGAATGCCCTAGTTTGAATCCTCGCATCACTACTTATTAGTTGGTGACCTTGTGCAAGTTCCCTAACCTGTCCGTGTTTCAGTTTCCTCCTCTGGGAAATGAGGATAAATAAATGCCTACTGCATAGAGAGCTGTGTCCCCTGAGTTATGTGGAAAGCACTTGGAAAAGCACACAGCCATAAGGTGCCGAGTGCCATGCTTGACTCCTCATTTATTCATTCGTTCACGTCCAACAGATATTTATGGACTGCCCACCCTGTGCCCACCTGTGCTAGGTGCAGGGATACCACAGTGAAGAGTAGTCTGTCCTTTAAAGAAAGCTGCAGTCTAGTAGGGGGGTCAGACCACCAGCGGGGTAATTTCAGCACAGCATCTTTCTGTCTTGGAGACGAATGCGGGGGAGGCAGCAGCCCCCTCCCAGGGCAGCTGCCCTTCCTGCTTTACTGATTCCCTCGCCAAGGCATCCTTTCAGCTCCTTTAGGATTTCCACATGGGCTTTTTAACACTCGTGCATGTTCTTCATCAGGTTATTTTCTCACTGATTAGCCATTATGGTTCTTGTGAGTGGGATACCCTTTTCTGTCATGGGTTCCACCTGGATGTGAGACTTTCCTCTGAAATAATTCTGCTGTTTCCCTTCCTGTTGCTGCTGCTGTTTTCTGGAAGCCTGTGAATTCATGAACTTTGTGTCTTCTAGGAAATAAATTGCTGCAAACTGAGCAATGTTTTAGGAACAGGCTTGTCAATCACTGGAGTAACGGCCTTTACTGAGTGACCACCGTTTGCTGCCCACTATGCTCCACTCTAGAAGGGTACTAAGGGAGTAGAAGGCAGAAAAAAGGACATGTTTCACATAAATTATAAGTCAACAGGGGACTGAGAAAGCATACACACCCACCTGTACACACGTCTTAGAAATATTTATATGAACCAGAATATGAGAGGCTAAAGTAGGTGGACTAGTTCAGATGCTGGGAAAGTAGTTGAGATATGAGAACATGTAACCTGGAATTGTAGTGGAAATGGAGAAAAAGGGGAAAATCTAGAATTCAACAGGAAGACACTACAGGACTTGATGGCCTGTTGACTAGGAAGCGAAGGAGAGGGAAATGAATGCTAGCTGAGTGCTGACTTTGTGCCAGGCCCTGGGCTGGGCGCTTTGCCAACAGCATCTCATTTAGAACACACAACACTCTTTGGAGTTGAGGATTATTACCCCCATTTTACTACTGAAGAAAGAGACTATCAGAAAGGTGATCGGCTTGCCCATCAAGGCCGGTTGAGTGCTATATCCACCTAGAATCTTATGACCCCCCAAATCTATGCTTTTTTATTATTAAGGTGATTTTGAGGCAGCTAGGGTGGCAGACTAACTACACGGTTTTACTATGGACAGATAGAGGGGCCAATTTTCAGGGAGAGATAATGACTACTACTATTTGAATATGCTGAGCTTGAGATGAAGGTGGGTGATGTGAATCCAAGAGGCGTATGGCATTTGGAAATGAAGGTCTGGGTGAGAGAGCAGGGCTGGGCATGTGCATAGCCAGAGCCTGAGTGTTGATGAGCTTACTGAAAGATTGAGTATGAAAAGAAAGAAAGCCATGGGGAAATTCTTGAGGACATCCCCATGTAGGGAACAGAAAAGAGAAAGGGGTGTCAGTAAAGGCAGTTAAAGAAAGGTAATGGGACTGTGATTTGGTAGAATAATAGAGCACATACTTCAGCAGGGAAAAATGTGACTATAAGATGGTGGGTTCTGGATTGTCAATGATAATTCAAGAGTTACTTGGCATTTCTGAACAGAGCAGTGCGTCTATCTTTAATCTCATGTAGGTTCCACTATTCATCTCATGTCCTTGACTTTTGCCTTATACCCATATCCATTAGGCTCCCAATTTCTGTCCACCCTTCCTCTTAAATAGCTCTTGAACCTGGTCTCTTTCCTTCGTGCCCTTGGCCATTGCCTTAGTGCAGCTTAGGACCCGTGGAGACCATTGTGACAGCTGTCCATCAGAGATCCCTGCTTCCTGCTCCTTCACTTGCCAGTGTGTGCACTTCTCCACCAGAGTTACTGTTATTTTTTACAATATGAATTTTATTGTTTTTTTTCCATTAAAAAAACTTAGTTTCTTCCACTGCCTATTGAGTGAAGCCAAACTCCTTAGCAAAGCCTGTTGAGTCCTTCAAGTTTGGGCACCCACTCTGCCTTCAGGCTGCCTTTCCCACAAATCCCCCACTCTTCCAAGCACAAATGCTGCAAGTAAATGGCCCTTCTTAGCATCTCCAGGGGCATCCTGCCCTCATGGGCCGCCTGCTTCTGTCTGGATGAGCACTCTTCCCTGCTTGATCCTCACAAACTTCTGTTTATCTTTCAAAGGCCAACAAAATGGCAATAGAAAGAATATTGGGATGAAGCAGAAATAATATTAGGTTCAAATTCAAAACCAAAGGCTAGACATCTGTGATCCATGCAATTATGATTATTGTGAGAGAAATACAGTCAATTTTCATTATTCGTGGAGTCCATATTTGCAAATTCAGCTCCTTGCTAAAATTTATTTGTAACTCTGTGACAGTTAACTTCATGTGCCAACTTGGTTAGATTATGGTGTCTGGTTGTTTGGTCAAGCAAGCACTGGACTGATTGTTAATGTGAGGGTATTTTGTGTTTGGATTTAAATCATTAGTCATTTGATTGCATCTATGGCTGATTGCGTCTACAATCAATAAAGGAGTTGGCTTTCCACAATGAGATGAGTCTGCTCACCCAATCAGTTGGAAGCCTTAAAGCAAGAACTGAGGGATTCAGCAGTCAGAAAGAATTTCTTTCTCTACTCCAGCCAGCGAGGCAGCTTCTCCTAAGGAATTCAGCATCACCTTTATCAAGTTTCCAACTTGTAGCCCACCCTGTGGAATTCAAACTTGCCAAGCCCCATGGTTGTGTGAGCCAGTTTGTATAATAAATATCTTAATATTTACACACACACACACACACACACACACACACACACACACATACATCCTGTTAGTTCTGTTTCTCTGGAGAATCCTAACTAATACAAACCCTCAATTTTTGCAGCATTTTCGTGAATATGTGCAGAGCTGGGAAAAATTTGAATTGCCTGATGCTCACATTTCTAGCTGTTCATACTGTAAACAAGTGTCCTTTGTGTGGCATATTTAATGCCACATTTTTTTCCACATTTTTGTGCTTTTGTTGGTGATTTAGTGTTAAAAATGTCCCCCAAGCATATGCTGTCCAGTGTTCCTAGGTGCAAGGGGGCTGCAATGTGCCTTGTGAAGAAAATACCTGTGTTAGATACGCTTCGTTCAGGCATGAGTTATAGTGCTGTTGGCTGTGAGTTCAACGTTAATGAATTAGCACTATATGCTAAATGAGGTATCTTTAAACAGAAACACACATAAGACAAGGTTATGTATTGATTGATTGACAAAATATTCCGAACAGAGGCTTGCAAAGCTTAGCCCTGTATTTCTCTTGGGAACAATGGTTCAGTATTTGCTAATTCAGTGCTCCTGGGGACTTTGTAGCACATTACTGCAAATAACAAGAAACATCTGTGCATAAGCAGAGCCACTATTTGTTTTTTCTATTTTCATACGAGATTTCTCAGGTTGTGTTCACTGCTAGGATGTGGATGTCCACAGAAGAGTTATTTGTCTGTTTTCAGGGTCCTCTCTTCTGAGAAAATCAACTTTCTCTTTGTCATCCTCATCCTTCTCTCAGGACTTCATCCACATGATGGGTACCTCACCAATCAGTGAATTTCAGGAGGACAGCCTATGGCCTGGATGGTGAATAGGCAGAAGATTTCTTACTTGATTGTGTCCTAGAGCTCAGGATGGATGGTTAAGATGGGTCCAAAGAAGACTAGCACACATGATATGGCACTGGGATTGAACTGGACAAATCTATGAAACAATGAAAAGCTGAAATTGGGGCCAGAGGATCTGCCTTCCACACATAGTCCTTCTACTTAGTGGCGTGACTTAAAGAGACAGACTCACTTCAAGATGGAAGTTTGTGGAACGTCTTGGACATGTAACCCAGCAGCAGTTCTCAAGGTGGCACGATCAGCCATTAGCAATGCTGGAATCTGCTGAAAGACCTTCCCAACTCCTGAAGTCATTACTTGAAACCTGGGAATCTGCTGACCTCAGCAAAGAGTTGCTTAAGGCTGATGCCACTAGAGATGTTGCTTAAGTGGAAGATTTGCTAAAATGATAATGTATGGGCTGAAGCTATGCTTTTTTTTGGCGGGGGGGAAGCTGGCTGAGTACTACAAATTTATTCAGACAGTGATGCATCTGCAAGGCAAGGAATGCCATGGATTGTCAGGAGTCACCAGGAGTTAGGGAGAGAAACTGGATAGAGTCCCCCTCAGAGCCTTCAGGAGGACACAACCCTGCTGCCACCTTGGTTTCA
The DNA here is from genome assembly GCF_015220235.1 of Choloepus didactylus. Classification (NCBI taxonomy): domain Eukaryota; kingdom Metazoa; phylum Chordata; class Mammalia; order Pilosa; family Megalonychidae; genus Choloepus; species Choloepus didactylus. Next base: position 11,878,020 of record NC_051318.1, read on the forward strand.
GACCTCTCACCTCCTGAGCTGTCAGAGAACCAGTTTCCATCGTTCTAAGCCACCAGTCTGTGGTCATTTGTTACAGCAGTGCTAGGAAACTAGCACAGACAAGTCTCTATTTTCTCACCCATGAAAGGACAATAATCGTACCTCATAGGTTTGTGGTGAGGATTAAGAGAGAAATTTGTTATGGAAGCACTTTGATATCGTTTTCATACACTCATCATTTTTTGCCCACTTTTGAGTAATATTTTTTTCAAAATCAGCAACTTAACTCATCACTCTTTACTTTACTCTTAGCCCCAAAGAACGCAAGAATATTTGCTGGTTAGGTGAGTTATAGTAAGCTATTTTGAATTGCTGTAGTCTGTCAAAATGCCACTCCACTTCAAAGTGGAAGAATGAACTCCTAAGGCCCTAAAGGGTTATTCCCAACCCAGTAGTCATTTTCATGGCACAGTAGCCCACTTCTGGAATGCAGATGGGCCTTCTGAGTGTGTGACATTTCTAATGAGGTGTCTGGGATTGGAAGAGATGCTCAAAGAATCCCAGATGTTTACACTTGGAAGTTGTAAAAAATGAAGCTTAGTGATGTGCTCACAGTCATAGGGGACTGGTGGTTTGATGGGCTGAGCCCTCTACCATGGGACTTGCCCTTGGGAAGTCTGTTGCTGCAAAGAAGAGGCTAGGCCTGCCTATAATTGTGCCTAAGAGTCTCCCCCTGAGTGCCTCTTTGTTGCTCAGATATGGCCCTCTCTCTCTAGCTAAGCCAACTTGGCAGATGAAAGCACTGACTTCCCCGCTACTTGGGATCTGACACCCAGGGGAGTAAATCTCCCTGGCAACATGGCATATGACTCCCGGGGAGGAATGTAGACCCGGCATCGTGGGATGGAGAACGTCTTGAACGAAAGGGGGATGTGAAAGGAAATGAAATAAGCTTCGGTGGCAGAGAGATTCCAAAAGGAGCCAAGAGGTCACTCTGGTGGACACTCTTATGCAGAATATAGACAGCCCTTTTTAGGTTCTAATGAATTGGAGTAGCTAGCAGTAAATACCTGAAACTATCAAACTACAACCCAGAACCCCTGACTCTTGAAGACGATTGTATAAAAATGTAGCTTATGAGGGATGACAACGTGATTGGGAAAGCCATATGGACCACACTCCCCTTTGTCCAGTGTATGGATGGATGAGTAGAAAAATGGGGGCAAAAAAAAAAAAGGCACCCAGTGTTCTTTTTTTACTTTAATTGTTCTTTTTCACTTTAATTTTTATTCTTATTATTTGTGTGTGTGTGGTAATGAAAATGGTCAAAAATTAATTTTGGTGATGAATGCACAACTATATAATGGTACTGTGAACAATTGAATGTGCACTTTGTATGACTCATGGTATATGAATATATCTCAATAAAATTAATTTTTAAAAAATGAAGCTTAGGAGATTAGTGAGTTTTCTAAGATTGCATAGCTACCCCAAGAAATTAGCTAGTTGTGTCCTGAATGTACATATCAGATATTTAGTATTACAAAGCAGATTTAAAAAAATTCTTTTCTCTATAACTTATTTTATGGTTTTTGAAATCTCCAAGTTTTCTAGATCCTTCTATATAATTCAATCCTCAATTCTTAAGCTTCACTTGCCTTCATAACCCTGCCCAGCTCTGCACTCCATAAAAACATGTGCAACTTGTCTTGGATATTTATTGAGCTGCAACAATGGGCACATCATCAGGTGGTAGATTCTAGAAGGACATAGAGATGAGTTAGATATGGTCCCTACTTTTCAGGAGCTTAGTAGGGGAGACAGACTTACTAGGGATAACGCAGGACTTGCATAAACAAGTTCCACGTGTAAATATCTCACATGCTGTAGGAATGAGGAGGAATGAGGGATTGGGGAATTCTGCCCACAGAGACGGTTCAGTCCCATGATTGTATCTGCACAGTGGACCTAATTTGCTCTCCCTTTGTGGTGAGAGGGGGCTGGCTCAGGGTGAAGCCGCCATTTGCCCACAAATGTCTCAAATCCCTGGAATGGAGCTGAGACCTGGAGACCTTGAGACTATCAGATAGAGACCTCCTCATAAATTTAGAAGCCATGCTGTTTGCAATTCTATTTCCTCAATGCTTAGCACATGGTAAGCACTCACTAAATGTTTATTGATCATCCTCCCCACCCCACTCGCTTCTTTCCTTCCTTTCTTCTTTCTTACATCCACAATTTCTATGTGTCAGCCACTCTTGTGCCAAGTACTGGGGATTTAAAGATGAATTATATAACGTCTATAGCACTGGGATGTCATGAGGATTAAAAGACGTACCATGTCTGCAAGTGCTTTAGCACAGGGCCTGGCAGGAGCAGGATTTTGATAAATGTAGCCATTGTTACTATCTGTACCCTGAGTGATTATACCTGGCTGGCAGAGGAGAAATGCAGAGTCCAGAAATTCCAGGGAGGTCCCTGTGTGGTCAAGCAAAATAAGGGCTCAGGCAGTGGTTATCTGGGTGATAAAAAGAATGCTAATCCTTTAAGGCTGGAAACACTTTTTAAGAAGGTACCTGAAACTGCCAACTGCATATCCCCTGGACATCTCATGGGCATCCTCTACTTACCACCCCACGATGGACCTCTTGCCTTACCAGACCCTGCACCCACAGTTGTTCATCTCTCACGTTCCAGTCTCAACAAAGGACACCAGAACTTATCTGGTTGTTCAAGCCCCAATCCTAGAAGTCATCCTGGATTTCTGCTTTCCCTTCACCAGTACCACCACATTACCAGCCAGGACCCCTACATCACCCAATCTCAACAGGTCCTGATTCTTTGACTTCCAGTGTAAATTCTGAATCCAATAAAAGAAAAAAAAAAAAGAGAGAGACGAATTATATAGTCACTGCATTGGCTATTTTGTTTTGGAAAATTCTCATAAAAATATAGACCTACTTAATGATTGCTACTTTCATATATGTATGATATATATATATCTTTTCCTGAGGCAGAGCAAGAGCTAAGCCCAGAGGCTTGAAAAGAAGGAAAAACAAATGAAGTTCCAGGGTTTAAGTGGGTGTGGAGACAGGGTGGGGAAAGAGGAAAGAGAAGCAGGAAACAGTTTATCCAGGGATTGATTTCTAATCCCTCCCCCTCAACATCAATATACCCTTCGTGGAGCTGGTTAATTATCAATTTCATGAGAAAGCAAAGCTGCTTTACTCTTTTTAAAGTATGTGAGCACAAAGCAGGCTCTACCTGACCAGCCTTCCAGAGAGAATCGGTTCATTAAAACATTTCCATTTTGCTGAATCCAGCGTGTTGATCATGTCTTCTCCATGCTGTGTGCCTTATACAGAATAACTCAAGCAAATTATTTTGTGTTTCCCCTTTGCCATTTTTTTTGTCTTGTTTCTTTCCTCCACCTGCCGCCTTTAAAATTAATAAAGCTTTCTATATTTCCTATTTCCCTTCTCTGCAGGTTTGGAAATTATAGATTAAATAGCTGCTCTTTTAAGTAGTTCTCTTACAATTTTTAACATCATACTTATCAATTTTCCAAAGAGTGTGAAGTTATCCAGCACTGCTGTTTTCCTCCAGAACAAGACAGGGACAGCATTATACTTTATTCATTGAACTGCCCACTTGATTCCTTGTTGTTTTTGTTGGGGGCTTTAGTTTCATCTTCTTTAAATCTCAAAATTAAGTTTCTTGGCAGTTAATAAATATTTAATTGAATATATCAATATGTTTTATTAATTTGCCAGTTTCAGTTCTATTTCTTGCATTTCTAGCCTTCCTTCTGAGTTTATTTTTCTTTTTCAGACACATTTAGTGATGGTTTGTGGATAGGTAATTGCTCTTAGTCCTTGAATATTTAAAAACTTAAAAATTTTCCTCATTCAGAAAAATGATGGTATGCTAGATAGTCTCTGTTTGCCTCTCCAAATTCATTTTTTGCCCTTCTCTGTTCTGCCTGTGCTCTGGGAATGGGATGTGGGTAGTGGTGGTATTTTCTTTTTGTGCTGCACCAATGTGCTCATTACTCTTTTGCTTATAGTGGGGTTTGGTCAATAAAAGGTATTAAATGGAGATCAGACTTCCAGTCCAGATAAGATGGTGTAAGTTCATTTCTCTCTGCTCCTTCCCTGTAAGTACAGCTATGAACTCATAGAGATAGCTTGGATTTCATGAATTATAACAAATGTGTGACACTAATAACACGGTATTAATAATAGGGCGGTAAATGGGGAAAAATATACCTAGTGTAATCTATGGGTGATAGTTAAAGATGCTATTTTAATAATCTTTCATCAATTGTAACAAAGGTAACTACTGCTAAAGAAATAGTACAATTATAAAAAAGTGCTGTCCTCAGTTGTAACAAATGTTCCACATAAGGTATTGGTGGTAGGGAGGTGTATGGGAATCCTGCATTTTGCACATGATAGTTCTGTAAACCCGTAACTTCTGTAATTAAAAAAAGAAAGTAAATAGTTGGAGGCACCAAAGGACAACTCTGGAAGGTGGAAAGAAGAAGGTGGGCTGGTTGGGAACCCAGGACAGGAGGAACACAGAGGCAGGTGTCTTACAACCACAAGCCAAGAGAAAAAAGTGACCAAGCTGGGTGTTTCTCCAGCACAAATCTAGCAACAGCAGGTGGCCCAGGTAGGCACTTTCCTCCCCTGTCAAATGGGCACCCCACCAACAACCCAGGCAAGCCCAGCAGCACGGGCTGGGGTATCTGCAAGGGAACTCAAGGACAGTAAGCAGCCAGGGACATGCTCTCCTTCCCATTGGGCCTGTGAGCCCCCTCCCCCACTGAGAGACACCGGGTAGCTGGACCACACTGATAAAGGCGGTCACTCCACAACAAATGGACAGCCTGGGAACCCTTACTGTCCACATGGGTCTGAGTCTCCCCTCTCCTCCTAGAGGATGAGGTTTTCTGGCCAAGGAAAGCTCCTTCTGCCCCCTCAGGCAGCAGCACACACAGGAACAAGTAGAAGTTCCAGTTGCACCAGATAAAACAAGCAGACCAAAATGACACTGCAAAGGCTCTGAAAACTAATTTTTCATTAGAATCAGAGCCCACAAAATAGTCCAGAATCTATGTGGTAAATCCAAACAGGGTGACTATTTGCTAAAATAAGAGATTTAAATAGGACTCATAGACTTCTAACATAATAATCAAATGTTATTGATTATGTACAGGATATAATAGAAAATCACCCATCATGCCAAGAACCAGGAAAATCACAACTTGAATGAGACAAGACAATCAAACAACACCAACACCAAGATGTATCAGATATTGGAATTCTCTGACAAAGATTTTAAAGGAGCCATCATGAAAATGTTCAAAAAGGAATTAAAAAGTCTCTAGAAACAAATGAAAGCATAATTTAAAAAACCCAGCAAAAAAAAGTAGAAGTTGTTAAAAAAGAACCAATTGGAAACAGTGTAGAACTGAAAAGTAAATTAATTTAAATAAACAAACTCACTAGATAGTGTGGAGACGACAGAGGATAGAATCAGTGAACTTGAGGGCATGCCAATAGAATTTACACAATCTGAACAGAGAAGATAGACTGAAAAAAAATGGGCAGAACCTCAGGGACCTGTGGGACAATAACAAAAGATTCAACATTTGTATCATCAGAGTTCTAGAAGGAAAGGAGAGAGTGGATCTGAAAGAGTATTCAAAGAAATAATGGCAGAATACTTTCCAAATTTGCTGAAAGACATAAATTTACTGACTTAAGAAGCTGAGCAAACCCCAATAAAATAAAACTCAAGGAACTCCATGCCAACACATATAAATTCATGGGTACTAGTCCTTTTGCCTTAGTAATTTGTGAACATTATTCCACCATTCCACTAACTTCTGGTGTTACACATGGGAAATATAGGGCTGGTTGATTTTTTTTCTTCTGTAAGTAACTTGTTCTTTTAGTCTAGATGTATGCAAAGTTTATCTCTGACCTTGGAAATTTAGAATTTTCCAGGATATGCCTATGTGTGTGCCTTTTTATAACTTCTTCTAAACTTGCAAAAATAAGTCAGTCAATAAACTTTCCTTGATCATTTCTTTATAACCCCTTCTACTACTTCTTACCTTTTTTTCCCTTCTGGCATTCATATTTTTTGTTTATTTGTTCTTCAAGATCTTTTTTTCCAAGTACCTTTTATTTTCCTTTATATTTTCTTTCTCTTTGTATTTTTGTTCTATTGAAATTATTTCTTCTGCTTGGTCTTCAAAATCACATTTTTAAATTTTGATAGTGGCAAGTATCTCCTTTAATTCATTTGTTGAATTTTTAAGTTTGGTAAGCTTTAAAAAAATTTTCTAGAGAGTTGGATTTATGTTTAAATTAAACCTCCTTAAGGGTTAGTTAAGGTAACAGTAATTGTGGTAACAGACAACCTCCCAAATCTCATAATTTTTAGTGGGGAGAAGGGTCTGTTCTGTGTAGCCCTTCATGGATCTAGATTGACAGTGACTCTGACATTTTCAGTATGTTATTTAAAAAGATAGATGGAGACACATGAAAAAGGCACCAGGATCTAGGTGAGAAAGTTTTTAGGCACAGTTGGTATTGGGAAGGGAGCAGAAATGACAGGTTTGTACCTCGAGGAATACAGACATGTGAAAAACATCCTTGCTTGGCTCTTCCACCCTTAAATGGCATCTGTGGTTCCACTTTCCATCTGACCCAGGTGGACAAAGGCTCTTTCTGCTAGACGTTCCCCAAGGTTCTCGATCTGCCTTTTCCCTTCCTACAGTCTTCCGCAGTGGAGCACAGCATAGCATGGCGGTTAAGAGCTTGTGCCCTGGAGCAAAGACAGACTTAAATTCAAGTCCTGGTTCTGGCACTAACTAGTTTTGAGACTTTGAACTGGTCACTTAACTTTGTTAGAATTGTTTCCTTTAACTGTAGAATGGGGTAAAAATAATGCCTATCTTACAAAGTTTTTCTAAAGATTAAATAAAACCATGCCTTTACCATACTTCAGCATAATGTCTAACAGGGTGTTCCAGTTTGATGATGCTGTTGTTTTGCAAAACACCAGAAATGGATTGGCTTTTATAAAGGGGGTTTATTTGGTTACAAAGTTACAGTCTTAAGGCCATAAAGTGTCTAAGGTAAGGCATAAACAATAGGGTACCTTCACTGAAGGATGGCTATTGGTTGTTAGCTTGGAAGGCATGTGGCTGGTGTCCGCTTGCTACCAGGTTGCATTTCAAAACAGCATTCTCCAAAATGTTGGTCTGGGGGTATTTTGTCTCTCTTAGCTATAGCTCCTCTTCAAAATGTCACTCTCAGTTGCTCGGAGGTCCTGATGTCTGTGAACTCCTTTGTACAACTCCAGTGATCCAATTAACACACACCCTGAATGGGTGGGGTAACACCTCCATGGAAATTATCCAATCAAACCTTTTACTAACCATTGATTGAGTCACATCTCCATGGAAACAATCAGTAGGTTCCAACCTAATCAACACTAATATGTCTGCTCCCACAAGATTGCATCAAAGATAATGGTGTTTTGGGGCATCATAATACATCCAAACTGGCACACAGGGATATGAGCTCAGTATCCATCAGCTACCATTATTATGGTTGGTTCAGTCACTTTGAAGACTTAAATTATAAATTTTCTGCAGATGACTTCCAAACCTATGTCTCCAGCCCTAACCACTGAGTTGAGCTACAATATGACATCTTTTATATTCAGCTGCATGATACTACTTGAATCTTTGGTTGGAATTTAAGGTCCTCAACTGACTAGTCCAAACTTATCTTCTTAATCTAATCCCCCATAATACTATGCTTTGAATGCATTCCTGCTGATCTTGACAACTTTTTGGCCATTTCCCTTTTGCTTTCTTTGTTCCTTCTATGTGGAATGTTTGTTCTCTTGCTTGTTTCTTCTTATCAAGATTTAACCTATTTCTTAAAAACAAGCTCAAATGCCATCTTTTCCTGATTTTCCCATTTGAAGGAGAACTCTCTTAACTTCTGATTTTCATAGATGCTTATTTTATTTTTCTTTGCATTCTTGGTGCCATGTGCAACAGTTAGCTCCCTATATGAGTCAGAAATCTCTCAGCTGCAAGTGACAAGATCTCAATGCAAATTAGCAAAGAGGGAATTCGGAGGCCCAGATAACCTGAAATATTGTGGACCTCTCAGGCATAACAATGTAAACCCTCAGAGCAGGTTATCAGGGCTCTCTAACTGTACAACTAGTTTTTGCTTCCTTTTGTGAGTAGGCTTAATTCTTGTCTACTAATAACTGATTTCCCCTTTGGAGGGAAAATGGGCCTCTGTTAGTCCAAAGCCTACATCTCTATAGCTCGTGATCCAGGTGGAAGAGAAACTTCCCAGCTAGCTCCAGTAGAAAGGTACTGGGGAAGAGCTCTGACTGGCCCAACTTGGGTGGCCTGCCCATGCCTGGACTATTTAGTGGCCTGTGGGATGGAAGGGTCCTGACTGTCCATGTCTGGTCATGTGCTCATCCCAGATGAAGAGGAAGAGAAATAATGCTGGAAGATCAGAGGATCAGCTATTACAGTTCACTCTTCTCCTATGCCATGTTGTGAGTCCTGGAGGATGGGAACCATGCTCTTTTTTCCAAAGAGCACCTAGAATAAAGTCTTGTTCAGGATAAATACTTAGTAAATTTTAATGGAATAAACAAATAAGGAGGTACAATAGGCTATTTTGGACAGAGTTGTCAGGCTTTGGAAAATAAGTTAAAATTCTTGGACCGATGTGTTATTTATTGCTGAATAGCATTTAAACACAAAATCTATGGATAGTAGTAAACCCCTCTAAAGGCAATAGTTGCAAACTCTTCATTAAATATTCATTAAAATTACAATTCTTGTAAATAGACAAACTGACTTGCCTTTCACCTTGAGGTGAAATTTTTTTCTCAACAAATGTATACATTGAGAATAACTTGGTTTTAGCCAAGGCAGAGGTAATAAAATTGCAAAAAAAGGGTTTAGGTGTGACAATGTTTATGCTACAGCTCCTACCACAGCCGTGGGGCCTGAAATGCATCCGTGCCCTTGGAGCGGAGAGTGTGGTGATGCGAAATGGGAGATTGACCTGGTTTTCTGGGAGCTGACTCTCTAAGGGAGAGGATTAATGATTAAAACAGAAATCTTGTGTGTGGATTCAGAAAGCATGAGGGATCGAGATACTGAAAGCAAGGGCAGGCCAGGAGTGCTGACTAGAAGAATGTGTGCCCGGAAAAGGGAAATGCAACTCAGAAAAATTCTGTGGGGAATAAACAGGGACTTCCCTAGGTGTGGGTTCAGTGGCTTTTCAAGAGGACCAAGGAATAGACTGGAGGCAAAGGAAGAAAGAACCTGACCTTCCCAGTGACCTAAAGAAAGAACACTGATCTGAGGAGAGATGTAAGGGTGAACTGGAAAGTAGAATGGGATATACAGACTACGAATTATTATGTAAATAGTGCAAAGTTACAGTAGCTGAAACGTAGTCGTAATTGTCTACTGGATTACCAGTTATTTAATTCCTTCCTTCCTTCATCCAGTAAACATTTTTGAGTGCCTGTTATGTGCTAGGTGCTGAGTGCACATACACATACATACACAATTTGTTTTTCTGAATCATTTAGGGTAAGTTATGTATGTCATGGCTCTTTACCCCTAACTACTACAGTTTGCATTTCTTAAGAATAGGCATATGCCCTTATGAAACCACAGTACAGTTATCAACTTTATAGTTTCACATGAAATTTAGGTCAACCTGTCTGATTCCATAAAAATGTCATTGGCATTTTATGGAGAGTGCATTAAATTTATAAATTGACATAGGAAAAACTGCATCTTGATGATGTTAAGACATCATAATGAAGAACAAGGCATATCTTTCCATTTAAGTATATTTGGGCTCACAGGAGTGGTTTTTTTACATAAAGGTTTCAAACATTTCATGTTAAATTTATTCTTAAATATGTTCTTCTTATTGCTGTTTTAAGTGGGGTTTTCTCATACATTATAGCTTTTAACTGGCTATTATAAACATATATGAATGCTATTGATTTTTGCCTGTTAATTTTATATCCTGCTATACCAATGAATTCTGTTATTGTTTGAATTTTTTAATCATTGATTTTTCTAGGGTTTTCCATGTATGTATTCTGTCATCTGCAAATGCAAATAGTGTTATTTTTAATTTTCTTATCCTTATACCTTTTATTGTTTTCTCTAATCAATTGGCTGGTACCTCCAGAATAACGGGAATGCCTCTTGGGTTTTCCATTAATAAGGTGTTGGCTTTAGGATCGAATTTGTGTATTTTGGCATGTTAAGGAAATATTAACCCATTTATATTTTCTGAAGAATTTTTTAAAAACTTTTTTATTGTAGTGACATAGTTACCATTCAAAATTTCCTATTTTAATATTTCAAGTGTACAATTTAGTGGTATTAATTATAGTCACAATATTGTGCTACCATCACCAACATCCATTACCCAAACTTTCTCATCACTCAGACAAAAATTCTGTATCCATTGAACAAAAACTCCCCCATTGTTCTCACCCCTCATCTCCTGGTAACCTGTAATCCACTGCCTGTTTCTATGAATTTGCTTATTCTAGGTATTTCATATAATTGAGATCACACGCTATTTGTCTTTTTGTGACTGGCTTGTTGCACTTACCATGATATCTTCGAGGTTTAGCCATGCTGTAGCATGAATCAGGACTTTATTCCTTTTTATGGCTGAGTAATATTCCATTGCACGTATATACCACATTTTGTTAATCCATTCATCTGTTGATGGACACTTAAGGCACTTTCACCTTTTATCTATTGTGAATAATGCTGTGATGAACATTGGTGTTTGAGTCCCTGGTTTCAATTCTTTTGGGTATATACCAAGGCATAGGATTTCTGGGTCATATGGTAATTCTATGTTCATCTTTCTGAGAAACTGCTAAATTGATTTCCACAGTGGCTGTACCATTTCAACCTCACAATTTATCTGCATCCTCACTAACGCTTGTTGTTCTGTTTTTTTTTTTAAATAATAGCCATCCTATTGGGTTGAAGTGATATCTCATTGTGATTTGGATTTGCATTTCCCTAATGACCAGTGGCACTGAGCATCTTTTCATGTGCTTATTGGACATTTATATATCTTAAGAGAAATATCTGTAAAAGCCTTTTGCTCAGTTTTAGATTGGGTTATTTGCTTTTTTTTGTGAGTCAATAATTTTTAGGAATGGATGTGGAATTTTATCAAAGATTTTTCAGTACTTATGGAAATAATCATATGATTTTTCTCCTTAAATCTATTAATATCATGAATTATATTTAAATTTTTTCTAATACCGACTCATCTTTGATTTTCTGGTATAAAGTTGGTCATGGGGTGTTTATTTTTATAACATACCAAGATCCACTTTTTATATCAGTGTTTTGGAATGCCTCCTTTACTGTCTTGAAATTAAATGTATAGATAATATAACCTGCCTATATTTAAGCAGTATTATAATTTAAAAATTGCATGAATATGTAGGATAAATAAAAAGAAAATAATTTTTAATAAGCTGACATATATTTTTATATGTACATGTTTGTGAATGACCACACTAGAAGATTCAATTATGTGGTTAAGGCTCTTCCATCTGTTAGAATCATTGTAAATGGGACAGTAACAAAAAGATACAACAATACTGTGTTGTATTGGCAATGTCAATAACAGGAATGCGTTTTCATCAATGACGTAATTTTCCAAACAGCTGAAAAGCTCTTGTAAATATCCAAATAAAACTAAGTACAATTTTGCCTTGATTTACACTATAGTTGCATACCTACAATACACAGTTTATATCAAAATGATGAAAAAAATGTGGATTGTATAAAATAGAATTAGGTTCTAAGCACAAAAAAATTACAAATAAAATTTTCACTCACATAAACATTCAGTAAAACATTTGTAATTATGCAAGGCAGTCCCATGAATTGTAAGACATCTAGCGTCCTTGGTGTCTGCTCCAATTATTTCAACAACCGAACAGGCTTTCATCCTATTGATAATCACTGGACTAGATAAGCTTTAAGGTCCTTTTCATTTGTGAAACTGATTCTCTGATATGTTCTGTTTGGCTCAGCCAGTGACATTTTAGTTCTGTATATACTGTCCACAACCACGACAATGTCTTCTATGCAGATGACAAAAATAGTTGAAACTTATAGGAAATGTCCATCTTCATGAACAGTCAAAAATATACATTAAAATAAATTATATGATTGATTTTCCTCAAATCAATTAATCAGATTTACAAAAATAACACTGAATAGGAGAGGATGCTATGAAACACTTTCATATATTTAAATTATTACATGAAAACTTTAAAGCAATTTATCAAGAATATATATCAAGAATATGTCAATGAATCTGTAGCCTTATACCAAATGTATTAGTCAGGGTTCTTAGAGAAACAGAACTGCAGGATACATACATATGTAAATATTATGAGATTTATGATAGAATTGGCTCATGCAACTGTGGGGATTGGCAAGTCCAAATTCCGTAGGGCAGGCTGCAAGTTGGGAACTCAGATGAAGGTTTTAATGAATTCCCCAGGAGAAGCTGACTGTCTGAGGGATAAAAATTCTTCTTGTGGCTGCTGAAATCCTCAGTTCTCACTTTCAGGCTTCCAGGTGATTGGGTGAGACATCTCTCATGGCTGAAGGCAATTTCTCTTGTTGATTATAGATGTAACCAGCCATAGATACGATCAACTAATGATTTAAATCCATGAAATAATCTCCAAGTAACAATCAGGCCAGTGCTTGCTTGACCAAACAACTGGACACCATAACCTAGCCAAGCTGACACACGAACTTAACCAACATGTGAAGTTTATCTCATTTCTTGGGTCTATCTTGAAACAATAATTTAGACATACAGAAAAAGAAACTTACACCCAAAGTGCCATTAACCAACAATTAGTGATTAGAAAATGTAGAGGAAAAATTATCCAATATAAGACCCAAACATAAATTTTACAAGAAATATGCAGAAACTGTTTGTTTGTAGAAAACTACAAAACTCTTTGATGTAACATACTTAAAAGAAGGCTCAGATAGAATTTCTTGATGGAAAGAGACAATATTGTGAAGCAGTCAATTTTTTCCAAGCTAATTTGTGCATCCCGCTTAAAATTCCAGTGGCATGCTTGTTTTCTGAACTGAATGAATGTTTTAAACTTTACCTAGCTGAATAAATGTATGAGAATTCTTTTTAAGTTTTTGGGAAAAAAAAGGGGGGGGGGAAATGAGGGGAAAATTTCCTTACCAGATGTTAAAATATATATATATATATTTTGTTGTTATATACATACAACAAAGCAGTATGATTCCAGGGTCAAAATAGGCAAATTGTTATGTTGAATAAAATAGATATCCAAAAATAGATCAAAGTATATATAAGAATTTACTATATGTTGAATGTGGTATTTTAATTATTTTTTGGAGGGAGGAGGATATAGATTATTTAATAAATGTGTGTTAACTGACTAAGCATTCATTATGCAACATAAACTTCAATACTCTCTGATTCCTGGTACCAAATAAATTCCAGGTAAAGACTTCAAAGTAATAATAAACTAGAAGAAAATATAGAGGAATATAGTCTTGAAGTGGGAATGCCTTCCTAAGCATGACACCACAAGTAGAAACCAAAAAGAAAATGATGGATGGATTTGACTATATAAAAATCCAAAATTTCTTTACATTGAAAAACTAAAAAAATCTGAACACATGACAAATAAAGAATTAATATCCTTAACATACAAAGAGTTCTTACAATTCAATAAGAAAAGGTCAAATGTGGAAATAGAAAAAGCTTGAAAAATCAAATATGATATTTTATAAAAAGAGTAATATAAGCTGCCATTAAGCACATGAAAAAATATTAGCTCTAATTTATAGAAAATAGGGAAAATCTCAAGATAATAAGTTTTGTATACCATTCTAGAAAATATTTTAAAGAATTTTAATTTCTAGTATTGTTGAAGATGGGCACTTTTATATGTTATGTATATACAAATTGGTGCAATCTTTCTGTAAATCAATCTGACAACAATAAAAATCTGCATAGTCCTAAACAGCATTAAAATTTTGTTTAGGAAGCTTTTTAATAAAATAGGATATAATTTCCTTAAAATTCTGGTTGACTGAAACTATCAAACTACAACCCAGAACCCTTGAATCTTGAAGACAATTGTATAAAAATGTAGCTTATGAGGGGTGACAATGTGATTGGGAAAGCCATAAGGACCACACTCCCCTTTGTCCATTGTATGGATGATGAGTAGAAAAATGGGGGCAAAAAAACCCACAAAAAACAAAAAACAAAAAACACCTAGTGTTCTTTTCTACTTTAATTGTTCTTCTTCACTTTAATTTTTATTCTTGTTACTTTTGTGTGTGTGGTAATGAAAATGTTCAAAAATTAATTTTGGTGATGGACACACAACTATATGGTATTACTGTGAACAATTGATTGTACTCTTTGTATGACGGCATGGCATGTGAATATATCTCAATAAAATTGAATTATTGAAAAAAATTCTGGTTGAAAGCAAGCAAGTAGAAAGTTGCACATAATGACTGATTACATTTAAGTTTTCAAAAAATTGTGGGAAGAAATCTAGGTTGAAGTACCCCATAATAATAATAGTTGTTGTCTTTGTTGGTTGGATCACGGCTGATCTTATTAGTTTTTTCGATATTTTTCAATGGTCTACAACTAGTGTGTTTAGAATTTAAAAAATAAAATTCATTATATTATAAATAGAAGCTGCTTAATGCCTAGGTCTATGCCTGGCCTTTAGTAGGCATTCAATAAATGTTTCCTGAATTGAATTGTTCCCTGGCTACCAAACCCACCCACATTTAAAAAAAACATTTAGAATTCTCTTTCCGGGCTGAATTTTAAAAACTGGTTCATGTAGCAGTTAATCCCTTTGTACATATAAGTTGAGTAATTCATTAATTACTCAGGCTTTAGACTTTCCGGAACATATAGAGAATTTAGATATCTGGGTAGCTAAATGCTCTCTTGGCACCAAAGTCATGGATTAAAAACTTACATATACCTGCAAATATTTATAAATCACTTCTAGTTAGTTTCCTTAGTTGAGAAAATTTCTATGTGATTTTTTTTTTACATTAAGGGTGTGTGGAATTTTCATATTAAGATTATTATGGGTCTGTACATGGTTTAATTGTAATTTCATAGGATGATAATTCAGACGCAGCTTTTTCTAAAGGGCTGATTAACTTTTCTAAAATTAATGATGGGGAGAGTTGTTGATGTCACACAGTGGCATAAGTTACTGATGTCACACAGTGGCATAAGTTAAACTCTGGGCCCTGAAAACTTTGTAGAAAGGGACTTCTCAAAAAGGGACTTCTAATTAACAGCTAGCTCTTCTCCCAGGAACTCTTTGGGCAATGCATCTGTCCTGGTGTCTCTTTTCCCATGTGAGTATCTGTTAGTATGGTTTGGGAAACGCAGTTGCTTTTCTCACATAAAGGCCCCTGCACTCTTGAGTTTCTTTTCTTATATTTTCAGGAATTTTTCTTTCTTTGTCTCAAAAACAAAACATGGCGCCACCTACTAGCATTCTCTAGTATGACATTATGATCAATTCTTGGGGTCTTTTTTAATTAGCAAACAACTTTTGAACTCCAATTCTAAAGTCAAGCTGCAGCTGAGACGATGGCCATTACCAAAGAGTGTTTGGGGCATGTGGATGCCTGGTGGACATGGACCACGTGGGCCATTTTCGCACTGGTTACAGCAGGGACATTGGGAGACCAGTTAGAAGGTTGTAATGATATAGTCTCAACAGTCCAAACTCGAAATTCCCCTCTTTAATTCAAAAGTACTGTTAATTTATCTGGTCCTTAAATAGCTGGGGAAAATCTGCCATATTTGACACACGTTGCCTGTCCTCATGCCAATTGAGAATATCATGCCAAAATCTTTCTTTTCTAACAAATAATCACATTTGAGATTCTGAGGATTCTCACAATGTGAGGTCATCTTCTTATTGAGAGGCATTTTTGATATTTCTGGCTTCCTAAAATCAACTCCATAAGAATAAACTGAAATTGGTCCAGTGGAGCTCAACTCAGCTTTCTATTCCACTTCTTCTTCTGGACAAGTATAAAATGATCTTCTTGTACTTTCCTCATAAGTCAACAGGAAAATCAGAGGCAATCAATGACAAATTACATACAAGTGATTCTAGCCGAAAGATCAATTGTTAATGGGATCATCTGGATTTTGAATTAACTGAGTTCACTTGTTCATGTCATCTCTATAGTTATAATCAGATCATGAGCCCATTCCAACTTTCAGACACCTTGCCGTTTCTTGTTCCAAACAATAGACTCTAATATATTTTTTGTCTCATTCAAATTCAAATTTGTTGGAAAGCTTAAAGGCAAATTTCCCAGGAGGAGATTTCTCAGAAGAAACATATTATTTAACCTCAACTTTAATCCTTTTACCAAGCTTTTAATTCTTCTTTATTTGAAGGGCCCAGGAGGCTTGTTTTTGAGATATATCCTTGTTGATGGGTATAGATACAGTTTATTCGTTTCAATTGCTGTATGAAACTCCGTTGTATGACTATACCATAATTAACTCATTCTCCTGTTGTTAAGTAACTTGCCTTTTGGTAGTTGTTGTTAAAAACCATGTGGCTTCACTGGTGTTTATGGAGAGAATGTACGTGATTTGCAGTGGGTGGAGGTGGCCTGAGAGTACATCAAGGGAGGAACAGAATGGTGAACTGCTGTGTGTGCATACCAGGAAATACTGTGCTACTGCAAGAAGGAGTGAAGCTGTGAGACACACAAAGAGGTGAATGGAACCTGTAGACAGTATTTTGAGTGAACTATCACAGAAACAAAGGCAAACACTATAATGCCTCAGCACTATGGACTAACTACAATGTGTAAACTCGGAATTGAAACTTAGAGCACAGCTTATCAGGGGAATGCTTATTGCAACGGTCCCTAGATTGTGGGCTCTTACAGCAGTCACATCTGTTCCTGAATTGTAATGGCTATCTCCAGATTCCGAGATGCTGATTCCTTTGTGCATAACCTGATCGATCCCTGGAATTTTGGGTATTTGTGTGACACCTGAAACTCAGAGGTACAACTCGGCAGATATGAATGTCAGTATTAGCACATATAGCAACTGTTAAAAAACCTGAAAAAGAATCCAGACTTCAACTAGAGATATGAATGAAGGAGATGTGGTTAGGACTAGGGCAAATTGGGCCAAAGGGTAAAGGACAATACTGACTGTGGTTTTTTAATTCTTTATTATTTCTTCATTCCCAATCCCTCAGGAAAAAAAAAAAAAAAAGAAAGAAAGAAAGAAAAAGAAGCAGAAATTCTTGAGTGTCTGGCTTCCATTTCTGAATCCAGTCATTCTCTTGGCTCATGAGTCACAAAATGCATGGTATGTAAATGACCCTCCCCACACATGTAATATGCTCTTCAGACAGGATTGGTGCTTGAAGTGAAACCAATTTGAGCTAATGGAGCATTCAGGGTGTCCTGCTACAATAGTCTTGTAAATATACAGGAAAACCTGTTGACTGTTGAAAATCCAGGTTTTAAATACTGCTTACTCCTGAATAATTTGTAATTCCTTTCCCAGCTCGAATGACTATAAACTCCTACAAAGTATTATAGAAACACTCATTAATGTCTTACAAAAGTCCTTTGAGCTCCACAGGATTATCTCCACTTGGCAGTTGAGTAAACTGAGTCACAAAAGTGGAAAAATCTACTCAAAGCTATGCCATGAGCAAAGGCAGGGCAGAGTTAGAACTCAGACTTCCTGGCTCCTCATTTGGTGAGTGGTTCTACAGAATGTGCTTGGATTAGGTATATCCAGATTCCTAACCACCGGGCCCCATGGCACCACTGGCCTCAGTTAGCGACTCTTCACCTACAGCACTCTATCTCTCATAATTGATGGGTACCATCAAGCCCATCTCCTGGGAATGACTGAGGTCCTCTGGCTTCTGAAGCACCACTGTCCAAGGGCAAAGGCACCATCTTGAAAAGGCAACTGAGATATGTGCTGAACACCCTCCCATATCCTTTCCTCCCTGGCAGCACGGGCTCCCTCAGTCTCCAATGCCTAGTTATGGAGGGCCCATGGATGGACAAGCACAAAGAGCAGTCAGATGGGCTTTCTTCTTTTCCATTTGTTGATCAAACAAACAAACAAACAAACCAGGATTAGGGGGATGTAGTAGCCATTTACTGGCTTTGACTGCCCTGAATTTGAACCTACCTCTTATATTTGAGCTCCACCATGTACCAGGGAAACAGAAAAGACTACTTACTCTCCTAGGCCCCTGGCTGACCATGTTTTAAAACTTCAAATTCCATGTGAGATCAAGGGAAGAGATGTTTAGTTGGTGCAAATCTATATTTCCTAAACAATTTAACTCACACAGTTCATTTCAATACCATAATTACCTGAAACTTTTAATAGGAAATGAGACCTGGTAGGTTTGCATAGGTTAGTGTGAAATAGTGACACATCCCAAAGTAATTTGGACAGAGAATAAAAATATATATGCAGGGGCTCCCTGAGGAGCTGGGGGAAAATGCAGGAGTGTTGGGCTTCCTCACCTGGATTGTTGCTGATGTTCTCACAAACATTGAGGACTGGTGGTTTGATGTGTTGAGCCCTCTATCACGGGACTTGCCCTTACGAAGCTTGTTACTACAAAAGAGAGGCTAAACCTGCTTATAGTTGTGCCTAAGAGTCTCTCCCTGAGTACCTCTTTGTTGCTCAGATGTGGTCCTCTCTCTCTAGATAAGTCAACTCGGCAGGTGAACTCACTGACCTTTCCCCTATGTGGGATCTGACTCCCAGGAGTGTAAATCTCCTTGGCAATGCAGGATATGACTCTCGGGATGAATCTGGACCCGGCATCGTGGGTTTGAGAACACCTTCTTGACCAAAAGGGGGATGTGAAATGAAACAAAATAAAGTTTCAGTGGCTGAGAGATTCCAAGTGGAGTTGAGAGGTCACTCTGGTGGGCATTCTTATGCACTATATATATAACCCTTTTAAGGTTTTGATGCATTGGAATAGCTAGAAGTAAATACCTGAAACTATCAAACTGCAATGCAGTAGCCTTGACTCTTGAAGACGATTGTATGGCAATGTAGCTTACAAGGGGTGACTTTGATTGTGAAAGCCTTGTGGATCACACTCCCCTTATCCAGTGTATGGATGGATGAGTAGAAAAATGGGGACAAAAAACTAAATGAAAAGTAGCATGGGAGGGGGGTGTTTTGGGTATCCTTCTTTACTTTTATTTTTTATTCTTAGTGTCACTTTTTCTTACAAGGAAAATGTTAAAAAAAATAGATTGGGGTGATGAATGCACAGCTATATGATGGTACTGTGAACAATTGATTGTACACTTTGCATGATTGTATGGTATGTGAATATATCTCAATAAAATTGAATTAAAAAACCATGTTGCTTGATGGATTGTTCCCTGTATTATGTAAACTCTCCCTATATCCCTATAAATGCAATGCAAGTTAGTGGCTAAGAATGTGGACTGTGAAGCCAAGATTATGTGTCAATGAATCCTGGCTGTGAAATCTTGAGAGTCCTTGGAGCCTTGGGGGAGTTACTTAATCTCCCTCTGACTTAGTTGACTCCTCTATAGATACTAATATTACTTACACAGTCATTTCTCTAAATACTGTTGAAGACATTGCCTCATTACCTTCCAGAATTTACTGTTGCTAATAAGTCTGTTGCAATCCCTTGGTAGACAATGTATCTTTTTTCCCACCATGGCTTTCCGGATTGCCCTGTTATCTTTAATGTTCTCAAGTTTCAGTATGATGTATTGAGTGTGATTTATTTATTTTTGTTTTTTTTTCCCTGCTTATTACTAAATGTACACAAGAAATCAACTCTTTCTCTAATTCTGGAAAATTATCTGTAATTATTTCTTTAAATGTTTCTTCTCTGTCACGCTCTTCATTCTTTAATTTGGAACTCTTTTTAAACGTTTTTGGACCTCTCAATCTTATCTCCAAGCTTCCTATGTTCTCATTAATATTTTTTCCTTGCAATTTTATTGAGATATAGTCACATACCACATTCATCCAAAGTGTACAATCAGTTGTTCACAGTCGCATCATATAATTGTGCATTCATCACCACAGTCAATTTTTGAACATTTTCATTACTCCAAAAATAATAAAATAAAAATAAGAATAAAACAAAAAGTAAAAAAGTTCACCCAAAACAACCCATTCCCCCCTTTGCCCCCTGTGCCAGTTTGGATGTATTAAGTCCCCCAAAACATCATGTTCTTTGATGCAATCTTGTGGGGGCAGATGTATTTAGTCTTGATTAGGTTGGAACTTTTGGATTGGGTTGTTTCCATGGAGAGGTGACCCACCCAACTGTAGGTGATAACTTTGATTGGATTATTTCCATGGAGGTGTGGCCCTGCCCATTCAGCGTGGGCCTTGATGAAATCACTGGAGCCCTATAAGAGAAGCTGAGACAGAAGGAGCTGGCTGCTGCAGCTAAGAGAGACATTTTGGAGACGGCCGTTGAAAGCAGACTTTTGCTGACATTTTGTTCTGGAGAAGCTAAGAGAGGACAGAACGCCGAAGAACAACATTTTGAAGAATGCAGAGGAGCTGAGAGAGGAGCTGGAACACAACCTGGGATTAGCAGATGCCAGCCATGTGCCTTCCGGGCTAACAGAGGTTTTCCAGATGCCATAGGCCTTCCTTTGCTGGGGATATACATGTGTTGTTGCCTTAATTTTGACTCTTTCATGAACTTCAGACTGAAATTTGTAACCAAATAAACCCCTTTTATAAAAGCCAATCCATTTTTGGTATTTTGCATAACGGCAGCATTAGCAAACCGGAATAACCCCTATTATTCATTTACTTTTTTGTCTCCATTTTTCTACTCATCTCTCCATACACTGGATAAAGGGAGTGTGAGCCACAAGGTTTTTCAACAATCACATGGTCATAGCATATAAGCTATGTAATTATACACTCGTCTTCAAGAAAAAAGGCTACTGGATTGCAGTTCAACAGTTTCAGGTATTTCCTTCTAGCTATTCTAATACACTAAAAACTACAAAGGGTCATCTGTATAATGCATAAGAATAACCTCCAGAATGACCTCTTGACTCCATTTAAAATCTTTCAGCCCCTTAAACTTTACTTTGTTTCATTTCTCTACCTCCTTTTGGTCAAGAAGGCTTTCTCAATCCCATGATGCTGGGTTCAGACTCATCCCTGGGAGTCATGTCCCATGTTGCCAGGAAGATTTACACCCTTGGGAGTCATGTCCCACATGGAGGGGAGGGCAGCAAGTTCAACTGCTGAGTTGGTTTAGAGAGAGAGAGGACATATCTGAACAACAAAAGAGGTTCTCTGGGGATGACTACTAGGCACAATTAGAAGTAGGCTAATCTCTCCTTCGCAGTAATAGGTTTTATAAAGGCAAGTCCCAAGTTCAAGAGCTCGGCCTACTAAATTGGTAGTCCCCAGTGTTTGCAAGAATATAAGGAATTCCCCAGGTGGGTAAATTTAATATTTCCACATTTTACCCCAGTTCTTCAAGGGGACTTTTCAAATATTTTTTTATCCTCTGCCCAAAGTTCTCTGGGATGTATTTGGGCTTCACACTAATCTGTACAAACAAACCAGATCTCACTCCTTATTCCAGGTTCCATGTAATTATGGTGTTTGAATAAACTGACCATACAAGTTAAATTATATAACATGCTACAGAAAATATAGATTTTCCACCAAATAAATATCTCTACCTTTGGTCTCACACAGAAGTTGAAGTTTTAAAACACAGTCAGTATCATCCTCTACCCTTTAGTCTGATTTACCTTAGTCCTAACCAAGGCTATTTCATTCATATCTCTAATTCAAGTCTGAATTTTTTTTCAGTTTCTTTCACATTTGCTTTATGGGGTAATGCTGACATTCATAGCTACTAAACTCTAGCTCTGAGCCTCGGGTGTTACACAGATACCTGAAGTTCCAGGGATCAACCAGGTTATACATAAGAGCTCAGCATCTTAGAATGTAGAAATAACCATTTCAACACATGTATAGATGTGACTGCTGTAAGAGCTTACAATCTAGGAATCTTTACCATAAGCCTTTGCGTGATAACCTATGCTCTCAGACTCAATTCTCAGAGTTTGCACATTATAGTTAGTCCATATCAGTGGGGCATTACAATGTCTGTCTTTTCATTTCTGGCTTATTTCATGCAGCATACTGTCCTCAAGATCCATTTACCTAGTTGCATACCTCACGAGTGCATTTCTTCTTGCAGCCACTCATTATTCCATTGTACGTATACACCACAGTTCACCACTCTGTTCATCAGTCAATGTACCCCTAGGCCACTTCCATCCATTGCAAATCGTGAATATTACCACCATAAACCCCACTGTGCAAATGTCCATTCATGTCCCTGCTCTCAGTTCTTCCAAGAATATACCCAATAACAGGGTTGCAGGACCATATGGCAACCCCATATTTAGCTTCCTGTGGAACCACCACACTGCCCCCCCAGATGGGCTGCCCCATTCTACTTCCCACCAAGAGGTGCATCCCTCTCTCCACATTTTCTCCAGTATTTGTATCCCTCTGTTTATTTTTAAAGCATTCAATCCTAAGTAAACAATCAGTGGTTCCTGATATAATCACATAGTTATGCATTCATCACCACAATCACTCATTTATATTTTTGTTGTTTTTCTGTAATGCATACTGAGTGAATTTCTCACTACTGTTTTTCAACTCACTAACTTTATCTTTGACTATGTCAGGTCTAGAGTTTATCCTATCTGTTGCATATTTTATTTCATTTCCAAGATTTCTAATGTTTTCTTTTTTCTGTCTCTTATTTTTGCTTCATTTCTGCTAGTTTTTGTTAAATATGCTCTTTTTCACTTTCAATGGAAGTTATGACTTTATTTCCCTCTTTAAAAATACTGAACATATTTATTATGAAGATTTTGTCAGAGTATTTCATAATATTGATTTTATATAGAGTGATTTCATATTCTGATTTTGTTGCTGCTTTTATCTTTTTTTTAAAGATAACTTTTCAGGGATTGTTTATGTATGTATGTGCGGTCGCAGTTGATTCGTCTGGGGGAGGGTGGCGGCCGGTTGCTAAATCCTAGGCTCCCAGGATTGCTCCGAGGGTACCGGCGGCGGGGGCTCTTTCCCGGAGGCGAGGGCGAGGCGGGGGACTTGGCCAGGTCCCCGGCGGGAGGCGTGCAAGTATGGAGGGCGGCGAGAAAGGAACAGGCGGGACACGTTTCTTTTAGGATGATGAAAACCAAGAGAGAGAGCTTTATTAGGGGAGAGTACAAGTTTATATCGGGCGGTTTAGAGGGCGGGGTAGCTGTAGGGGTTAAAGGCTTGGATTGGTTCTGAGAGGGCGCGGAGGTTGATTGAAAAGGGGCGAGAGTTGCTCCCGTAACGGTGTCCGGCAACAATGTATGCGCACCGGTGGTGATGGGAGTTGCGCTGGCAACGGGGAGTGTCCGGGCAAGATAAGGGGGTGGGGAAAAGGCGGTTCCCTCCGGCAAGCCTCTCCTAACATTTGGTATATTTTGGGTGAGGAAATGGGGCCTGCCTCCGGCCTCACTTTCCCAGGCCCGGGGGGCTGTAGAGGGCACACTCACCCGTACCCACTACCCTCCCCAGGGGTGGATCCAGTCCCCCAGCCCAGGCCCGCCAAGTTAAGGCACGTAATCAGTGTCCCGCATGTATGTATTTGCTTGTTTGTTTAATTACGTTAACTGGTAAAAACAAAACTACCAAGAATATAAAGATAAAAGTTGTAGGAGCATGACACTGATGAAAAAGGGGAAATATTTCCCGCCTTTTTTGATATCACTCATATTATCATCTTTTGCATTAAGTGAAAATTAGCATGTTTTGTCTTCTGTAGACACCTTCTGTGTGCTGCTGGAACACATTATTTGGATCTCTATCTTCCATTTCTAACATCATAGAACCATTTTTTTTTTAATCATCATTTCATTGAGATATATTTACATACCACGCAGTCATACAAAACAAATTGTACTTTCGATTCTTTACAGTACCATTACATAGTTGTACATTCATCACCTAAATCAATCCCTGACACCTTCATTAGCACACACACAAAAATAACAAGATTAATAATTAGAGTGAAAAAGAGCAATTGAAGTGAAAAAGAACACTGGGTACCTTTGTCTGTTTGTTTCCTTCCCCTACTTTTCTACACATCCATCCATAAACTAGACAAAGTGGAGTTTGGTCCTTATGGCATTCCCAATCCCATTGTCACCCCTCATAAGCTACATTTTTATACAACTGTCTTCGAGATTCATGGGTTCTGGGTTGTAGTTTGATAGTTTCAGGTATCCACCAGCAGCTACCCCAATTGTTTAGAACCTAAAAAGGGTTGTCTAAAGTGTGCGTAAGAGTGCCCACCAGAGTGACCTCTCGGCTCCTTTTGGATTCTCTCTGCCACTGAAGCTTATTTCATTTCCTTTCATATCCCCCTTTTGGTCAAGAAGATGTTCTCCGTCCCACGATGCCGGGTCTACATTCCTCCCCAGGAGTCATATTCCACGTTGCCAGGGAGATTCACTCCCCTGGGTGTCTGATCCCACGTAGGGGGGAGGGCAGTGATTTCACCTTTCAAGTTGGCTTAGCCAGAGAGAGAGGGCCACATCTGAGCAACAAAGAGGCATTCAGGAGGAGACTCTTAGGCACAAATATAGGGAGGCCTAGCCTCTCCTTTGCCGCAACCGTCTTCCCAAGGGTAAAACTTATGGTAGAGGGCTCAACCCATCAAACCACCAGTCCCCTATGTCTGTGGTCATGTTAGCAACCATGAAGGTGGGGTAGGCGAATACCCCTGCATTCTCCACAGGCTCCTCAAGGGGGCACTACATCTTTTTTTTTTTTCCCTTGTTTTTCTTTTTTCTTTTTTTTTTTTTTAACTTTCCCTTCTTTTTTAAATCAACTGTATGTAAAAAAAAAAAGTTAAAAAGAAAACAAACATACAATAAAAGAACATTTCAAAGAGACCATAACAAGGGAGTAAGAAAAAGACAACTAACCTAAGATAACTGCTTAACTTCCAACATGTTCCTACTTTACCCCAAGAAAGTTACATAATATAGCAACATTTCTGTGAACTTGTTCCTACTATATCCATCAGAAATTAACAGACCATAGTCATTTCTGGGCATCCCCAGAACGTTAAATAGCTTATCTGTTCTTCTTGGATTATTGTTCCCCCTTCCTTAATTGCTCTCTACTGCTAGTTCCCCTACATTCTACATTATAAACCATTTGTTTTACATTTTTCAAAGTTCACATTAGTGGTAGCATATAATATTTCTCTTTTTGTGCCTGGCTTATTTCGCTCAGCATTATGTCTTCAAGGTTCATCCATGTTGTCATATGTTTCACGAGATCGTTCCTTCTTACTGCCGCGTAGTATTCCATCGTGTGTATATACCACATTTTATTTATCCACTCATCTGTTGAAGGACATTTGGGTTGTTTCCATCTCTTGGCAATTGTGAATAATGCTGCTATGAACATTGGCGTGCAGATATCTGTTCGTGTCACTGCTTTCCGATCTTCCGGGTATATACCGAGAAGTGCAATCGCTGGATCGAATGGTAGCTCTATATCTAGTTTTCTAAGGAACTGCCAGACTGACTTCCAGAGTGGCTGAACCATTATACAGTCCCACCAACAATGAATAAGAGTTCCAATTTCTCCACATCCCCTCCAGCATTTGTAGTTTCCTGTTTGTTTAATGGCAGCCATTCTAACCGGTGTTAGATGGTATCTCATTGTGGTCTTAATTTGCATCTCTCTAATAGCTAGTGAAGCTGAACATTTTTTCATGTGTTTCTTGGCCATTTGTATTTCCTCTTCAGAGAACTGTCTTTTCATATCTTTTGCCCATTTTATAATTGGGCTGTCTGTACTATTGTCATTGAGTTGTAGGATTTCTTTGTATATGCAAGATATCAGTCTTTTGTCAGATACATGGTTTCCAAAATTTTTTTCCCATTGAGTTGGCTGCCTCTTTACCTTTTTGAGAAATTCCTTTGAGGTGCAGAAACTTCTAAGCTTGAGGAGTTCCCATTTATCTATTTTCTCTTTTGTTGCTTGTGCTTTGGGTGTAAAGTCTAGGAAGTGGCCTCCTAATACAAGGTCTTGAAGATGTTTTCCTACATTATCTTCTAGGAGTTTTATGGTACTTTCTTTTATATTGAGATCTTTGGTCCATTTTGAGTTAATTTTTGTGTAGGGGGTGAGGTAGGGGTCCTCTTTCATTCTTTTGGATATGGATATCCAATTCTCCCAGCCCCATTTGTTGAAAAGACCATTATGACTCAGTTCAGTGACTTTGGGGGCCTTATCAAAGATCAGTCGGCCATAGATCTGAGGGTCTATCTCTGAATTCTCAATTCGATTCCATTGATCTATATGTCTATCTTTGTGCCAGTACCATGCTGTTTTGGCAACTGTGGCTTTATAATAAGCTTCAAAGTCAGGGAGTGTAAGTCCTCCCACTTCGTTTTTCTTTTTTAGAGTGTCTTTAGCAATTCGAGGCATCTTCCCTTTCCAAATAAATTTGATAACTAGCTTTTCCAAGTCTGCAAAGTAGGTTGTTGGAATTTTGATTGGGATTGCATTGAATCTGTAGATGAGTTTGGGTAGAATTGACATCTTATTGACATTTAGCCTTCCTATCCATGAACATGGAATATTTTTCCATCTTTTAAGGTCCCCTTCTATTTCTTTTAGTAGAGTTATGTAGTTTTCTTTGTATAGGTCTTTTACATCTTTGGTTAAGTTGATTCCTAGGTACTTGATTTTTTTAGTTGCTATTGAAAACGGTATCTTTTTCTTGAGTGTCTCTTCAGTTTGTTCATTTCTAGCATATAGAAACATGACTGACTTATGTGCATTAATCTTGTATCCCGCTACTTTGCTAAATTTGTTTATTAGCTCTAGTAGGTGTATCGTTGATTTCTCAGGGTTTTCTAGATATAAGATCATATCATCTGCAAACAATGACAGTTTTACTTCTTCTTTTCCAATTTGGATGCCTTTTATTTCTTTGTCTTGCCGGATTGCCCTGGCTAGCACTTCCAGCACAATGTTGAATAACAGTGGTGACAGCGGGCATCCTTGTCTTGTTCCTGATCTTAGAGGGAAGGCTTTCAGTCTCTCACCATTGAGTACTATGCTGGCTGTGGGTTTTTCATATATGCTCTTTATCATGTTGAGGAAGTTTCCTTCAATTCCTACCTTTTGAAGTGTTTTTATCAAAAAGGGATGTTGGATTTTGTCAAATGCTTTTTCAGCATCTATTGAGATGATCAATTGATTTTTCCCTTTCGAGTTTTTAATGTGTTGTAATACATTGATTGTTTTTCTTATGTTGACCATCCTTGCATGCCTGGAATGAACCCCACTTGGTCATGGTGTATGATTTTTTTAATGTGTCTTTGGATTCGATTTGCAAGTATTTTGTTGAGGATTTTTGCATCTATATTCATTAGGGAGATTGGCCGGTAGTTTTCCTTTTTTGTAGCATCTTTGCCTGGTTTTGGTATTAGATTGATGTTAGCTTCATAAAATGAGTTAGGTAGTGTTCCATTTTTTTCAATGTTTTGAAAGAGTTTGAGTAAGATTGGTGTCAGTTCTTTCTGGAAAGTTTGGTAGAATTCCCCTGTGAAGCCATCTGGCCCTGGGCATTTATTTGTGGGAAGATTTTTGATGACTGATTGGATCTCTTTGCTTGTGATGGGTTGGTTGAGGTCTTCTATTTCTTCTCTGGTCAGTCTACGTTGTTCATATGTTTCCAGGAAATTGTCCGTTTCTTCTACATTATCCAGTTTGTTGCCATACAGTTGTTCATAATATCCTCTTATAATTTTTTTAATTTCTTCAGGATCTGCAGTTATGTCACCTTTTTCATTCATTATTTTGTTTATATGGGTCTTCTCTCTTTTTGATTTTGTCAGTCTAGCTAGGGGCTTGTCAATCTTGTTGATCTTCTCAAAGAACCAACTTTTGGTGATATTTATCCTCTCTATTGTTTTTTTGTTCTCTATGTCATTTATTTCTGCTTTAATCCTTGTTATTTCTTTTCTTCTACTTGGTTTAGGATTGGTTTGCTGTTCATTTTCTAGCTTCTTCAGTTGATCCATTAGTTCTTTGATTTTGGCTCTTTCTTCCTTTTTCATATATGCGTTTAGTGCTATAAATTTCCCCCTTAGCACTGCTTTTGCTGCATCCCATAGGTTTTGGTATGTTGTGTTCTCATTTTCATTCGTCTCTATATATTTAGCAATTTCTCTTGCTATTTCTTCGTAAACCCACTGATTGTTTAGGAGTGTGTTGTTTAACCTCCAGGTATTTGTGAATTTTCTAATTCTCTGATGGTTATTGACTTCTAATTGTATTCCATTGTGGTCAGAGAATGTGCTTTGAATAATTTCAATCTTTTTAAATTTATTGAGGCTTGTTTTATGTCCCAGCATATGATCTATTCTGGAGAAAGTTCCGTGAGCACTAGAAAAGTATGTGTATCCTGGTGATTTGGGATGTAATGTCCTGTATATGTCTGTTAAATCTAATTCATTTATCAGATTGTTTAGGTTTTCAATTGCCTTATTGGTCTTCTGTCTGGTTGATCTATCTATAGGAGAGAGTGATGTGTTGAAGTCTCCCACAATTATTGTGGAAACATCAATTGCTTCCTTTAGTTTTGCCAGTGTTTCTCTCATGTATTTTGTGGCACCTTGATTGGGTGCATAGACATTTACGATTGTTATTTCTTCTTGCTGAATTGCCCCTTTTATTAGTATGTAGTGGCCTTCTTTGTCTCTCAAAACATCCCTGCATTTGAAGTCTATTTTATCTGAGATTAATATTGCTACACCTGCTTTCTTTTGGCTGTAGCTTGCATGAAATATTTTTTTCCGTCCTTTCACTTTCAGTTTCTTTGTGTCCCTGTGTCTAAGATGAGTCTCTTGTATGCAACATATTGATGGTTCATTTTTTTTGATCCATTCTGCGAATCTATATCTTTTAATTGGGGAGTTTAATCCATTTACATTCAACGTTAAAACCGTGAAGGCATTTCTTGAATCGGCCATCTTATCCTTTGGTTTATGTTTGTCATATTTTTCCCTCTCTCTATTAATATCCTTTATTGTACCCATACCGAATCTCTTTAGTACTGAACCTTTCTCCAAGTCTCTCTGTCCTTTCTTTGTTTCTCTGTCTGTAGGGCTCCCTTGAGTATCTCCAGTAGGGCAGGTCTCTTGTTAGCAAATTCTCTCAGCATTTGTTTGTCTGTGAAAAATTTAAGCTCTCCCTCCAATTTGAAGGAGAGCTTTGCTGGATAAAGTATTCTTGGCTGGAAATTCCTCTCACTCAGAATTTTAAATATATCGTGCCACTGCCTTCTTGCCTCCATGGTGGCTGCTGAGTAGTCACTACTTAGTCTTATGCTGTTTCCTTTGTATGTGGTGAATTGCTTTTCTCTTGCTGCTTTCAGAACTTGCTCCTTCTCTTCTATGTTTGACAGTGTGATCAGTATATGTCTCGGAGTGGGTTTATTTGGATTTATTCTATTTGGAGTTCACTGAGCATTTATGATTTGTGTATTTATGTTGTTTAGAAGATTTGGGAAGTTTTCCCCAACAATTTCTTTTAATACTCTTCCTAGACCTTTACCCCTTTCTTCCCCTTCTGGGACACCAATGAGTCTTATATTCGGACGTTTCATATTATCTATGATATCCCTGAGGTCCATTTCGATTTTTTCAATTTTTTTCCCCATTCTTTCTTTTATGCTTTCATTTTCCATTCTGTCATCTTCCAGGTCACTGATTTGTTGTTCAACTTCCTCTAGTCTTGTACTATGAGTGTCCAGAATCTTTTTAATTTGGTCAACAGTTTCTTTAATTTCCATAAGATCATCCATTTTTTTATTTAGTCTTGCAATGTTTTCTTTATGCTCTTCTAGAGTCTTCTTGATTTCCTTCATATCCCGTACTATGGTCTCATTGTTCATCTTTAGTTCTTTGAGTAGCTGCTCTAGGTGCTGTGTCTCTTCTGGTCTTTTGATTTGGGTGCTTGGGCTTGGGTTATCCATATCGTCTGGTTTTTTCATATGCTTTATAATTTTCTGTTGTTTTTGGCCTCGTGGCATTTTCTGAACTTGATAGGGTTCTTTTAGGATTTGTAGACCAATTGAAGTCCTTATCTCTAATTTATCAGATCTACAGCTTCGTGGAGTACACTTTCTCTAACTAACCAGCAGGTGGCGTCCACGAGCCACCTGTTCTCCACAAGCCAGTTCTCCCCTGCTTAGCCTTTTTGGTGAGTGGGGGAGTGAGTCTTGTGGGGCCCAATTGGTGTACCAAGCTTGCGTGTGTATTTGGTATTGCCTGCCCTGTATGTGGGGCGTGTTTCTGGGCAGTCGGGGAGGGGGGGGGTGGCCCTAACAATCAAATCTCCCTGATGATCCTAGAGTTTTAAAGCTGCTGCAATAGTCTAATCCTTCAGTTCAGTCCTGCCACAGTTTGTCTCTGCCACTGATCCACAAGTCTTTGGTATTGGCGTATGGCTCCTGAGACTTGCAAGTGGGCCCCTCTTCCAGGCTGTGCACCCCGGGTCCTCTGTTGAGGGATGACTGTGCTATGTCACAGGTGAGTGCCGTCCCCCCAGGGCAGTTCTGGGCTGCTGGGCTGTGTAGGGAGGCTCCCAGTCTGCTCAAATGATGGCTGAATGGGGCTTTGTTAATTCACACTGCTCCACCTTCCCAACTCTGGGACAATCACCTGAGGTTGCAGGGAAGGCTAATGTCCATGCCCAGTTTTGTGGTGTGTGCCTGTTATTTGAAGCACTTCCATCACACTGGGTTGTCTGGGGCAGCTCTGGGCTATGGGGCTGGCGATGGGCAGGAGTGTTTCCTGTCCACCAGGATGGTGGCTGTGAGCGGACACCCCCCTTTTCTTTGGTAGTTGTGTTGTTTAGTGAATTTTCTCAGCCACTGGATTATTGCCTTTTGTCTCAGAGCTCTCTTAGTTCTGCTCGTGACTTGACGTGCCCAAATTGCAATTCTTTGAAGCTTTCTGTATTGGGCTTCTTAGAGTAATTGTTTTAGAAAAAGAAAAAAGGATTAAAAAAAAAAAAAAAAAAAAAGGGCCCTCCTCAGAGATCTAATGGGTTATTGAAATGCTAATAGACAAAGCAACCAGGGCCATTAAGGAAAGGTCCACAGGGCAGAGAGATCAGCTTTTCTTCGGGATTTGCATATGCGCCTCAAGGCCTGAGCTCCGCCCTTCCCCTTTCTGTGTTCACCAGAACTCCAAAAATCCTCTGCTTTTATTTTGGAGTTTTTCGTGTTGTTTTTTTTCTATGCCTGTCTCCTCTCTGCTGGACTGGCTGCTCTCAGATTCTCTGGTGTCTGGTCTCAGTCTATCTATGGTTGGAGTTTGAATCAGTAGAATGAGTTTCCGATAAGGGCTACCACTGCAGTTCTCCCTTCTCCTTCCCGGAGCTGACAGCCCCTCCTCCCACGGGACTGAGCCTGGCAGGGAGGGGCGCGGGTCCCCTGGCTGCAAAAACTTACAGATTTCGCTGATCTCAGCAGTTCGACATTTTCATGAGTGTTGTATGAAGTATGCCCAAAGACAGATTGCTCTGTGGTGTCCAGTCCACGCAGTTCCTGGCTTTTTACCTACTTTCCTGGAGGAGTAACTAAAACTTACAGCTCACCAGTCTGCCATCTTCCATAGAACCATTTTTATCTGCCACCATTTATAATAAAATAAAGATCTAATAAAATATCTTTATTTTATTATAAAAAATAAAATAAAATATATTTTTTCATACATGTCTTGGCATTCTGTGTCTTTCCATCTTTCTTTGTTTTTATCTTTCTCAAAATTATAATACACCTAAGAACCAACCATTTCAACAATTTTGTTGAAAAACAGTGGGCCCTATTCTCTCCTTTTTCCCTTTTCCTTGGAGGCAACCACTTTTATCTCAGCTAATTATCTGTGTGTTTGCATCCAGATAAAATGATTGATTAATTTTAATTTTAATTTTTTTTAGCTTAGGCACTTTCTATTGATTCTCCACCATGACAAATAATAGTAGCAATCACTTATATAGTACTTAGCATGTACCAGGCACTCTTCTGGGTATTTTCCATATATTTAAGAGTCAGAATGTCTCTGAGAAGTAGCTATTATTAGTAATACTCTTTTATATATGAGGAAACTAAAGGTTAGAGAGATTCAGTAACTTGCCCAAAATCATACATTTCATAAGTTTGACTTTTATAAGTCAAACCCAGGTGACCTGGCTCTGCAGTCAGGCTCTCTACTGTACTGCTTTGTCTCTGACATAGGGGTTTAGCTTTCTTTCTCCCCTGCCCTGCCCCACACCCGCAGATTCATCTTTCCATCTCCCCATTTTCCCTATATTGTTACATTGCAATTTTGCTTATATCAATATTCAGCATTTACACATGGATCAGAGCCTCACCAGGTGATTTCAGATAACCCACAGATATGTAAGCAAATGTAATGCATATTCACAACAGCCCAAAGATGGAAGCAACCCAGGTGTCCATCACCAGATGAATGGACAAACAAAATGGGGTATAATACACACCATGTGTTCTAGTTTGCTAATGCTGCAGAATGCAAAACACCAGAGATAGATAGGCTTTTATAAAACGGGGGTTTATTTCGCTACACAGTTACAGTCTTAAGGCCACAAAGTGTCCAAGGCAACACATCAGCAACCGGGCACCTTTACCGGAGGATGGCCAATGGCGTCTGGAAAACCTCTGTTAGCTGGGAAGGCAGCTGGCGTCTGCTCCAAAGCTCCAGCCTCAAAACGGCTTTCTCCCAGGACGTTCCTCTCTAGCAAGCTTGCTCCTCTTCAAAACATCACTCCCAGCTGCACTCCCTGAGTTTCCTCTCTCTGAGTCAGCTCATTTATATAGCTCCACTGATCAAGGCCCACCCCGAATGGGTGGGGCCACGCCTCCATGGGAACATCTCATCAAAATAATCATTACCCACAGCTGAGTGGGGCACATTCCAAGCAAATCCAACCAGCACCAAAAACGTCTGCCCCACACAAGACCACAAAGATAATGGCATTTGTGGGACACAATACATTCAAACTGGCACACCATGGAATATTATACAGCCATAAAAAGGAATGGAGTTCTGATACATGTGACAACATGATGAACCTTGAAGACATCATGTTGAGTGAAATAAGCCAGACACAAAAGAATAAATACTATATGATCTCACTGATATGAAATAATTAGAATAAGCACATTCATAGTGTCAGAATCTAGATAGGTTACCAGGGGCAAGGGTGGGGGTAGGGAATGGAAAGTTAATGCTTATTGGGTACAGAGTTTCTGTTTGGAATGATGGAAAAGTTTGGTGATGGTAGCACAGTGTTGTGAATATAATTACAACCATTGAATTCTATACTTGTAAGTGGTTAAAAGGGGAACATTTTTAAAAACCACAGAATTGTACAACACAAACAGCAAACCCTAATGTAAACTATGGACTACAGTTAATAGTATAATAATAATAATATTATTATTATAATTTATTATTATTAATTGTAATAAAAATACCACACTAATGTAAAGTATTAATAATAGGGAAAATTGTGTAAGAGGGTGAGTTTATGGGAACTCTGTACTTTTTGCATGATTCTAATACAACTACTCAAAAAAGAGAACAATAAAACAACAACAACAAAAAAGAGTAAATGCATATTGTGTATGCTTTTGAGATTTTTTATTATGCAGCAAAAGCTGGCTGAGACATGTCTGAAATGACTTTTTCTACCCCAACACTTTATTGATAATTTGAGTGGCTTGGTAGTGAATTTCAGAATTTGAAAGCATTGCTTCATTGCCTTCTATCAATAATTAAGAAATCCAAACTATTCTGATTTCTGATCCTTCATATCTGATCTATTTTTTTCTCTTTGTGGGATCTTCGTTTTGTCCCCACTATTCTGAAGTTTCACATTATGTGAAATGGATTTATTTCTATAGATCCTTGGTATGGATTTATTTTTATCTATTTTCCCAGAAAACTCATTCCTTTACTTCTGGGAAATTTTCTTGGATTATTTCATTGCTGAATATCTACCTTTTGCTCCCCCACCCAACCTCCCAATACACACAGAAATCCTGTTATTTAGATGTGGTACCTCCTGGACTGGCTCTCTAATTTTAAAACAATCTTTTTTTTTTTTTTCCTTATTTCCATATCTTTGATGTTTTGGTTTATTTTGGAGGGAGACTTCCCCAACTTTATTTCCAATTCTCCTACTGAGTTTTTAATTTTGCTGACATATTTTAAAAATTTCCAACAGTTGTTATTATTCTCTAAATGTTCCTTTAGAAATAGCAATATGTGCTTGTTTCACAGTTACAATACCACTTTTTTTAAGTTCTCCTCCACTTGCATAATCAGGTTTCCTCCAAATTGATTTTTTCTGTTTATTTTGGTCTCTATATGGCAGATTAGGAGATTTCCTCAGGTGACTGGCCATCCTTGGGTGTCCACCCTTATTGAAGATTAAGAGCTAACAGCTCTTAGTTCTATAGCTTACAGAGTCAGCCAGTTCCTGAGCCTTGTTGAAATTTAGTAGTGTAAGTCATGTTGGTTCCTGGGGGTTGCAGTTTGCCTAAACTGCTTTCTCCTGGAGTCTATATGTTCTGGTTCTAGCTGCCAGCAGTCCTTGGGGCTCCTCAGCTTGGACTCCTGCCTCATGTCCATGGTGATACCCTCTCTGTTTTGCTTGGGTGACTCCAGATTCTTCAATTTGCCTTATAATCTGGATTAAGGCCAGCCCTGGTTCAGTTGGCCACAATTTAACTAAAAATAGCCTCTTCAAAAGGACCTGTTTATGCTGAGCCCTCTGCCTTGGGGCTTGCCCCTATGAAGCTTGTTACTGCAAAGGAGAAGCTAAGCCTGCTTATAATTAATTGTGCCTAAGAGTCTCCCCGAGTGCCTTTTGCTGCTTGGATGTGGCCCTCTCTCTAACTAAGCCACCTTGGCAGGTGAACTCACTGCCCTCCCCACTATGTGGAACCTGACTCCCAGGGGTGTAAATCTCCCTGGCAATGCAGGATATGACTCCTGGGATGAATCTGGACCCGGCATCATGGGATTGAGAACATCTTCTTGACCAAAAGGAGGATGTGAAATGAAACGAAATAAAGTTTCAGTGGCTGAGAGATTTCAGATGGAGTTGAGAGGTCACTCTGGTGGACATTCTTACGCACTATATTGATAACACATTTTAGATTTTGATGTATTGGAATGGCTACAAGCAAATACCTGAAACTACCAAACTCCAACCCAGTAGCCTTGACTCTTGAAGATGATTGTATAAAAATGTAGCTCACAAGGGGTGACAGTGTGATTGTGAAAGCCTTGTGGATCGCACTCCCTTTATCCAGTGTATGGATGGATGAGTAGAAAAATGGGGACAGAAACCAAATGAAAAATAGGGTGGGAGGGGGGATGATTTGGGTGTTCTTTTTTATTTTTATTTTTTAATCTTACTCTGATTCTTTCTGGTGTAAGAAAAATGTTCAAAAATAGATTGGGGTGAAGAATGCATAACTATATGATGGTACTGTGAATAGTTGATTGTACACCATGGAAGATTGTATGGTATGTGAATATATCTCAATAAAACTGAATTTAAAAAAAAAGGTCCTGTTTACAATGGGTGCACACCGACAGGGACGTGGATTAAAATGAAGAACCTGTGTTCTTCGGGGTGTATAATTCCACCTGCCACACAGGGGTTTTCCCACTGCTGGCCCAGGGTTCAGTTTTATTTTTAAATTCTCCTGAGTTCTTTATCATTCTTCTATTTGCTTTGAAAATTCTGAAGTTCTGTTCCTTGTCTCTTCTTCCATTCTGTTTATCCTTTGGTGTTTATTGGTTCTCACAATATTATTTTAATAATGTTTTAGAGGGGAGAAAAGCTGGTAGTTATGTTATGTCATCCATCTTTACCTGGTACTTAAACTCTGGGTTGCTCTCTTATCATTACATTTCTTCATACATTTTGATTTTTAATTTTCAGACTCTTTTAGAATATAAGAGTTTTTAAAATTATTTTATTTTTTATTGTGGTTATGTATATATATATCATATAAAATTTGCCATTTTAACCATTGTTATTTGTGTAATTCAGTGGCATTAATTATACTCACAATGTAGTGCTACCATTACCTCCATTCATTACCCAAATTTTTTATTACTCCAAACAGAAACTCTGTACCCATTAAGTATTAGCTC
The DNA here is from genome assembly GCF_015220235.1 of Choloepus didactylus. Classification (NCBI taxonomy): domain Eukaryota; kingdom Metazoa; phylum Chordata; class Mammalia; order Pilosa; family Megalonychidae; genus Choloepus; species Choloepus didactylus. Next base: position 11,914,576 of record NC_051318.1, read on the forward strand.
CCCATTTCCCTCTCTAATCCTAAGAAGAAATCTTTCTTTGAGTCTACTTGTCCCCACAACACTGGCTCATCTTTTTCTTTTCCTTCCCTGCTGAATTTCTCAAATAGCCTCATTATCTTCAACCTTAACGTCATGTAATCTGGTTTGCACTGTTACCATTTGTTCCAGTTACAATTGCTGTCTAAAAGTTATCCAAAAAAGCATAGTGACTTAAAACAACAACTCAGAATTTTGTGGGTCAAGAATTTGGGAAGGGCTTGGCTGCATAATCCTTTCTTGGAGTCTTTCATTCAAAGACAGATGTCATCTAGGACTGAAGGCTTCATGGAGCTGGCATCCAAGATGGCACACTTACATGGCTGGCAGTTGATGCTGGTTATTGTCTGAAAGCTCAGCTGGGCCTGGCATCTGAAATACCTACACGTAGCATCGCCAGTGTGCGAGTCTCAGTGTAATCATGGAAAGCTGGATTTCCCCAGAGTAAGTGACCCAAGAGGTCCAGGCAGAAGGCAGAAGGTCCAGGCAAAAGCTGTAGTTTTTTTTAAAAACCTAGCACAAGTATCATTTCCACCATACTCCATTGGTTGAAGGGTGCATGAGAGGGGTGTTTTTAAAAACTGCTCCAGTCTACCCACTGGCCACAAATTATATACGTTTCTCCTATGTGCAAAATATGCATTCCCTCCCAAGAACCCCCTCAAGTCCCGTGCCATTAGAGCACCAGTCTCAAGGTCAGGATCTTGTCATCTAAACCAGGTCCAAGAGCAGATGAGGCTCTTTGAATGAGGTTGTTTGAATACAATTCCTTTCAATCAGAAGGTCAGTGAACTAGAGACACATTATCTATTTTATTCTCACTCAAACTACAATGTTGGGCATGAGATAACTGCTATAGATACTCCTTTTCAAAAAGTGGGAAATGGGAGACACACAGTAGCCACTGGGCTATGGCCATTCTGAGCTCCATTGAGGCACATGTTGCAAGTCCCTTAATTCAAACTCAGTTCTATGAATTTTTCTCTGTGCCTTTGGCTTTGCTTCCTGGGCCCCCAGTTCTTCACCCTAAGTCACCCTTCCTTTTCCATAAAAAAATGGCCCATGTTTGCAACTTAGTAGATTTCTCAACCTGCTTCCTGCTCGTAAAAAGTTGGGGGTCTAAAAGCTACTTTTCATTCTGTACTATCTCTGTCCCTTTCTTTCCAAGCCATTGCAATTCCTTAAAAAAACTTCATGGTATTCTTGTGTATCAACTTATAATCCACTCCTTAAGCCAAATGCCATATCCACAAATCTCTTCAAGATAAGTCTTTCTCCACCCTGAGCTCTTTGTAAGGGTTCTGTGAGATAATGCTCAGAAGACCCTCGGAAGCCCTATTGTGTAACAGAGAGGGCTGCAAGGCAGGACCTTACGATCCTAAGTGGGCCTTTTTTTTTTTCTGTTTTAAAGGGTCTATGAGGCACCACTTTAAAATTTTCTGAGGTCTTAACAAAGGGTGCTGCAACACATACTTGGTTATATTTTTACCTTGAGATGTCTTCCTGTCAGCATCCTAGGTTTGATGTTTTCTCTGAGACCCTTCTTTGAAAATCTTCCACTAGGAGATATGGGGATGAGAATTGTTTTTTTTTTTTTTTTTTTAACCAGCAAGTTTTGGTTCTTATATATATTTTCTAAATTCTGCTTAAAAATGGAATAATTCTTTCTTTAGCTCATCTAACTCTAGTCACACCTAGTTTTATCCATACCTACTTAAAAGAGACCAGTTGTCACTTTTGACATTCTGCCTGAAAATCTCCTTAGTCAGATTCATCAGTCATTAGCTGTTTTAAATTTTCTGCATTACCACAGATGGAAATTTTGTTAAGCTTTCTGCCATTTTATAACAAGGGCCTCTTTTCCTCCAGCTTTCAGGAATATTATCCTTTAAGTCTTCACTGCTAACCTCTCTGAAGCCCACCAGGCTTTACCAAAAGCCTCCTCAAAGTCCACTCAGCTTTTGCTTAACTCTCAGTCCCACCACCAATCCCCAAACAACCTCTAAAACATGTTTTATTACAGGAGCATCCCACCTTCACTGGCAAAGTTTGCTACTATTGCTGTGTAACAAATTACCCACAAGACTTGGCAATTTGAGTTGACTATTTGATTTTGCTCATGGTTTTGTGAAGTAAGAATTTGGGAAGGGCTTACCCGGGCAGTTCTTGGGTGGGGTCTCTCATGTAGTAGAGTCAACTGGGGGGCTGCAGGCATCCGAAGACTCAACAGAGATACAGGCCCAAGGTGTCTTGCTCAAGGGCTGGAAGTGGATGCTGGCTGCAAAGTGAGAGCTGTCATTGTTAAGTGTAATGCCTATATGGGGTTTTTCCAGGACAGCAGATTCGGAGTAGTGGGGCTTTTCCACATGGTGTCTGGTTTTGCCCAAAGCCAGAATCGCAAGGAGACAAGCCTGAAGTCATGTGGCATTTTCTAAGCCAGCCTCAGAAGCCACAGTGTCTTTTCTGCTATACTCCATTTGTCAAAACAATCATAAGCCAGCCCAGATTCAAGGGGAAGGGACATAGATGCCACCTGTCATCAGAAGACTGTAAAAAACCGGGGGGCTGTGTTTTAAAAACTGGCACACCATTCTACTGAAGCTGCTCAAAGCTTAATGATAACTTTCTATTTGCTGATTCTCACTCTATCGACTCTCCCTGTGGCATTTGCAACTTTCTTGAAACTTACTCTTCTCTCTAGGGTCTTTCCATGACTTTTTCTGCTGATAGTTCTCACAGCTCTTTGAATTCCACCCTCCTCCCCATTAGATCGTCTTCTTTCTCTTTCCCCTTGGATGCAGCATTCTCCAAGGCTTTGTCCTCAGCTCGTGTCTCTTTGCACTCTGCCTGGTTGCCCCATAGTATGGATGCATATCTGTGTCTGCTTAGCACCCTTTTCTTTGGGGACCGACGCTGTCCCCTTCCCTAATAACCTGTCTGGTCCACGTGGAAGGGGCAGGTTGAGATAACTGCTCTCCACCCTGGTGTTGGACACCTGTAGCAGTTAGGGCTTTGGATAGAAACAGAATTCCATTGGCATTGATCAATTAAGATTTTAATGAAGGAATTATTTGTGTTGGCAGGTTTAAGAGAACCAACATTAGGAAGTCATTCCCACCCCTTAATCTAAAGGGGAAAGAGGAAGAGATAGTGTCACCAGAACCCAGTGATTGCTCTATCTTTGCAGAATGAGCTACTCAGAAGTAGCTGTAGAGAGATGCATCCTCTGACAATTAGCAACACAAAGCAGGGAGGGAGCAGGGAAGAAATATCCCGACCTCTCTTTTGTCCCTCTGATTGCCGACTGGTGCCTCCCATTGGACAAGCATAGCTAAGTCAGCTGGCAAAGGAGTCTGGGTGATGCAGACATTGGAGCTAGCATCCTGGGGCACTGAGCAGAGCAGAGAAGGATAGAGGATTGATCCAGGAGGATGGCAAATGGAGAGTAAGCAGCAGAGCACTTGCCTTGGGTTTGGCCAAGCAGAGGACTCCTTTTCTACTATGATTGGCTCAGTGTTGGGCACATGGTCTAAACTGAGACGAGAAGGTGAGTAAACAGAAAGTTTCAGCCTATGTATTACCAAATAAGCTTCTACGAAGACATGTGCAGTGGGCCTAGAGCAGTACTGGAAGGCTTCCATCAGAGCCATGAAGAATGTCTACGGGTTGTCTAGACAAAGACAGGGGAGGGGAGGATGGAAGTGCTACCAGCAGTTCCCTATCATCTGCTGTAAACTGTCAACAAGGGGAGCTTTTGGAGAGGAGGGAGCTGGGGGCTGGCCATGGAAGGCTCTGTACCTTCCACGATGGACTTGTTCTTACTGGTGACAGGCAGTCTGGAAGTGCCATGGTCATATTTGCTTCTGAGGCTCAGTTCTCTGGTAACAGTGGTAGAAACTGGGGTTGGGGGGTGCAATAGGAGGGACAGAATGGCAGGGAGACCAGGTAGAAATGAGGCTACTGTAAGCATTCAAACACGAGATGATGAGGGCCTAAACTGGGCAAGAACTAGCAGAGAGGGTGCAGTCAAATTGACAGCACTTAGTTTTCCATCAGGATTGGAGGGTGAGGCACCTTTAGAGTCCTATAGGATGGGACAGGAATCCTATTATCCTAAGGGACACTTCCAAAACAGCCCCATTACTGACTCCATAGAGGTAGAAGGTGATTGGAGGCTGCAGTAGTTGCTGACACTGGATAGCTATTTTTTATTATTTTAACTTTATAACTTTTTATTAGAGAAATTACAGGTTTACATAAAAATTGTGCAGAAAATACAGAGTTCCCATATACCCAACCCCCATTATTAACACTTTGCATTACTGTTGTACCTTTGTTATAACTGATAAAATAATGTTATTATAATCTTATTATTAACTAGACTCCATGGTTTAACTTAGGGTTCACTGTGTTATACAGTCCTAAGGCTTTTAAAAATATTTAAAAATTTAATAACATGTCTACAACCTAAAATTTCCCCTTTGAGCCACATTCAAATATATAATTCAGTGGTATAAATTACATTCAAAATGTTGTGCTAACCATCACTAGCATCCATTACCAAAGCTTTCTCATCACCCAAGATAGAAATTCTGTACTAATGAAACATTAACTCTCTATTTCCTACCCCAACACTGGCCCCCTGGAAGCCTGATTCTAGTTTCTGACTCTATGACTGTGCATTTTCTAATTATTTCATATAAGTTAGATCATACAATGCTTGTCCTTTTGTGTCTGTCTGATTTCATGCAACACAATGTCTTCAAGGTTCATCCATGTTGCTGTAAGTCTCAGAATTTCATTCCTTCTCACAGTGGAATAATATTCCATGGAATGTATATACCGCATTGTGTTTATTTATTGGGTTGTTTCAATCTTTAGGCAATTGTGAATAATGCTGCTGTGAACATCAGTGTGCAAATATCTCTTTGAATCCCTGCTTTCAAATCTTTTGGGTATATACCTAGAATGGGATTCCAGGTTATATGGTAATTCTATATCTAACTTTCGGAGGAACCACCAAACTGTCTTCCACAGAGGTTGCACCATTTTACATTCCCACCAATGGGGAACAAGTATTTCTATTTCTCTACATCCTCTCCAATACCTGTTATTTTTAGTTTTTTTTCCTTTTCTTTTTTTTTTTTTTTAATATTAGGCCTTCTATTGGGTCTGGAGTGGTATCTCACTGTGGTTTTGATTTACATGACCCTAATAGCTGATATTGAGCACCTTTTTGTGTGTTTTTTGACCATTTGTATATCTTCTTTGGAAAACTGTCTATTCAAGTCTTTTGCCCATTTTTAAACTGGGTTGTTTGTCTTTTTATTGTTGAGTTGTAGGTTTTCTTTATGTTTTTTGGATATTAAGTTCTTATTTGATGTGTGGTTTCTAAATATTTTCTCCCATTTTATATGTTGTCTTTTTACTTTCATAATGAAGTCCTTTGATGCACAAAAATTTTAAATGATGAAGTTCCATTTATCTGTTTTTTCTTTTGTTGCTCATGCTTTTGGTGTCAAGTCCAAGAAACCATTGCCTAACACAACTAGTTAGCTCTTGGCCCCTACTTTCAGTTTTTTCTCAGCAGAGATTGAGTTAGTTGGTCTTTAAACCAAGGTATAAGGCCTCTCTGCTTACTCAAATGGTGGCCTGGAGCTAATTACAAGCTTATTGGAGATACTCTGTTATGATTAATTTTTTTAACTATGGTTTTAGCCCAAAGGTAGGGGACAAAGGGAAAGAGTGGGACCTATATTTTCCATTGGGATATTTTCCAGCATTCCTAAGTCAGTTTTCCCATAGTGTGATGTCAGCTTTTGCTGGTGATTATGAAATACCCTTAGTGATAAACAGTTTTTATTCTGATGGTAATTAAACCTTTTATGAGTCAATCAACTTCTCTCCCTCCATTCCTTTCCTTTCTTTCTTTAATGAACATTGAGAAAGCATGCTGCTGGATCATAGGAGGGTAATACATAAATGATAACCAGCAGCTCCTACCCTCAAAGGAGCTTGTAATTCAGCAGAGGAAACAGAAGGGACACAGAAGACACATGGGAATAACCAAAAAGGAGAGCAGCAGAATGGGAAGAGGATTCATATTTCTGATCTGGAACATGGGGTGATGGTTATGGGGACTATATCTTCCAAACTGAAGATACAGAGTGGGTGGTCTGACTATGGACAGTCTGTGCTATATCAGGGCTGTTCCAGAAAATCAGGTACACATGGACACTGGAGTCCCCAGGCCATTTGAAACCTCATTCCAAGAGCAATTGAGGCTAGAGAACAAATAAAACTGCAAGACTCATGGTGAAGTGTCCCAGACAATGATGGTGTGGACAGTCTCTTCTGTGTGTGTAAAGTGGTGTGGGTAGCAGGGTCCAGGGAGCAGAAGCTCTGGAGTAAGAACAGCAGAAGCTGCGGAGTGAGACTCTGGATTCAAATCCTGCCTCTGGCGCTTGCTTAGCTATGTGATCTTGGTTAAGTTACTTTACCTTTCCGTGCCTAAAGTTTGCTCATCTGTATAAAGGGGATAATAGTGTCTTACCACGTAGGGTCTTTGTGAATATTAAATGAGATAATACAGAGTAAGCACTCAAAAAGTTCATCTCTCGTCATTGGTAATATAGTTATTATTTCTTGTGACAACTGATCAAGTACATGATATGAAATAGACTCCAAGTTTTATTCATGTTGACCAAAAATATAAAGCAAATAAAAAAAATAGAGCAAAGTTTCCCCCTGAATCCCAAATCTGCTTTAGAAAAACTAGAAATTAGGAGAAAACTCTGAACTATTCAAATGGCCAATAAGCTTTTGAAAAGATGCTCAACACTAGTGGTACTCAAAGAAACACAGATTAAAACCATGAAATTATACCACCACACACCCACGAGAATGATGTGATAAAAAAGACACAATATGGATGGGTATATAAATGGACAGGACCACTTTGAAAATACCTCTGACAGTCTCTACTAAAGCTAGACCTCTGCCTACCCTGTGACCCAGCCATCTTTCTCTTGGGGACATAGTCAACAACTACGGAGCATAGTCCATCAAAAGACATGCACAGGATTGTTCATAGCAGCACAATTTGTGAATAGCCTCAAACACAAATGTCCATCAACAGTAGAATGGAGAAATAAATTGTGATTTCATCAAACAAATGGAATGTTCTGCAGCAAAGAGGATGAATGCACAAACTGCAACTATGTACAAAAATCAGCATGAAGCTCACAAGGATGGTGTATGGCAAAAGAAGGCAGGGGACAAAAATGCATAAACTGTGAATTTGTGAAGTTCAAAAACAGGCATACATGTTTCACGTTGTCCAAAGGCAAAGGTGGTTACCTTGGGTGGAGGAAGGGGGTAAGTGGTTGAAAGGGAGCATGTGGGGGTCTTCTGGGGGTGCTGGCAATGCTCTGTTTCCTGATCTGGTTGCACGGGTGTGTTCATTGTATGCACACTCATTGAGCTTATGAGTGTACTTCTCTGGGTATATACTATACTTCAATAAAACATTTAGGCCATGTGTGTCCAGGAATCCCTAAGCCTGGAACAGTCCTTGCATAGTCAGCTTTGTTCCAGCCCCAGAAAACAAAGCCACTCCCTCCCTCTTCTGCAGCAGGATGGGGAGCAGGTCCACCAGGAGCCGTGGTTGCTGGGGGTGGCAGTTGGAGCGACATCCTTCTCATTCACTGCTACGTCCATGATGCCCAGCTCTGTGCCCATATATAGATGCTTGAGGAACCCCTATTGAATGAAGGAGGGAGGGAGAGAGGCAGGGGGGTTGAGCAGTAGCAGAGGGAGCAGAATAGTCTCTTCCTCTTGCAAACAGGCTTTGGGTTTGCCTGGCACAAGCGGAGCTGATGTTGAGAATTGTGCACATCCACCAGTGAGGGTTCCCAGAGTTCTACCCTGGACCCAAGCCTGAGATGTTCTATTTGTCCCATATGAGACTGAAAAATTAATTCATATACTTATTCACAGAACTGTAGTCGAATCCTTACTCGGAGCCAAGAAGGGCCGGCCACTGCCCTTGAGCAGTCTGCAGGGTGGCAGGGGCCCCTGGTCTCTGCCCCCTCCTGCTTACGTGAGCGCTGCCACTCCCGCAGGGCAGGTCGCCTGGCTGCAGAGAAGGTGTGGCCGAGGGAGGTGGCCGAGAAAAGAAGGGTGGGGATTGAGGGAGGTCCAGGGTCCATCCCAGGGGGAAAGACTTGAAAGAGCACTCAAAACTTAATCGGGGAGAACAAAGAGGGGAAGCTGCTTCTGTTTGTCTCTGCCGATGCAGAGAACAGCTGATTGAAGTGGGGAAAACCAGCCTTTCAGTCTTCCATTCTTGCAGCTTCTGCAATGGTGGCACCTTACCAACCAGAAGCTTTTCTTCTTACATGATATATTCTGGTGTCCCAGGGAGAGTCTGGTTCTGTGCTTAAAATATCAGGAACATAGAATTATTCTAACGTGAAAGTGGGAGGCATTGTAATCCTGTGCAGTGTGATTTAAGGGATGTGGGAAATCCACGCCACCCGCAGATAGATCCTATCCCAATGTGTGAAATGCCACCTTCACCAATGTGCTCCATTGTTTCAATGTCGGTGCCCCCCTTGAATGGCTGAACGTGACCATGACTGTCAGAACCCCCTGGAAAGGTGATACTAGAAAACCTCAGGGAGCTCTCGGCCAGGGAAGGAACATGAAGCTGGGGTGGGAAGAGCAGAGGCCAAGCCATGGTGCTGCTTAGTGACCATCCTGAACGACAGTAACTTGAAACCCCACGTGAGTTTAACTGGCGATATAGACCTGGATCCCGGGACAAGAAACCTCAGCAACACCTGGGAGCTTGTTAGAGGTGCAAATTCTCGGGCTCCATCCCAGACCTGCTTGTGACAGAAACTCTGGGGGTGGGGCCCAGCCACCTGAGCTTTGACAAGCCCTCCAGGTGATTCTGAGGCCCCCTGGAAGTTTGAGAACTTAAGGCATGGCCTTAACCATCTCTCCTTCACCCACCAACATTCTCTGCCCTTGGAAGAGAGATCAAAGCAAAGTGGTATCGAATTGAAGGTTCTGCTCAGGAGTTTGGGATGTTTCCTGGGGATCTTTGTCCCTGGCCCGGACTCATGGAGCCCGTGTCATCCTATTGTTATAAGAGCCCAGGTTCTAAATACACACTGAGTTAGGTTTATAATCCTGGCTCTACCACTTACTGGCTGTTGGGAACCTGGGCAAGTTGCTTACCCTCTATGACTGTTGTTTTATTCATCTGTAAGAAGCAGGCCTGTCTGACCAGGGTTGTTGTGGAGATCCTAATGCAGTGCATACAATAAGGGATCAGTAGATGGGTCTCTCAGTTATCAGTCATGCAACTTCACCTAAACTTGAAGAAATTAGACCAGATTTCAGATCAGCCTGTACGCTCGTCTAGGTGGTGGTGGTGGGGTTGGGGGTGCTGGGAACCACTCAGCAGTGCAGTACAGTATTGCTTCACATTCTGCAACATCACTTGCTACCTCCCTGTGACTCTGAAAACTGTGAAAAGACAGGCGAATATTAAAGTATCTTCCAAAACAAGGCAATAGAGCTGGTGAATTACTTCTGCTCATCTGCAAGGGTGCATCACACAGCAGACGGAACTGTGTGAACTAGCCTGGCATCTCCAGCTTTGCCTGCTGATCTTGCAGGTAGGGGGTGGGGCGGGCAAACACCTGCAGACTTTTTCATGGATTGAATGAACATACCTGGCTGGCAAGCTTACAGACAGAACTTCCTGCACCCCCCGTGATTACCTACCTACACAGTGATTTATGGTCATTCCATTTTCGTTTATAAAACTGACAATACTTCAGCTGATAAATATTGATATATGGGAAATTCAGCAGCCGCAGGATAAAAGCCATTGGCCCCATGGCGACATCTGGCCGCCTTAGAAAGACGTCATGCACTTGCCCTTCACCCCATGGAATGCTGATTGCTATTAGATACAATGATTAGTGTTTAAGGTCCACTGGAATATGACAAGAGGATTAAAGTCAGCCATGGTCAGGGTAGATCCCAGGCGTAAACAGGATCAAGAATCTGGGGTGTTTGTGCAACCAAACTCTTGAAGAAATACTCTACTGTGTGATCCTTAAATACCAACAGGTTTTTGCAATGTGGGATGGGGATTTTAGCTTTTATAATTGAGGACATAGACTGTTTACCTTGAGGCAGGCTGGATTTGTCACTTATGGGTAGCTTGCAAATGCTGTGACTCTGATTTTCTCCCCAAAAAAATGCTCCCTGTGGTGACAGTTACGGTGAATGGAATGGGCACTGCCTTTTCCTGAAGATGTCAAAGTTCTGGCTGTGAGTCTGTCTTTCCCAGTTCTCGTAGAAGGCAGTAGTTTCTATTTCTCCAGGGAGGCTGCAGCACAGGTTGGCCAATGACATCAGGGGCCATGGCCTGGCTCACTGAGCAGACACCTGTCCCTGAGCATGTGCCCTATGGCCCTGGGTCAATGGGGCCAGCAGCCAGGATGGGAGCAGAGCACCAGGGAGGAAATGAGGGACTTGTAGAGACAAAGCACAGAGTTGTCTTGGCTTTTCCCTTCCCAAACTTGGTGTTGCTTCTGGACGGTCCACCAAGTATGCTAAAATTCGGATTTCAACTGGTTTCTATTTTCAGACAGTTTGATTCAGTGGGTCTGGGTTAGGGTAGGGACCAGAATTCTGTCTTTTAACAAATTCCACAGGCACCCATGATGAACAACCAGATTTATTTCTTAAGTGTTAATATAGAAGAGGCTCTGGAAGGGGACTTGGGAAGGGACGGTTGGTGGCCTCTGCAGAACCAGATGCCCCCTGAATGTTTGTCTGGCTTGCTGCCACTCTCCTCAGGACACTCTGCTGCTCCTTCATGCTGGCTGAGGTTGGTTGCAGTTAAACTCCAATTCCCTCAGCACTGTGGTTCTCAACATTTTGGGGGGTCTTATGCTCCTTTGAGAAGCTGGTTTTAAAAACTGTCCTGAAAAATATTCACAGGCCTACACAATTCTGACCATGGTTTCAGGAGTGTCCATAGGAGGTAAAGATTTAGCCTTGGGGGAGGAAGACTACAATATTCAAGAACTCAACCAAAAGCTAATAGAAACTGAAAAAAAAAATTAAAATGTAGGTCTCTTTTAATCATAGTATAACTAGTGTTTCTCAAAGGCTGCATGGGCCACTTCCAATTTTTGAGGTTCCTGGTATATAGTAAAGAATGAAGAATTGCTAAAACAGGGCTTAAGTTGGATATGTTTAATTGTTGGTCCCCATCCAGTCCACCTCCTATGAGTATGCTTTTCTGCATCTCAGAGGAAAGCTGAAAACCATATTTTCCAGGCTCCCTTGCAGCTAAATATAAATATATTACATTCCACAGATGCTTGCACATAGTTCAGAAGGCAGAAGTGGGGAAGGTCCCTTTCCTGCTGCTTTGGGCCCTTTTCTGCAGGCAGGTGGTTGCTGCTGCAGGAGCATTTTCAGGTCCAGCTGCAACGTCCTGGGAGCCGGTAGCAGCAGTCCCTGCAACCCAGGATCTCTACTACCTCCATGTGTTCTGGAACTTAGAATCTTACAGAATCATTGGCTGGTTTGGAGGCATGGGCTCCAGACTTTTAGTTGCTTATGGTGGAAGCTTAGGTCTCTGTTTTTGAGCTCTCTTCTTTCCTAATATAATAATTTAAAGCTGTAACTTTTTCTCTAAGCATTATTTGTTCACATTCCACAAATTTTGGCTTGTTCCATTGTCATTAGGTCAAAATATTTTCTAATTGCCCTTGTGATTTCCTCTTTGATCCATTGACTATTTAAAGGTAACTTATTTCATTTCTAATTATTTGAGGCCTTCCAGATATGTTCTTGTTGTTAATTTCTAATTTCATGTTTTTGCATGATTTAAATCCTCTGAAATTTATTGAACCTTGTTTTATAGTTCAGCATGTGGTTTCTCTTGGTGAGCATACAATGTGCAATCAGAAGAATGTGTATTCTGCAGTCGTTGTATGCAGTGTTCTATAAATGAAGTAAAGGTAGTTAATAGTATAGTTCAGTTCATCTATCTCTTTATTGAATATTGAGTTTTATTGAATTTCCTGGGAGGGGGCTACTAAAATATTCAACTATGGCTGTGGACTTGCTTATAAATTTATTTCTGTCATTTTTCTTCACAGATACTGAAGCTTTGTTACTAGGCACATATACATGTAGGGTTGCTTGTCTCTTGATGAATTGGTCCTTTTATCCTTATGAAATATTGCTCTTTGTCCCTGGCATATTATTTTCTTTGAAGTCTATTTTATCTATTATTAGTACTAAAGCCTTCTTATCTTACTGTTTGTGTGGTATATCATTTTTAATTCATTTACTGTCACTTTATCTATAACATGTTTAAAGCTCATGTCTTGTGGACAGCATAAATTTGGCTTTGCCATTTCATACTATGTGATAAGTGCTGCCTTTTAATTACCTTTTTCTAAACTTTTTATTTTGAAAGACTTGCAAACTTACAGAATAGTTCAAAATTACTACAAACCCCATACAGAGAACTCCAACTTAGCCCTCCCCCCAAATACCCAGATCCACCAATTTCATGTTTTGCCATATTTGCTGTATCATTCTGTCTACCATCAATCCATCTATCTTTTTATCAATACATTTTCTGAACACTCGAGTGTAGTCTGTATATATCATGCTCCTTGAACACTTAATACCACCATTTACGTTTCCCAAGACCAAGGATATTCACTTATGTAACCACCTTAAGTGCAGTTATCCAGTTCAAGAAATTTAACATTGATAACAAACCTTAGAGTCTATATTCCATTTTTTTCATATGTCTCAGTAATGTCCTTTTGTGCCTTTTCTCCTCCCTTCTTAGATCCAGTTCAGGATCATGTATTGCATTTAATTGTCATTGTCTCTTTAGTTGCATTTTCTTTCTTTCTTTTTTAATTGCACTTGCCCATCTCAAGCTCTCCAACGTATACCACTCAATGGGATTAACTAAATTCATAATGTTGTGGTACCCTCGCTACTTCCCATTACTAAAATTTTCAATATCCCCAAATAGAAACCCTACACCCAGTATGCATTAACTTTCCATTCCCTGTGTCCCCTGCAACTGACAATTTGTATTCTAATTTGTCTCTATGTGCTTGCATATTCTCCAATATTTTCTTCGTGGTTACTATGGGGCTTAAATTTAACATCCCAAATAGATAACAATCTTGTTTGCTTTGACATCAACTTAACGTCAGCTGTATACAAAAACTATGTCCCTATACTCCTCTGTTCCCTCACCTTTATGCAGTTCATGTCACAAATTAGATGGTTATACATTATGAGTCCAAAATCACTGATTTATCATTACATTTTATGCATTTGCCTTTTAAATACTGTAGGAAGTAAAAAGTGGCATTACAAATCAAAAACACAACAGTACTGGCATTTATATTTACCCATGTTATTACCCTTACTGACACTGTTATTTTTTTCATGAAGCTTCAATCTATTGCCTAGTATCCTTTCCTTTCAACCTGCAGAACTCCCTTTGGCATTTCTTGTAGGGTAGATCTAGTGGTGACAAACTCCCTCAGCTTTTGTTTATCTGGGAATGTCTTAATCTCTCCCTTATTTTTGAAAGACAGTTTTACCAGATACAGAATTCTTGACTGGCAATATTTTCTTTCAGCTCTTTAAATATGTCATCTCGTTGCCTTCTTGCCTCCATGGTTTCTGATGAGAAACTAGAACTTAAGTTTATTGAGTGACATGTTGCTTCTGTTTTGCAGCTTTCAGAATTCTCTTTATTTTTGGAATTCAACAGTTTATAGTATGTCATAATATGGGTCATTTGGGTTTATCCTGTTTGAAATTTGTTGGCTCTCTTAGATGTGTATATTTATGCTCTTTGTTGAATTTGGGAAGTTTTCAGCCATTATTTCTTTGAATATTCTTTGCTCCTTTCACTCTTTCTTCTCCTTCTGGGACACTCATAATGCATAAATTGTTATGCTTAATGATGTCCCACAGGTTCCTCAGGTTCTGTTCACTTTTCTTCATTCTTTCCTCTTTCTACTCCTTAGACTGGAGGTTTTCAATTGTCTTATCTTCAAGTTCACTGACTCTTTCTTCTGCTAGCTCCAGTCTGCTGTTGAATCCCTCAAGAGAATTAATTTATGTTCCTGTGGTCTTCAGCTCTGTTTGGTTCCTTTCATAATTTCCATCTCTCTGTTGGTATTCTCTTTGTAGTCATCTATTGTTTTTCTTATTTTCCTTAGTTCTTTGTCCATGTTTTCTTTTAGCTCTTTGACCATATTTAGGGCCATTTTTTTTTAATTCAGTTTTATTGAAATATATTCACAAACCATAGAGTCATCCATGGTATACAATCAACTGTTTACAATATGATCATATAGTTATGCGTTCATCACCACAATCTATTTCTGAACATTTTCCTTACATCAGAAAGAATCAGAATAAGAATAAAAAATAAAAGTGAAAAGAGAATACCCAAACCATCCACCCATCCCACCCTATTTGTCATTTAGTTTTTACTCCCATTTTTCTACTGATTTTTTTTCAATTTTTTAACTTTGTTTATCAAAAAATTAAAAACAAACAGGCAAACAACAACCAAAAAAACCTCACAATATTTCAAACAAAGCAATGGATTAAGGAAAACAAATAACCTAAAATAACTACTTTGCTTCCAATATGTTCCTACCATACCCCAAGAAAATTAATAAACCATGTCCAAACAGAGGAGTAAGAAAAACAAATAATCTAAAATAACTACATTGCTTCCAACATGTTCCTACCATACCCCAAGAAAATTAACAACCCCTAAGAAAACAAAGGAATAAGAGAAAAAAAAAAAACCTAAAATAACTCTATTGCTTCCAACATGATCTTACTATATCCAAGAAAGTTTACAAACCATAATCATTCCTGAGCATTCCCATAACATTGAGATTACCCTCCATAGTTTATCTGTTCTTATTAGATTATCATTCCCCCTCCACTAATTGGTATCTCTAGGTCCCCTACATTCTACATTATAAAACATTGTACATTTTTCACAGAATTCACATTAGTGGTAACATACAATATCTCTCTTTTTGTGCCTGGCTTATTTTGCTCAGCATTATGTCTTTTTTTTTTTTTTTTTTAATCTTCATTTTATTGAGATATATTCATATACCATGCAGTCATACAAAACAAATCGTACTTTCGATTGTTCACAGTACCATTACATAGTTGTACATTCATCACCCAAATCAATCCCTGACACCTTCATTAGCACACACACAAGAATAACAAGAATAATAATTAGAGTGAAAAAGAGCAATTGAAGTAAAAAAGAACACTGGGTACCTTTGTCTGTTTGTTTCCTTCCCCTATTTTTCTACTCATCCATCCATAAACTAGACGAAGTGGAGTGTGGTCCTTATGGCTTTCCCAATCCCATTGTCACCCCTCATAAGCTACATTTTTATACAACTGTCTTCGAGATTCATGGGTTCTGGGTTGTAGTTTGATAGTTTCAGGTATCCACCACCAGCTACCCCAATTCTTTAGAACCTAAAAAGGGTTGTCTAAAGTGTGCGTAAGAGTGCCCACCAGAGTGACCTCTCGGCTCCTTTTGGATTCTCTCTGCCACTGAAGCTTATTTCATTTCCTTTCACATCCCCCTTTTGGTCAAGAAGATGTTCTCTGTCCCACGATG
Source organism: Choloepus didactylus (assembly GCF_015220235.1). Classification (NCBI taxonomy): domain Eukaryota; kingdom Metazoa; phylum Chordata; class Mammalia; order Pilosa; family Megalonychidae; genus Choloepus; species Choloepus didactylus. The sequence continues at coordinate 11,930,369 of NC_051318.1, forward strand.
CCAGGTCTACATTCCTCCCCGGGAGTCATATTCCACGTTGCCAGGGAGATTCACTCCCCTGGGTGTCTGATCCCACGTAGGGGGGAGGGCAGTGATTTCACCTTTCAAGTTGGCTTAGCTAGAGAGACAGGGCCACATCTGAGCAACAAAGAGGCATTCGGGAGGAGGCTCTTAGGCACAACCATAGGGAGGCCTATCCTCTCCTTTGCAGCAACCGTCTTCCCAAGGGTAAAACCTGTGGTAGAGGGCCCAACCCATCAAACCACCAGTCCCCTATGTCTGTGGTCATGTTAGCAACCATGGAGGTGGGGTAGGCAAATACCCCTGCATTCTCCACAGGCTCCTCAAGGGGGCACTACATCTTTTTTTTTTCCTTGTTTTATTTTGTTTTTTTTTTTTTTAACTTTCCCTTCTTTTTTAAATCAACTGTATGAAAAAAAAGTTAAAAAGAAAACAAACATACAATAAAAGAACATTTCAAAGAGACCATAACAAGGGAGTAAGAAAAAGACAACTAACCTAAGATAACTGCTTAACTTCCAACATGTTCCTACTTTACCCCAAGAAAGTTACTAATATAGCAACATTTCTGTGAACTTGCTCCTACTATATCCATCAGAAATTAACAGACCATAGTCATTCCTGGGCATCCCCAGAACGTTAAATAGCTTATCTGGTCTTCTTGGATTATTGTTCCCCCTTCGTTAATTGCTCTCTATTGCTAGTTCCCCTACATTCTACATTATAAGCCATTTGTTTTACATTTTTCAAAGTTCACATTAGTGGTAGCATATAATATTTCTCTTTTTGTGCCTGGCTTATTTCGCTTAGCATTATGTCCTCAGGGTTCATCCATGTTGTCATATGTTTCACGAGATCGTTCCTTCTTACTGCCGCGTAGTATTCCATCGTGTGTATATACCACATTTTATTTATCCACTCATCTGTTGAAGGACATTTGGGTCGTTTCCATCTCTTGGCAATTATGAATAATGCTGCTATGAACATTGGCGTGCAGATATCTGTTCGTGTCACTGCTTTCCGATCTTCCGGGTATATACCGAGAAGTGCAATCGCTGGATCGAATGGTAACTCTATATCTAGTTTTCTAAGGAACTGCCAGACTGACTTCCAGAGTGGCTGAACCATTATACAGTCCCACCAACAGTGAATAAGAGTTCCAATTTCTCCACATCCCCTCCAGCATTTGTAGTTTCCTGTTTGCTTAATGGCAGCCATTCTAACCGGTGTTAGATGGTATCTCATTGTGGTCTTAATTTGCATCTCTCTAATAGCTAGTGAAGCTGAACATTTTTTCAAGTGTTTCTTGGCCATTTGTATTTCCTCTTCAGAGAACTGTCTTTTCATATCTTTTGCCCATTTTATAATTGGGCCGACTGTACTATTGTCATTGAGTTGTAGGATTTCTTTGTATATGCAAGATATCAGTCTTTTGTCAGATACATGGTTTCCAAAAATTTTTTCCCATTGAGTTGGCTGCCTCTTTACCTTTTTGAGAAATTCCTTTGAGGTGCAGAAACTTCTAAGCTTGAGGAGTTCCCATTTATCTATTTTCTCTTTTGTTGCTTGTGCTTTGGGTATAAAGTCTAGGAAGTGGCCGCCTAATACAAGGTCTTGAAGATGTTTTCCTACATTATCTTCTAGGAGTTTTATGGTACTTTCTTTTATATTGAGATCTTTGGTCCATTTTGAGTTAATTTTTGTGTAGGGGGTGAGGTAGGGGTCCTCTTTCATTCTTTTGGATATGGATATCCAATTCTCCCAGCCCCATTTGTTGAAAAGACCATTATGACTCAGTTCAGTGACTTTGGGGGCCTTATCAAAGATCAGTCGGCCATAGATCTGAGGGTCTATCTCTGAATTCTCAATTTGATTCCATTGATCTATATGTCTATCTTTGTGCCAGTACCATGCTGTTTTGGCAACTGTGGCTTTATAATAAGCTTCAAAGTCAGGCAGTGTAAGTCCTCCCACTTCGTTTTTCTTTTTTAGAGTGTCTTTAGCAATTCGAGGCATCTTCCCTTTCCAAATAAATTTGATAACTAGCTTTTCCAAGTCTGCAAAGTAGGTTGTTGGAATTTTGATTGGGATTGCATTGAATCTGTAGATGAGTTTGGGTAGAATTGACATCTTAATGACATTTAGTCTTCCTATCCATGAACATGGAATATTTTTCCATCTTTTAAGGTCCCCTTCTATTTCTTTTAGTAGAGTTATGTAGTTTTCTTTGTATAGGTCTTTTACATCTTTGGTTAAGTTGATTCCTAAGTACTTGATTTTTTTAGTTGCTATTGAAAATAGTATCTTTTTCTTGAGTGTCTCTTCAGTTTGTTCATTTCTAGCATATAGAAACATTACTGACTTATGTGCATTAACCTTGTATCCCACTACTTTGCTAAATTTGTTTATTAGCTCTAGTAGCTGTATCGTCGATTTCTCAGGGTTTTCTAGATATAAGATCATATCATCTGCAAACAATGACAGTTTTACTTCTTCTTTTCCAATTTGGATGCCTTTTATTTCTTTGTCTTGCTGGATTGCCCTGGCTAGCACTTCCAGCACAATGTTGAATAACAGTGGTGATAGCGGGCATCCTTGTCTTGTTCCTGATCTTAGAAGGAAGGCTTTCAGTCTCTCACCATTGAGTATTATGCTGGCTGTGGGTTTTTCATATATGCTCTTTATCATGTTGAGGAAGTTTCCTTCAATTCCTACCTTTTGAAGTGTTTTTATCAAAAAGGGATGTTGGATTTTGTCAAATGCTTTTTCAGCATCTATTGAGATGATCAATTGACTTTTCCCTTTTGACTTGTTAATGTGTTGTAATACATTGATTGATTTTCTTATGTTGAACCATCCTTGCATGCCTGGAATAAACCCCACTTGATCATGGTGTATGATTTTTTTAATGTGTCTTTGGATTCGATTTGCAAGTATTTTGTTGAGGATTTTTGCATCTATATTCATTAGGGAGATTGGCCGGTAGTTTTCCTTTTTTGTAACATCTTTGCCTGGTTTTGGTATTAGATTGATGTTAGCTTCATAAAATGAGTTAGGTAGTGTTCCATTTTCTTCAATGTTTTGAAAGAGTTTGAGTAAGATTGGTGTCAGTTCTTTCTGGAAAGTTTGGTAGAATTCCCCTGTGAAGCCATCTGGCCCTGGGCATTTATTTGTGGGAAGATTTTTGATGACTGATTGGATCTCTTTGCTTGTGATGGGTTGGTTGAGGTCTTCTATTTCTTCTCTGGTCAGTCTAGGTTGTTCATATGTTTCCAGGAAATTGTCCGTTTCCTCTACATTATCCAGTTTGTTGCCATACAGTTGTTCATAGTATCCTCTTATAATTTTTTTAATTTCTTCAGGATCTGCAGTTATGTCACCTTTCTCATTCATTATTTTGTTTATATGGGTCTTCTCTCTTTTTGATTTTGTCAGTCTAGCTAGGGGCTTGTCAATCTTGTTGATCTTCTCAAAGAACCAACTTTTGGTGATATTTATCCTCTCTATTGTTTTTTTGTTCTCTATGTCATTTATTTCTGCTTTAATCCTTGTTATTTCTTTTCTTGTACTTGGTTTAGGATTGGTTTGCTGTTCATTTTCTAGCTTCTTCAGTTGATCCATTAGTTCTTTGATTTTGGCTCTTTCTTCCTTTTTCATATATGCGTTTAGTGCTATAAATTTCCCCCGTAGCACTGCTTTTGCTGCATCCCATAGGTTTTGGTATGTTGTGTTCTCATTTTCATTCGTCTCTATATATTTAGCAATTTCTCTTGCTATTTCTTCTTTAACCCACTGATTGTTTAGGAGTGTGTTGTTTAACCTCCAGGTATTTGTGAATTTTCTAAGTCTCTGATGGTTATTGACTTCTAATTGTATTCCATTGTGGTCAGAGAATGTGCTTTGAATAATTTCAATCTTTTTAAATTTATTGAGGCTTGTTTTATGTCCCAGCATATGATCTATTCTGGAGAAAGTTCCGTGAGCACTAGAAAAGTATGTGTATCCTGGTGCTTTGGGATGTAATGTCCTGTATATGTCTGTTAAAGCTAATTCATTTATCAGATTGTTTAGGTTTTCAATTTCCTTATTGGTCTTCTGTCTGGTTGATCTATCTATAGGAGAGAGTGATGTGTTGAAGTCTCCCACAATTATTGTGGAAACATCAATTGCTTCCTTTAGTTTTGCCAGTGTTTCTCTCATGTATTTTGTGGCACCTCGATTGGGTGCATAGACATTTACGATTGTTATTTCTTCTTGCTGAATTGCCCCTTTTATTAGTACGTAGTGGCCTTCTTTGTCTCTCAAAACATCCCTGCATTTGAAGTCTATTTTATCTGAGATTAATATTGCTACACCTGCTTTCTTTTGGCTGTAGCTTGCATGAAATATTTTTTCCATCCTTTCACTTTCAGTTTCTTTGTGTCCCTGTGTCTAAGATGAGTCTCTTGTATGCAACATATTGATGGTTCATTTTTTTTGATCCATTCTGCAAATCTATATCTTTTAATTGGGGAGTTTAATCCATTTACATTCAACGTTATAACCGTGAAGGCATTTCTTGAATCAGCCATCTTATCCTTTGGTTTATGTTTGTCACATTTTTCCTCTCTCTCTATTAATATCCTTTATTGTACCCATACCGAATCTCTTTAGTACTGAACCTTTCTCCAAGTCTCTCTGTCCTTTCTTTGTTTCTCTGTCTGTAGGGCTCCCTTGAGTATCTCCAGTAGGGCAGGTCTCTTGTTAGCAAATTCTCTCAGCATTTGTTTGTCTGTGAAAAATTTAAGCTCTCCCTCAAATTTGAAGGAGAGCTTTGCTGGATAAAGTATTCTTGGCTGGAAATTTTTCTCACTCAGAATTTTAAATATATCATGCCACTGCCTTCTCGCCTCCATGGTGGCTGCTGAGTAGTCACTACTTAGTCTTATGCTGTTTCCTTTGTATGTGGTGAATTGCTTTTCTCTTGCTGCTTTCAGAACTTGCTCCTTCTCTTCTGTGTTTGACAGTGTGATCAGTATATGTCTCAGAGTGGGTTTATTTGGATTTATTCTATTTGGAGTTTGCTGAGCATTTATGATTTGTGTATTTATGTTGTTTAGAAGATTTGGGAAGTTTTCCCCAACAATTTCTTTTAATACTCTTCCTAGACCTTTACCCTTTTCTTCCCCTTCTGGGACACCAATGAGTCTTATATTTGGACGTTTCATATTATCTGTCATATCCCTGAGGTCCATTTCGATTTTTTCAATTTTTTTCCCCATTCTTTCTTTTATGCTTTCATTTTCCATTCTGTCATCTTCCAGGTCACTGATTCGTTGTTCAACTTCCTCTAGTCTTGTACTATGAGTGTCCAGAATCTTTTTAATTTTGTCAACAGTTTCTTTAATTTCCATAAGATCATCCATTTTTTTATTTAGTCTTGCAATGTCTTCTTTATGCTCTTCTAGAGTCTTCTTGATTTCCTTCATATCCCGTACTATGGTCTCATTGTTCATCTTTAGTTCTTTGAGTAGCTGCTCTAGGTGCTGTGTCTCTTCTGGTCTTTTGATTTGGGTGCTTGGGCTTGGGTTATCCATATCGTCTGGTTTTTTCATATGCTTTATAATTTTCTGTTGTTTTTGGCCTCGTGGCATTTGCTGAACTTGATAGGGTTCTTTTAGGATTTGTAGACCAATTGAAGTCCTTATCTCTAATTTATCAGATCTACAGCTTCGTGGAGTACACTTTCTCTAACTAACCAGCAGGTGGCGTCCACGGGCCACCTGTTCTCCACAAGCCAGTTCTCCCCTGCTTAGCCTTTTTGGTGAGTGGGGGAGTGAGTCTTGTGGGGTCCAATTGGTGTACCAAGCTTGCGTGTGTAGTTGGTGTTGCCTGCCCTGTATATGGGGCATGTTTCTGGGCAGTCAGGGAGGGGGGGGGTGGCTCTAACAATCAAATCTCCCTGGTGATCCTAGAGTTTTAAAGCTGCTGCAATAGTCTAATCCTTCAGTTCAGTCCTGCCACAGTTTGTCTCTGCCACTGACCCACAAGTCCTTGGTATTGGCATATGGCTCCTGAGACTTGCAAGTGGGCCCCTCTTCCAGGCCGTGCACCCCAGGTCCTCTGTTGAGGGATGACTGTGCTATGTCACAGGTGAGTGCCGTCCCCCCAGGGCAGTTCTGGGCTGCTGGGCTGTGTAGGGAGGCTCCCAGTCTGCTGAAATGATGGCTGAATGGGGCTTTGTTAATTCACACTGCTCTACCTTCCCAACTCTGGGACAATCAGCTGAGGTTGCAGGGAAGGCTAATGTCCACGCCCAGTTTTGTGGTGTGTGCCTGTTATTTGAAACACTTCCGTCACACTGGGTTGTCTGGGGCAGTTCTGGGCTATGGGGCTGGTGATGGGCAGGAGTGTTTCCTGTCCACCAGGATGATGGCTGTGAGCGGACACCCCCCTTTTCTTGGGAAGTTGTGGTGTTTAGTGAATTTTCTCAGCCACTGGATTATTGCGTTTTGTCTCAGAGCTCTCCTAGTTCTGCTCTTGACTTGACCTGCCCAAATAGCAAGTCTTTGAAGCTTTCTGTATTGGGCTTCTTAGAGTAATTGTTTTAGAAAAAGAAAAAAGGATTAAAAAAAAAACAAAAACAAAAACAAACAAACAAGAAAAACGGGCCATCCTCAGAGATCTAATGGGTTATTGAAATGCTAAGAGACAAAGCAACCAGGGCCATTAAGGAAAGGTCCACAGGGCAGAGAGATCAGCTTTTCTTCAGGATTTGCATATGCGCCTCAGGGCCCTTCCCCTTTCTATGTTCACCAGAACTCCAAAAATCCTCCGCTTTTATTTTGGAGTTTTTCGTGTTGTTTTTTTTCTATGCCTGTCTCCTCTCTGCTGGGCTGGCTGCTCTCAGATTCTCTGGTGTCTGGTCTCCGTCTATCTATGGTTGGAGTTTGGATCAGCAGAATGAGTTTCCGATAAGGGCTGCCACTGCAGTTCTCCCTTCTCCTTCCTGGAGCTGACAGCCCCTCCTCCCACGGGACTGAGCCTGGCAGGGAGGGGCGCGGGTCCCCTGGCCGCAAAAACTTACAGATTTCGCTGATCTCAGCAGTTCCACGTTTTCATGAGTGTTGTATGAAGTATGCCCAAAGTCAGATTGCTCTGTGGTGTCCAGTCCACGCAGTTCTTGGCTTTCTACCTACTTTCCTGGAGGAGTAACTAAAACATACAGCTTACCAGTCTGCCATCTTGCCCCGCCTCTAGGGCCATTTTTAAAAGTGTTTGTCTGGAATTTCCCAAGTCTGGTCCTCCTCATCAGTGGTTTCTAATGCTTAATTTTCTCCTTTGCCTGTCATCACTTCCAGTGTCTTTATATATTTTGTAATCTTTTGATGAAACCTGGAAATTTTGGTATTTTAATGTGTTACCATTTAAATTTAGACTCTGAGGCATCTGTTCCTTAAGGTATCCAGCTAATGTTATGACAGAGCTTTTCTTGAATGCTACAAGGTAACAACAACAACAAAAAAAAAAAAGGAAAAAAAAAAGAAAACACCTTTCTCTTTCTTTTCAGATGGACCCATGCCAGTGCTCCCCTTCAGGGCTTATCCATACAATGAGTAGCGAATAGCTCCAGGTCTCCCTGATCTTTTCTGTGCTTGCATCTTTTCTTCACTTTACATGTGTGCTCCTAGGAATTCCCCCATTTACACAGATACAAGTGTCCCCTCTCCCTTAGGAAACAGTTTCCTCATAGTCCTGGGCATTGTACTATATGTCCGACAGCCAGTAATCCCTTGTCCCAGGAAGCCATGCCCTGACTGCTCTCCCACAGTGTTCTGTAGGAGAGCTCTGTGAGCTGCTTTCTGCATGCAGGGTAAGTTCTGGGATGATGAGCCTGTGATGAGTGCCTGGTTCAGTTCATCAGGCTGCCACCAGTCAGATTGGGCCAGACCTACCTGCTCCCAGTATGTGCACGAGTGTTACTCTGCTCTCTCTGGAACCAAGACCAGAGATCTGCTCTCGGATCTTGGGCTGGCTAGGTGTCAATTCAGTAAGGGGATGGGGAGGGGCCAGCCAGGGCGCCATGAGTTACTACTGCTTTTAAGTAGCCTTTTTCTTAATTCAGTGCTTGCCCTGTTTCTGCAAGCCTTTAGCTGTTTTCTGGAGCTTTGAGAAAGATGTTTCTGCCAGTTGTTGCAGGCTTTTCAAGGCTTCTGTGGGGAGATGGAGCCTTAAAGCTTCTCACTCTGCCATCTTGATCGGGACAAGCCTAATTACTTTTTTATCCATTGGGATAATCTTTGCCTTTCAACTGGAATATTTACTTTATTAATATATCAAGTCATTGTTGATATAGTTGGCTTTAGGTCTACCGTTTTAGGATTTGTTTTCTGTTTGTAGATACTTATTTTCATCTCTGTTCTCTTCTTTGTGCCCTCTTTTGAAATATTTTGATTTTTTTTTTGGAATTTCATTTAAATTTATTTATTAACTTTTAGTTATATATTTTCATAGAGGTTTATTTAGAAATTAAAATATACATCCTAGTATTTTCATGGTCTATTTAGAGTTAATATTGAACTACTTGATGTAAAATGTAGAAACCGTGCAACTATATAGCTCCGTTAACCTCCACCTACACTGTAAACCCTATAAGACGTTATAATATTTACTTTAAACAGTTATATGTATTTTTAAAAGATAAATTAGTTTTTTTATATTTACTATTTCTGATGATCTTCATTTCTTTCTGAAGATCTGTTTCCCTTTGGTATCATTTCTTTTCATCATGAGAAAATTCCTTTAGTGTTTTTTAGAGTGGTGATGAGCTCTCTTAATTTTCTTTTATTTGAAAATGTCTTTATTTTGCCTTTTTCATATGAATTTCTTCTTTGATAGTGTCCAACCTGCTGTTAGTTCTATCCAGTATATTTTTTACTTCTGATGTTAGATTTTTCACCTCTAGAATTACAATTTGGGTATTTATATGTATCTTCTATGTCTCTTTTTAGCTTGGTCATGCTTTTCTGTACCTTCTTGTACATATGAAGTATAACTTTTAAAGTTCAATAACAGTTTTCGTATCTACATCATCTGTGATACAGACATTATCTGTATCATATCTGGGTCTGCTTGTATTGAATGATTTTTCTCATTATTTCCTTGCTTCTTTTCATACCTGGTAATTTTGTATTGGATGTCATACATTGTGAATTTTACTTTGTAGGGTGCCAGATAATTCTGAATTCTGTTAAAAATTCTTGAGTTTTTTTTTTTTCTGGGATACAGATAAATTACCTGGAAATGGTTTGACCCTTTTGAGCTTTGCCCTTAAGCTTTACCAGTTAAGACCAAAACAGCCTTTAGTCTAAGGCTAATTTTCCCCCACTATGGAAGTAACATCCTTCTGAGTACAACCACTCTGGCTGGTGAGATCACAAACTATTCCTGACCCTGTGTGAGGTCCAGGGATTGTTCTGCCTACTCCTTTCTACTGGCTATTTTCTTGGCCTCAGGTAGCTATTTTCCTGGCCTCAGATGTCTTCCACACATGCTTGTACTGATACACATTCAACTGAAGACTTAAGAGGAACCCTGTGCAGATCTCTGGAGCTCACTCTATGCAGCTCTCCCTTCTCTGTGCAACTTACTCATCTTGAAGTCTCTGCCCTGTAAATTCCAACCTCCCTGGCCTCACCAAACTCCCAACTCTGTCTCTTCAATCCAGAGAGACCACTGAACTCAGTGGGTTTCCCCTCTCTCTGTTGCGCCCTGAAAATTCTTCCTGGGCACAATGCTAGGGCAATCATAGAGCTTTCTTTGTCTGTTTTCTTTTTTTTCAAACATTACTATTATCCAGTATATGAAAACAATCGTTTCATACATTTTGTCTATTTTTTCAGTTGTTAAAGGTGGAGAGTGAATCTGGCCCCTTTTACTCCCACTGTGGTTGAAAGTGGAATTCTCTTACCTTGGACCTTGGATTTTTTTTTTTAATTCAGTCTTACTGAAATACATTCACACACCATACAATCATCCATAGTATACAATCCACTGTGCACAGTATGATCACATAGTTATGCGTTCATCACCACAATCTATCTCTGAAAATTTTCCTTACATCAGAAAGAACCAGAACAAGAATAAAAAATAAAAGTGAAAAAAGAACACCCAAATCATCCTCCCATCCCACCCCATTTGTCCTTTAGTTTTTTTTTTTAAATTTTTTGTTATTCATTTTATTGAGATATATTCACATACCACACAGTCATACAAAACAAATTGTACATTTGATTGTTCACAGTACCATTACATACTTGTACATTCATTACCAAAATTAATCCCTGACACCCTCATTACCACACACACAAAAATAACCAGAATAATAATTAAAGTGAAAAGGAGCAACTAAAGTAAAAAAGAACACTGGGTGCCCTTGTCTGTCTGTTTGTTTGTTTGTTTCCTTTCCCCACCTTTCCACTCATCCATCCACAAACTAGACAAACGGGAGTGTGATCCCTATGGCCCCCCCCAATCCCACTGTCCCCCCTCATAAGCCACATTTTTATACAATTGGACCTTGGATTTTGAATGATATTTTCACTGGATGTAAAATTTTTGGTTAACATGTTAATCATTTTGTTTTCCCAGCACTTTAAAGATGTTATTCTGCTGTCTTCTGCCTCCATAGTTTCTGATGAGAAGTTTGTGGACATTTAAATCATTATTCCCCTGCATCTAAGGTGTTATTTTTCTTTGTTCATTTTCAAGACTTTCTTTTCTAAAGGAGGTGACTCTGGTGGCTCTGTGGAGAGTAGTAAGGAATGAAGCAAGAGAGAAATTAGGGAGACCAGTGGGAAGCTATTGCAGTAGTTTACGGAGGAGATGACGTTGACTTTGACCATAGTGGAGGCAATGTAATGCAGAGAAATGACAATGTTGAACTATATTTTAGAGGTAGAATTGAAGGGACTTGATAAGGATTGGATGTGGGGGTAGAGAAGTGGGAAGGCAAAAATAACTCCCAGATTTCCAGACTGAGCATGTGAACCTTCTGTGGTGGGGAGCAAGCTGAGGGGGTGGGGGCAGGGTGTTCAGTGTGAGATAAGTTTGAGTTTTACAAGTTGAGATACTAGGTATCTCAGAAGAGAAATCTGGGCTCCAGATAGAACTCCAGGAGTTGTCAGCATACAAATGGTGTAGGGAATATGGGATGGTCAACAAATAACATTGTCTTCCCCTCTGAGTTTAGAACCAACTGAGAGATACACCCAGGAATTAACAGCTGGAGATTAGATATCAGTTTTAATGCTGATTAAACTGATTGGAGGCTGCAGCTCTAGATCTGTGTCCAGGTGGGCTTGCTAATAGTTCCTCCTGAATTAGATGGCCCAGCCCACCTAACCACTGGCTCAGAAGGACACTAGTGGCCTACTTCCTTCACCCCTCTTCTATGGCAGAGGGCAGAGGGCAGAGGGCAGAAGGGCAGATTCCAAAAGGAGAGTGAGGGGGCAGAGTGAGCATGCCCAATTCTTCCTCCATAGTCCCCAGTAAGGGAAGCGTAGAGGCCAGAAGGGTGCTTTAGAGAAGCTTCTTCCCCGGAAACACAGGAGTGGAGACTCGGTGCCCAGCCTGCAAGAAGGTCTTTAACCTAAGGGGGCAGGTGGGCTCACCCATAGAAGAGTGCAGAGTGAGCAGAGGGGAGGACTCAGAGCTGAGCCCTGGGGACCACCAGCATTTAGAGGCTGGGCTGGGAAGGATCCAAAAGGGACCACTGGGGATGCCATTGAAGCAAAGGAAGATGCCTCAAGCCCGAGGACGTGGAGGGCTGTGCTGCCAGCAGCCGAGAGGCTGAGAAAGATGAGGTCTCCTCACCAGAGCCCAGGCAAATCCACTGTAGTAGAACTCTGGCAAATAACCTTTTAAGCCACACACTGGGCATGCTTCTGACTTCCTCAATTATGGTGGTAAGGAGAATTATTTACCCTGATCAATTCATCCTGAGTCTGGGAGGAAGATTTATAGGTTTATGGACCATAAAAATCACAGTACCCAGACTCTGTTTTCTTAGTGCTAAATGGAAAATAAGAAATATATAGCTTTTCAAAAATAAACATGGGACAACGTGGAAGGCTGGGATCCAGACATAGAGAAGCTGTGACTTATTTTAACATTTACATAAGAAAAATGATAATGGGTCCCCTTGGCAATATACCATAGCTTTTCAAAGGTCTTTGAAGTCGTCTTATTAATTCTCTCAAAATACCTGGGCAGCAGGTGAAAGCAAATATTTTAACTTGATCCTGAAGCAAAAGGAATGAGCTGGAGAGAAGCCAAAGGTCTTTATCCTAAAATCCTGGGGAATGAAATGGCATCAACCCCTGACCTGTAGCATGCAGGCCAGAAACTGCAAACAGCAGTGAAGCACTGGAACAGAAATGAGGATTTATGAGCATTTACTCAGCCAAAGAAAGTGGGAAGATGAGTAATTACTAACAAACTTGACATGTATTAGACAGTCCTCAAGTACCAAAGCCCACATTTCAAACTCCTTGAAGAGCAGGAATTACATTTTGCAATTCTTTTCATCTCTACTAGTCCCCAGCCCAGCCTATGATCTCAATAAATATTTTCTTGCTGGCTGATGACATGTGTTGTCTATATGAGGGTATGAGAAAGATACAGAGGAATTTGGATTTTATTCAGTATATACAATAAGGAATTTTCAAAGGTTCTGAGCAGGGAAGTGATGCAATCAGCTCAGATATGGCCAAAGTAGTACAGGTCAGCTCTGGATTTTAAGATGGAAGCCTGGTAGAAATGAGAAAGATGTACTTAAAGTGGAAAGGAGAGCCCAAAGCACAAGATTGGAGTCTGTTTATTGCAAAATAGTCTGTCTTTGAATGAAGGTAAATGATTTGTTTTGCTGTCCATGCACTCAACCAACAGATATTTATTGAGAACTTACTAAATGCTAGATGCTGTGGAAGTTAAAACATGGCTAAGACGCATTGGCTCCTTGGAGATATCACTGGTCAAGTGAATATACCCCGGAGATGTCCTTGATCAAATCACACTTTGGATGTTAGACAGAGGCCACCAAATAGCTAAAATAATTTTGAGAAAAGAAGAATAAAGGGGAAGAGATCACTCTATCCAATATTAAGGCCTGCTTCATAGCTACAGCAATCAGGACAGTGGAACAGAACAGAGAACCCAGAAATAGACACACACACAAATATGCCCACCTGATTTTTGACAAAGGTGCAAAAGTTACTCAGTAGAGGAAAGTTAGTCATTTAACAAATGGTGCTGAAGCAATGGACATCCATAGGAATTAAAAAAAAAAAAAGAGAGAGAGAGCAACTTGACCCACCTCATACTTTATACAAAAATGAACTCAAAAGGGGTTATAAACTTAAATTGAAAATGTAAATCTATGAAACCTTTAGAAAAAAAACATAGGAGAAAATCTATGGGTTATAGTACTAGGCAAAGAGTTCTTAGACTTGACACCAAAAACACAATCCAGAAGAGGAAAAATTGATAACTTGGATGTCATCAAAATTAAAAACTGTTGCTCTGAAAAAGACCTTGTTAAGAGGATAAAAAGACAAGCCACATAGTGAAAGAAAATATTTGCAAATCACATATTTCACAAAGGATAGGTATAAAGAATATATAAAGAACTCTCAAATCTCAACAGGAAAAAAACAATCCAATTAGAAAATGGGCAAAAGACATGAACAGACACTTCATTGAAAAGGGTATACAGATAGCAAATAAGTACATGAAAAGATGTTCAGCATTATCCACTGAAGAAATCCAAATTTAGACCACAGTGAGATACCACTACACACAAATCACAATGGCTAAAGTTAAAAAAATTGTGACAACACCAAATGCTGGTGAGGATGCAGAAAAACTGGATCACTCATACTTTGCTAGTAGGAATGTGAAATGGTACAGCCACTCTGGAAACAGTTTTACAGTTTCTTATAAAGCTACATATGCATCTCCCATACAACCCAGCAATCACGTTCTTGGAACTTTCTCCCAGAGAAATGGAGACTTAGGCTCACACAAAAACCTGTATCAGAATGTTTCTAGCAGCTTTTTGCCAATAGCCCTGTTCTGAATTGATTACGTAGAATTTTAAATCTGGGTTCTGGTGGAGGTCAGGTATGATGCAAATGGGGAGCCAGGAGCAGAAATGCACAAACCCAGACCATGTCTTCCTTACAAGCCCTGGATGGGGAGAGAGGCACCCAAGGGCATGGCGGGAAGCGTGTGGGCCTCTCTGGAGGCTCTGCCAACAGCTGGGGAGCTCATAGGCAGGTGGAGAGGGACCCCTAGGCTGGTGCCTTATTGTGGTCCAGGGGTGGCGGTTAGAGGTTTCCCACGGGAGCTGAGGACTGGTTGGTATAAAGCAAACACACACAAAAAGGGAAAGGGACTGGGGGAAGGGGGTTCTGGGGCTGTGAGGTTGGGTAGCTCCTCATTTGGGACCAGCTGTGGGTCTTGGGGGAGGCGTGTGGGAGGTGTGGGGTATGTGGACCGGGGGTCGGAGAGGGGTGGGATGGTTAGTTTCTCATTTGGGGCCAGCTTTCTGGGGAGGCGTGTGGGTGGTCATGGGGGGCAAAGGTGACCGCTAGCTGCTGCGGCCTGGGCATGGGGTGGGTTAAGGCTGAGCAAAGGCCAAGAGACCCTGGCCAAAGTGGCTACTGAGGCAGCACAGACACAGTGGAGGCTCAGAACAAGCCCCAAACTGGAAGCAACCTGATGTCCTTCAACAGCCAAATATTAAACCAACCGTGGTATAGTCATATAACAGTATGGCATCTAATAGTAAAGAGGAACAAACTGCTGATACATGCCACAACTTGGATGAAGCTCAGTGATGCTGAGGGATTGTGCTAAGTGAAAAAAGCCAATTTAAAAGCTTACATACTGCATGATTCCATTTATAGACTATTCTTGAAATGACAAGGTTATAGGAATGGAGAGCAGATTAGTTGCTGCTAGGGTTTAGGGACAGGCTTGGGGTGGGGGAGGGGATGTGTGCAAAAGGGAAGCACGAGGGATCTTTGTGGTTGTCAAACTGTTCTATATCTTGGCTGTATCAATATCAATATCCTGGCTGGATTTACTGGCTTTGAAGCTGGGTTAAATTGGGTAAAGAGTAGCTGGACTCTTTCTGTATTATTCCTAACAACTGCATAGGAGTCTATAATTATCTCAAAATAAAAAAAGTTTAACTTAAAGCAAATTATGAGTAGATTAAATAAGTTTTATCTGTTTAAAAAACAAAATATACAAAATTTTAAAAAGCAGCAGAGAGGAAAGAATGAAAAACTCAGCCTGGAGTCAGAGAGCGCCCTTTTGAAAAGGTGATGCATGTGCTAAACCTTACAAGGTACTGTTTGCAAATAGGCTCTTTAAAGACCACTTTCTCAGAAGGCAGATGGTTAATCAGCCATCTTCTATTTGTTAGGTTCAAATGCGGAATAACAATAAAAGCAAACTCATTGACCCCTTCCTATGTTCTAAGTACTGTGCATATATTAATTCATGCATTCCTCAAAGTAGCTCTGGGATGATCCTCAACCCATGTATATACATGGGACAACTCACTGGGGCACTCAGAGGTTAGCACTTGCCCAACCAAGGCCACACAGCTGTGAGCAGAGACACTTAATTGGCTCCAGAATCCATGCTGTAACTACTATGTTGTATTGCTCATTTTCTCTTGCTCCCAAATTGTACCTCTCACTTTGCATTTTCAAGGCACTGGAAAACTCCTTTCTTTCCTTTTTCAAAACTGAGCCCATGTTTCTGCAAAGGAGAGGCTAAACCTGCCTGTAATTGTGCCTAAGAGTCTCCCCCTGAGTGCCTCTTTGTTGCTCAGATGTGGGCCTCTGTCTCTAGCTAAGCCAACCTGGCAGGTGAACTCACTGCTCTCCCCACTATGTGGGATCTGACTCCCAGGGGTGTAAATCTCCCTGGCAACACAGAATATGACTCCTGAGGATGAATCTGGACCCAACATCATGAGATTGAGACCATCTTCTTGACCAAAAGGGGGATGCGATACGAAACGAAACAAAATTTCAGTGACTGAGAGATTCCGAATGGAGTCAAGAGGTCACTCTGGTGGGCACTCCTATGAACTGTATAGATAACCCTCTTTAGGTTTTAATGTACTGGAATAGCTGGAAGTAAATACCTGAAACTATCAAACTGCAACCCAGTAGGCTTGACTCTTGAAGATGATTGTATAGCAATGTAGCTTACAAGGGGTGACGGTGTGACTGTGAAAACCTTGTGGATCGCACTCCCTTTGTTCAGTGTATGGATGGAAGAGTAGAAACATGGGGACAAAAACTAAACGAAAAATAGGGTGGGACGGGGGGGATGATTTGGGTGTTCTTTTTTATTTTTATTTTTTATTCTTATTCTGATTCTTTCTGGTGTAAGGAAAATGTTCAAAAATAGATTGGGGTGATGAATGCACAACTAACTATATGATGGTACTGTGAACAGTTGATTGTACACCATGGATGACTGTATGGTATGTGAATATATCTCAATAAAACTGAATTAAAAAAAAATGGAGCCCCGACTATGATTGAATCCCACGTGGATGTCTGTAGAAATGTGAAGGTCAATAAGACCAAATTGGCAATGTCTTTGGCAAGGATTTTACAGCACATTGAAGGAAAAAGACACTAAATCACTATTTACAAGTAAACTCCAGTAAGAGGAGGTGGGAGGAAAACCTGCTTTACTTCATATTCCTCATCTCTTCATCCCCACAGTGACCCTGAGAGGCAGCCAGAATCCAAATCTTGGCTCCACCTCCTACTAGCAGGATAGCAGGTTTCCTACACTCTCTGAGCCTCAGTTTCCTCATTGAAAAATGAGGATAACAATAGTAGCTGCAAGATAGAATTATTTTGAATTATAGCCATCAGTATTCCCATGTTACTGATGAGAACTCTCTCTAACCCAAGTCATTCGGTTGGGAGTGAGAACTGAGACTAGATAAGGATGGATAGGAATTCAACACAGCACATGGCTCAAGCAGAAAAGGCTTAAGCCAAGGCTCTGGTCTAGGACAAGCAGGAAAACATCCAGGGTGGCTGGGGATCCATCGACTGCGGGCATCGTGGAAGGAGATGGGAGTATAGCAGGATATTAGATGGAACGGGAAGAAAGGGAGATGCAAAGAGGCTGTAGAAAACTTTGCCGGCAGTTTTTTTTTTTTTTTTTTTTCTGTAGGTAGGGGGGAACCAGGAGATACTTTGTGCAGAGCTGTGACATAAGCCCATTCATGTTTCAGGAAGATAACACAGACCACAGATGGGTAGGGAAGAAGAGAGATTGCAACTAAAGCTAGGAATCATGTAGGAGGATTTGTAATGGAATAAGTAAGACAGAATGCTAACCTGGTAATGGGAATGGGAAAAAAGGGAGATTCAGAGAATTCAAGGATTTGGGGACTGATTGGGAGGAAAAGTCTGGAATAACTGAAGTTTTAAGCCCAAGTGACTAGAGGATGGTAATGTCATTATCCGCATTGGAATGTGGGAAGAGGTGCAGGTTGTGGTAGCAAACAACTTATTTTGCACATGCAGAATCTGACATTCATGTGTGACCCAATGGGCTGCTCTGCTTTTCTGTTTTGACTGGCAATATGCTTATAATCAGAACATGGTCAGTAGTTTAACAACCTACATGTCACTGGAACTTATTATCTTTGCTCTGGATCAATTCAATTAGAAAAGGGGAAATATTACTTTAGCTAGTAAAGTTTAACAAGTAAAAACTTCATGAAAATCTGCTTAAAGAATAAGAGCACACTATGGGAGTTGTTTTGAAGAGACAATCGTCTTCAGGGGTTGTGGTCAAAATATTCATGTAATAATAGCTAATACTGATTCAGGACTTGCTTTGAACCAGGCACTAGCCAGTTAGGTTCCATGTATTATCTTATTTAATCCTCCCAATGCACCCAAGAGGTCAGCATTATAATTGCTTTCACTCAAAGATGAAGAAATTGGTTGTGACTTTTGTAAAGACACAGTAAGTTCCCAAGCCGGAGACCAAATTCAGCCTACTGTCTTAGGCTGCCAGGCTGCTATGACAAATACCACACAATGAGTTGGCATAAAAAGCAGGAATTTATTGGCTCATCGTTTTTGAGCTTGGAGAAGTCCAAAATCAAGTGGTCGGCAAGGCTTGCTTTCTGGTGCTGGCGGACAGCAATCCTCGGGTCCCCTTGGCTTATATCTCTGTTTCCTGTCACATGGCAATGTCCTCTCCTTTCCTATTTCTATGTCTTCTAGTTTCTCTTTATAAGGCCTCTGGTAATCTAGAGTTGGCCCCATCTTAACTAAAAATGACATCTTCAAGGGGTCCTATTGACAATGAGTTCTCACCTACCGGGATGAGGATTAAGATTAAGAACATGTTGTGCTGGGGCACATAATTCACTCTAGCACACTACACCATTGCACTACAGTCCCACAAAAATTCACACTGGTTAATAGTGTGCAAATGATGTATGACTAGGAACGTTTAGTAAGAGCTGATCAACTGAAAGAGCTTATATGCCTATCAATAAAGGGATTGATTAAACTAATGATGGTATACCATTCAATGGAATAGTTACGCATCTCTTAGGGATTATGATGTAAATATGTATTAATTGTCACAGAAAAGTGTTCAAGATATATTGATGAGCAAAAATGAAAGAAAAAAAAAAAGCCAAAGAGCAGTATGGATAATGTGATTAAATTTAAGTAAATACAGCATTTTGGCCGGTATCAATATGTTTAAAAATCTGGAAAATTATACAGCAAAAATACTAACTGATCATCTTGAAGTGTTAGGATTCCAGGCAATTGATGGCATTCACTTTTTCCTATTTTTCCCACAGTGATCGCGTAAGAAAGAATGGAATAAAACCTCATCACCCACACCGCATGTGCTCTGGCTGAGACGCTGCCCCGCGTTTGAGGCCGAGCGGGAAATCAGGGGCGCCACCCTCGCGGGCTCAGGGACCTGGGACGGGGCACCCAGGCTGTGCGCCTCCTGTGCCCCCACAGCAGGGGGAAGGCGGTTTAATTTCGAAGGCTCCTTCATTGACTTAATGAACATCATGCCTGGTGAAGATTCTTCAAAACACATCACACGGGGATTTCAATGTCGATAAACGGTCTCTTCACACCTACTCTATTTTCCTTCATAGATGAAGGTGTCGTTTCCATTGAAAACAGAAAGGTAATTCATTTCACCAGAAATGTGTCAAATCGCTCTGGGAAACGAAACAAAACACCTTTTCCCAGAGAGACAATATTTAACCTATTGTTAAAAACAAACAAACAAAAAACACTACGCCCTGAAACAATACACCCCACAACGCAAGAAAAAAGAAACCTAAACCAACCATGCAGACAATCCCGCCCCCGCGCTTATCCCGGAGACCCCTGGCTTCTTTCTACATCAACAATAATAACAGCTGCCAGTTATTCTGCAGAAAGCCTCAGGGTCGTTGAAAATGTCCTCACGGAGCAGCACAGCGAGATCACGGCGGAGCTGAAGGGGTCAGGGGCGGCCCCTCTTCGGGAAGGGGCGTCTGGGGGGCGCGGAGACCTCCCCCCGCCTGCGCTGCAGGGTCTGCGGCCGCGGCTCTCGCGCGCCCTCTGCTGGCGGCCGGCCCGCGCCCCGCTGCCCGGGGACCCCGCGGCGCCCCGGCCCCCTCGCGCCTGCCAGGCCGGCTTCTTGCACGCCGCCACTTCTAGCCGTTTGTGGGTGTCGTGAGCCTGCGAGGTGATGTGAAACCTGCCGCGGCGAGGGTGGGTGGGGGCTGTGGAGCCTGGGGCAGGAGCGATGTGCAGCCTGGGATGGGGGGCGTGCGGTTTTGGGGAGATGGAGCCTGCAGGTGGGGGATGAGCCTACTATGTCACTGAGCCCCACTTTCTCCGGAGTAAGCGTGGTCCTGGCACGACCCGAGCTCCGGAATGTTGCTTGCCCGCAGGCGAGAGATTCTCAGGGAGACGTTCTCCTGTGGTGTGTGTGTAAGAACGTGCAAGTAGCATATTCAATGGCAGAAGGGCCGCGTGCGCTTTCCCGGTCGCCTTTAAGCAACTAAAAGAATCAAATATCTCAGAATACATTTAGCCATGGTTGTAAAAGGCTTATACACGGAAAACGACAAAACTTTGCTAAAAGAAAACCAAAAAATCTGCCCTCAGAGAAGAGAGGTATTTTCTGTTATCCTCCCCAGCGTCTCTTTCAGCAGTTTATTATGAAAACAAAAGCTATGTTTTCAACAAATGTGAATACTGAATATGCTACTTGCACGTTCTTACACACACACCACAGGAGAACGTGTCCCTGAGAATCTCTGGTCTGGAATCTTCTCATTTGCCTACACCACACCCCTCCCCATTTCCCTAACCCCTTCCCCCCAAAACCAGTCTTCTAGGTGGTACAACACCAAGAAACTGTAGATCCTCTCGGAGCTGTGTGGTAACAGGTAGATCATTAACCCTCTCTGAGCTAATAACATCAGCCTCAGAGAATTGCTTCATTTATTCACCACTCAACACACACTCATTGTGGCACCTACTCCAGCAGGGCCCTGGGCTTGGTGCTGGGGGTCCCAGGGAACAAGATGGATGCCTGGTCCTTACCCTCATGAATTGACCACCTGTGGGGGAGTGGGAGAGTAAACCAATTGTTCTAGTTTGCTAATGCTGTCAGAATGCAAAACACCAGAAATGGATTGGCTTTTATAAAGGGGGTTTATTTGGTTACAAAGCTACAGTCTTAAGGCCATAAAGTGTCCAAGGTAACACATCAACAATCAGGTACCTCCACTGGAGGATGGCCAGTGGCATCCAGAAAACCTCTGTTAGCTGGGAAGACAGGTGGCTGGCGTCTGCTCCAAAGTTCTGGTTTCAAAATGGCTTTCTCCCAGGATGTTCCTCTCTAGGCTGCAGTTCCTCAAAAATGTCACTCTTAGTTGCTCTTGGGGTGTTTGTCCTCTCTTAGCTTCTCCAGAGCAAGAGTCTGCTTTCAACGTCTGTCTTCAAACTGTTTCTCATCTGCAGCTACTCTCTCAGCTTCTGTGCATTCTTCCAGGTGTCCCTCTTGGCTGTACCATCTTGCCCCTTCTGTCTGATCTTATATAATATTCTAGTAATTTAATTCAGACCCACCCTGAATGGGTGGGCCAAGAGCTCCATGGAAATTGTCCAATCAGAGTCATCACCCACAGTTGGGTGGGGCACATCTCCATGGAAACACTCAAAGAATTACAATCTAATTAATACTGATAGGTCTGCCCACAGAAGATTACATCAAAGATAATGGCGTCTGAGGGGACATAATACATTCAAATTGGCACACCAATAGACAGCAGAGTGGAGGTGCCCATGGAGGTGGAAGGAGCATCACACAACGAGAGAGAATAACAGTGGGTCCTCATTCAGCTTGGAGGTCATGGAAGGCTGCTCTGAGGAAGGGACCTAAAAGCTGGGCCTGAAGGATGAAAACGAATAAGCCAGGGAGAGATGTTGAGCCAAGGTCCTGAGCTGGGAAGATTTCAGATATTCCAGGAGTGGCCATGTGGCTAGGCCACCAGGAGTGAGGAGGAGGGAGGCTCCATAGGAGGTGGAGAATTAGGCAGGGGACTGATGAGTCAAAGCTTGAAGACCATGATCAAATCGTGGAGTGAAGTGGAAAAAAGTTGAACTTTCCCCCATTAATTTGTATTTGCAGCTGTACTGTGAAAAACACTTAGTTTAAGTGAGATCCTTGACTGGTCACAATTATTTCCCTCAAAATAAAGATTATCTTTACTTTTTGTTTTTGCTGATTAAAAAATATTTGAAATAATTTTCATATTTACAAGACAGTTGTAAAAAATAATACAACACCTGTTCCAGTTTGCTAATGCTGCCATTATGCAAAATGCCAGAAATGGATTGGCTTTTATAAATGGGGTTTATTTGGTTACAAACTTAAGGCCATAAAAGTGTCCAAACTAGGGCATCAGAAAGAGGATACCTTCACTGAAGAACAGCTGATGGCATCCGGAACACCTCTGTCAGCTGGGAAGGCACATGGCTGGCATCTGCTTTTCCTTTGCTCTTGGGTTGTGCTTCAAAATGGCTTTCTCCAAAATGTCTCTGGGTTTCTGCTTGCATCTCCAAGCATCTCCGAACTTCAGCATCAGCAAGCTTCTCTCCAAAAGTCTCTCTCAGCTGCTCTTGGGGCGTTTTATCCTCTCTTACCTTCTCTGGAGCAAACTCTGGGCCAGCATCTCAAAGTGTCAGCAAGTGTCTGGGTCTGGTTCTTTTAAAGGACTCCCAGTGAACTGATCAAGACCCATGCTGAACGGTGGGACCCATATCTCCATGGAGATAATTTAATCAACATTGTCGCCCATAGATGATTGAGTCGCATCTCCGTGGAAACAATCAGAAGATTAACGTCTGCTCTCACAAGATTGCATTAAAGAATATGGCTTTGGTGGTGGTGGGGGAGCATAACACCCATACAGAGAATTCCAACATACCCTACCCCACTGCAGATACCTAGATCCACCAATTTTAACATTTTGCCACATTTGCCATATAATTCTCTCTCTTTTGGCTTTCTACCTACCTACCTACCTATCCATCTAGCCGTCTGTCTGTCCATGTATCTAGTTAACTGTTTTCTGAACATTTGAAAGTAGGTTGTATACATAATGCTTTTTGGACACATAAAACTTCCATGTACACCCTTTGAATTCATTTTTAATTGTTGGATGCTCTAACGTAGGTTTGAAAAGGCTACTGTGAGGACAGTGGGTGGAAGGCAGGATGGGGGCAGAAGCTTACCTAGGAGCAGAGCTGATGATGGCGGCTTGGTTATGGCTTGGTGGCCAGAAGCAGACAGGCGAAAAGCACACTCTGAAGGCCAGGCAGGCAGGAGGGGCTGACATGTTGGATGTGGGGCCAAGGAAGAGAGAGGCTCATGGATGGCAGCCACGTCTCGGGCCATGACAGGGAGGGCTCTGGGAGGAGCAGTTTGAGGGGTTGCTCTAATGAGTACGCAGACCATGTATGGGGAAGTAGCCCTGCAGGGCTGGTCCTGAGACTGCATTTTAAGTGGGCTGCTGATGAGGGTACCCACATTTGATGCCAAACGTGTGTATCCATTGCACCTGACAAAGGCATTTATTGAGTGATGTGGTTTTGATGTTCAGGGAGAGAGAGAGAGGGGGGTGGGGAGAGGGAGAGAGAGATCCAGCAATAAATATGTTTTAATGTGACAAGTTCAGATTTTAATTTTATTTTTAAATATAAAGGTAGTGAAAACACAGTGGAACTCTGGTGGAAAAGAGAAAGCAGAAATGGATATGGGATCCAGGAATGGTGTGTGGGGGGACACGGGGCTGGGAGGAGTTAAGCATCCAAGTCATTTCCAGAATGGAGTCAGATTCTTTGCTGTCTTTGGGAAGTTTAATCGGGTGACACTCTCCTAGTCCCGCCTCAGCGTAGTGCTTTTATTCCTCCTCTAGCCAACAGCCTGGAGTAGGAATCAGCACAGTGGCGCCTTCTGGTTCTAGCCTCTGAGTGGTAACGCAGGTGACCATGATAAACGGAATGGACGCCACGATGGCATCCGGTCAACTGAGGACCGCGGCGAACTAAGCAAGGCCCGAGGAGGACGCAGGCAGGGGTCAGCGCCGTCAGCGGGGGACATCCTTTTGTCCTTTCTTTGGGCAGGTGGGGGAGGAGGGAGAGAGGGAGGTCAGAGCAGGGACCGCTGAGTTCCAGCCTTCTGTGGCCACGCGGGAGTCTGCCAACCAGGCCGGACCGGCTCCTTGGTGCCCGGGTAAGGGTCTCCCCCAGGCCTCTGGGCATCCCCGGGCCGCCCCCAGCTCGGGCGCGCTTCCCAGCTATTGCGGCCGCGCACGGGCAGGGGGCGCTGCGACTTCACGGTTCCGAAGCAGCCGCCCCGCCCAGCCTCCGCCGGAGCTCCGCTGCACAGCCGGGGGAGACCGAGGACGCCTGCGGAGTCGCCCACCCTCCTCGGGGCACTTCGTGGAGCCCAGGGCTGGGCCCTCACCAAGCCGTGGCGACCGCCGTCCCGCGCCCTAGCGGCGCGCACCCCGGGACTGGCTCAAGAAGACGCGCGGATTTCGCTGTTTCTGTTTTGGCTCATGGACTCTCTCCACTTAATTGTTTCCCTTTTATAATCCGGCGAGAAACTGGAGCTTACCTGATCCTAAACTTGCCTGGTCAGGATGAAATATTTGATTTAAGTAAACATACATCGTAGAAGGTGTGCAAAACGACTGCAGCTGAAAAGAAGAGATATAAAACAGTAGGCAGGCAACACCCTTCCCGTTGTGGGGTCAGCTGCTCCCTGCCCCAGTACCACAGGGCTGGAGCTTAGAAGCAGACTTTATTCTCTCCCCTTCCTGACCCCTTAGGTTTCTAGGTGCAGGCATTAACCACATTTGCACATTGATGTTGGGAAGGTGGAGGTGGGATCTTGGGTCGCGTGTGTGTCTTGGGCGAATTTTGAGGAACTGGCCACACTGGGGATTTGTTTTTCTTCCTGCTAAGGCTTGGCCAGACTGGCCCCCCCCCCCCCACCCTCATCCCTCACCTCTGCCTGTGTATCTTATTCCCTAGTCAAAAGGGGTTTGTGTCTTGAGTTGGCAAGGGATCAAATCTCAGCAATGTCTCCTTCTCTTTTCCTCTGCTGCGGGCAGGGAGTGCTGGTGGTGGGGGTGAAGAAATGCACCTACAGAAGCTTTGCCCCTGATGACCTCAGTAGGGGTCCTTATTGAATTCCAGGGCCAATGGCACCTCCCTCCAGGGAAACTGAGCTGCCCCCTAAGAACAGCTGTGTCCAGGCTCTGAACCCCGGAAGGCTGGGGTCCCACAGGATACTTTATTCCAGGAGGCTGGAAAAGAGAATCCAAAGCAAGAGCTAGTGACCTGCTGCCCCCATGCCCGCCCCCTCCCCCATAGCCCCGGGAAGACTGCACTCCGGGTTCACTCTTGCTGAGTGCGGGAGAAGAGATGGCCAGGCCGGGATGCCTCACCTCGCCACCTAATTGAGAATGCTGAATGGCTTTCTCCTTTTCTCTCCCTTCTCCTTCAATAGAGTCCAACAATTTAGCAAGTTCACCAAGCTGTGTCCTGCTTCATGACTAATTCACATATTTAAATGGGGTCGGTCAAAGCTGAACTATTTGATGCCAGCCAAGCGCATTTATCAGGTCAAACTGCTCACAAAGGCTGGAGGCCAGCGTGGGGATGTGAGTGGTGGATAGAGTGAATGTGTGGGATATTTATTTATTTTTAGTCTCAAATTTCAAAAGCAAGGGATCACATCAGAAGCTGCTGTTGAGCCGAGGGTATCCTCCCAGAGTCCGGCTTGCATTTTTGCTCCTGCCTCCCGATCCCATCCCTCTCCCTCCTCCTCCCAGCTCTGGGCTGTGTGTCTCGGATGGGGCTTCAGGGAATGAATCTACTCAATTACAGCCATTTTCACGTGACTGAGCAGTTTCAAAGATGCCACATTTTATTATTTGGTGACCTCTGACATTGCAGGTGCAGATTTAATGGTGGAAAAGTTGAAATTAGCCAAAGTGAACTTTTTTCTCCAATCTCAGCATGGAGAAACATTACAGCCAGTTCCAGCTGGAGCTGCCATAACTTTGCTGAGTGTGTAAGTGATTGTCGTGCCAGACTTAGCCCAGGGCCAGCGGCAGCCCACCCCCTCCCAGCTGGAAGGGTTCCAGGGCCAGGGGAGTAAAGAGTTAAACACAAAGGTGCTGGCTATAATCCTCTTTGGCTGGGGAAACCCAGTCTCATAGCTCCCTTTTGGGATGTCTCTTACATCAGTCATATGGTGGGTGTGTGGCATCCATCCCAACGGTAGCATCACGTTCAAGTAAAAATGAGCAAACCTAAGTTCACGGCTTCCAGGCTGATCAATGTTGCCGCGACAAGGCTGTGACTGATGAGCGCACACTGTCGAGATGGATTTCGTGACTGGACGGCTCTCCACAATGAACACCCCTAACCGGTGACCCATGCATGTCCAAGTTTGGGTTTTGCCAGTGGAGCTGCTTGTACTCTCCCAGCTCAGCCTTTTCAAGTTGAGCCCTGACTTGCTTCTCTGTGTCTATTC